>NC_091069.1:56118467-56421290 GCF_032405125.1 Capricornis sumatraensis
GTCTATCTGCCCACTGAGGTTTCAGTCTCCCACAGTAAAAGACACCAAAAAGGGAGCACTGAAGTGGCACGAGGGAACCAAGCAGCTGATCAGGCAGCTAAGAGAGCAATATTACAGAACAATGACCTAAAAGGGATTGCCACCCTAGTTCCACAGACTAATTTGCCAGAAACTCCTTCATATACTGAAGGTGAGACTCTTAAAGCTAAGAGTAAAGGCTTTCAAGAAGATCATATGGGATGGTTCCAAAAGGAGGGGCTCCTTTTTCTGCCTCAGAACCTCCAATGGAAGTTGGTTAACTCCTTATGTGTCACCACTCATTTAGGGGAAAAGGCCCTCCAAAGATTACTAGAAAGGTCCTTCAGAGGAACAAGCCTCCAAACAACTATTAGGCAAGTGGTCACTTCTTGTCCCACTTGCCAATTAAACAATCCCCAAGGATCTCGAAGACCCCAGCTGGACCAGCCTGTCCAACGATGTGGGGCCTACCCAAGAGAGGACTGGCAGATGGACTTCACCCAGATGCTAGTTTCTCAAGGGTATAAATACCTATTAGTCATGATAGATACAGTCACAGAATGGACTGAAGGCTTTCCCACCTGGACTGAGAAGGCTGTTCAGTTCAGTTGCTCAGTCTTGTCCGACTCTTTGCGACCCCATGAATCGCAGCACGCCAGGCCTCCCTGTCCATCACCAACTCCTGGAGTTCACTCAGACTCACGTCCATCGAGTCAGTGATGCCATCTAACCATCTCATCCTCTGTCGTCCCCTTCTCCTCCTGCCCCCAATCCCTCCCAGCATCAGAGTCTTTTCCAATGAGTCAACTCTTCACATGAGGTGGCCAAAGTACTGGAGTTTCAGCTTTAGCATCATTCCTTCCAAAGAAATCCCAGGGCTGATCTCCTTCAGAATGGACTGATTGGATCTCCTTGCAGGAGGTGGTAAAAAAAACTGCTCCATGAAATCATGCTAAGATTTGGTCTGCCCAGGTCATTACAAAGTGACAATGGGACGTCATTCACTTCTAAGGTCACCAAAGGGGTCTCTAAAACGCTGGGCATTACTTATTATCTCCATTGTGCCTGGAGGCCTCAGTCTTCAGGAAAAGTAGAAGAGACAACCAATTTTTAAAATCAGCAATAAAAAAGATAACCCAGGAGACCTCCCTGGGATGGAAGGAGGCTATACTGACAGCTCTCCTCCGCCCCGGCATTGCCCCTAAGGAACAGGTTAGTCTTAGTCCTTATGAGATGCTATATGGAAGAACTTTTGTTTATATCAATGACCTCTTCCTAGATCCAGAGGTTCAGACCCTCTAGTCTTATACCATGGCCATTGGGCAATTCCAACAGGATATACACTTGTGGGGTATAAACCAGGACCCAAAAGATTCTAAGGAGTCACTACTATCTGCTCCAGGGACTCAAGTCCTAATTAAAGTCTGAAAAGATGGGTCCCCAAAGGCTCAACTCCAGCCCACATGGAAGGGCCCCTACCCTGTAATACTTTCTACTCCCACAGCAGTCAAGGTACCAGGACATGACTCCTGGATTCACTACTCACAAGTCAAGCCATGGAAGAAAACAGAAGAGAACACTCAGTACACCTGTGAGCCCCTGGGAGATCTCAGATGCCTATTCAGAACTACAAATGAGTGCCATTCTAATGAACACCCCCAAAATCTGGTCTCTGGGGATAAGACTTCTCAGGATACCTTTAAAGAGCCAACACAGATTGGCATGGATAGTACTCCAAAACAGGAGATCAATCTCCTGATCCCTAAACAAGGAGGGACTTGAGCCTTCCTGGCGATGTGAATTTGGAATTGGATAATGCCCTTACTAGTCCTTGTTATGCCATATTGATGCTTCTTATGATTGTTCCATGTACTGTCAATTGTCTAACCTGTTTTGCCTCTGCCCAGGTCAACAAGCTACAACATGCAGTACCAGTTCAACAAAGATGTAAAACTACAGCTGACCACAAAAAATATCACTCATCCTTAGATGGACACTGCTATGAGGACTCGGAGGCCTAAGAATAGCAAGAGGGGAAGGCCCAATAGCCCTCACTGTTCCAGTTCAGCAGAAAGTAGCCAAAAAGATGTCGATGCCCCTATTCCCAAAGAATTGGGCCTCCCATCTCTTGAGGGGGGAATGTTAGATAGTTAGAATAGGGAAAAGGAGTCCAGAATGGCCGTGGCTAAAAGATAAGAAAGAGAAAAGCCCGCGAAAATAGAACAAAGGAAGGTCCGAGGACCGGAGTGAGGACCTCAGGTAGAACAAACAACACTCCTGGCCAACCCAATTTACATAGGACAGGCCCAGCGGGGGCGGGGGGAGGGGGGACATATAGAAAGAGGAGCCAAAGGGCTCTCTCTCTCTCCCCTCCAACCCCACACGCTGGGGCGCTCTTCTCTCCACGTCTTTGAGTCGACATGTCCTCATGCCTCAAAGATGGATTTTCCTGTTATTACATAAATAAAATAGAGCTGTGACACTGAGCGGTAACACTGATTTGCCTAAGTGCTATAACACGGTCCATTCGAGACCTGAGAGCTATAACACAGTCTGTCCAAGACCCGAGAGCTGTGACATGCCGAGGGCTTTAATGTCCATCACTCCAAATCTTTGTTGTGACAAGACAGAACCAAGGAGTATACACTCACCTGACACATAACATTCTAAAGCACTATATTTCCGGCTGCCCTAGCCGCCAACTCCCCTGAGTACCTGGTGCTGCCAGAACCCCTGCGGCTGAAGCAGCTGCACCACCTCCACACCTGGCCCTCACAGAGGCAAACCCAAGTCCTCCAGGGCAGCCTCAGGGGCAAACCCCAGTGGATGACCCCCATGCAGAGGTGGACATAAAACCACAATTGAAACCCAGAGGCAGTGTGGCTAAGGAAGAAGACCCAAAACCTTCCCACCAGCTGTACAAGCTGTAGATTAAATCCATAGGGTCAACTAGGCAGATTCTGTGTCTATGGAATATATAAAAGATCACTGAGAGTGCCCACACAAAAAAAAACCACACTAGCTCTAATACCTGTGGACATTGGAGGCAAGAACACAGAGAAGTAGGACCAGATTAGAATCTGAGCTGCCCCACAGCAGGTCCAGAGATCAGCACAGTGTTGCAGGGCCTCCTAGGGAGGTGAGGTGGACTATGACCTCCAGGAAGGGGAAAGACTCTGACAGCAGTGACTCAAGAAAAACATTTATTATTCTTATGTTTTGACTTGCTCTGTAGATTCTTTTGGATTTTATTTTTTCACCCTCTGTTGTAGTTGTTGATTTTATTGGCGCTATGAAATCTAATTAGGCTTTTGAGCTTTTTATTTCTCAGTCACATTTTTTATTGTTGTTATAAACCTCTGCCTCTACATTAGGCTTCTGCGGTTCTGCGGAGTTTCCTTTTTTTTTTTCTTTTTTTAATTTTAATTTTTTAAATCTATTATGATTTTTTTCTACATTTATTCCTTTGTTTGCTTCCCTACTGTACTTTTCCCCTTCCAGTTAATCTTTAATGTACATAAATCTTCTTTATCTATCTCTATTTAACTTCACATGTCTATTTTTTCTTTCCTTTCTTTCTTTCCTTTCCTTCTTTCCTTTCCTCTCAACATATTTGTTAGTTTTACTTTCATTGCTTTATTCTCTGATTGGCACCTTGCTCTAGTTTTGTTTCCCAGTTTGTGCTTTAGTTAATTTTGTTCTGGTAGATATAATTTTTGGTTTCCTTTGTTTGCCAGGCCAATCTGTTGTACTTCATTTTTGTTGGGCTGTTTTGATTTTGCTTATGGGTTTATATGTAGATGTGTATATTCAGTCACGGAGAAGGAAATGGCAACCTACTCCATTATCCTTGCCTGGAGAATCCCAGGGACGGAGGAGCCTGGTGGGCTGCCGTCTATGGAGTTGCACAGAATCGGACACGACTGAAGTGACCTAGCAGCAAGCAGCATATTCAGTCACAGTTTTTATTGTTGCTATAAATCTCTGCCTCTATGTTGGGCTTTTGCAGTTCTGTGCAGTTTTCCTTTTTGTTTTTTCTTTCTTCTTCCATTTTTTAACATTAATTTTTAATTTTTTAAAAACCTATTATATTTTTTCTGTATTTATTACTTTGTTTGCCTTTCCTGGTAAATGTTCTTTTCCCCTTGCAGTTAATCTTTGATATATATAAATCTTCTTCATCTACCTCTATTTAACTTTGCATACCTATTCTTTCTTCCTTTTCTTTCCTTCCTTTCTTCTCAATATATTTGTTAGTTTTGTTTCCATTGCTTTATTCCCCCCTTGGCACCTTGCTTTAGTTGTGTTTTCCAGTTTGTGCTTACTGGTAAATGTAATTTTTGGTTTACTTTGTTTGCTGGGTCAATCTCCTGTTCTTTATTTTTGTTGGGCTGTTTTCACTTTGCTCATAGGTGTGTATGCATATGTGTATATTCCATTATTTTAATTATTGCCTGATTTTGTAACTTCCGTTTGTCTGGGGTTCATCTTTGTTTTCTCATTTTTGTATATTTGTTTTAATCTCACTTAATGCCATAACAAACCACTTGTGGGATCTTTCTTCCTGACCAGAGATCAAGCCCTGAGCCTTTGGAGTGGGAGCACTGACTCCAAGACCCTAGACAATCAGAGAACTAACCCTAAAGAGTATCAAATAGTGAGAACTCACACAGAGGAACCACTTGAATACAAGACCCAGCATCACCCAACCGCCAGTAGCACCCTGTGCAGGATGCCTCATCTGAACAGCAAACAAAACAAAAATACAAACCCAATCATCAGCACACAGGATTACCACCTCACTCAGCCTTGCCCATCAGAAGGAAAACAAACAAACAAAAACTCAGAACAAATCTCACCTTATACAAAGCTTACACAAACCACTGGACCAATCTGAGGAGGAAAGAAACCAAAAGGAAGAAATAATTCAACCTTGAAACCTGGGGAAAGGAGACCTCAAAAACAGTAAGTTAAAAAAGAAAAGAAAAGGCACAGAAATACTACACAAATAAAAGAACAAACTAGAAACACAGAAGTCCAAATAAATGAAGAGGAAATAGACAAACTACCTGAAAAAGAATTCAGAATAATGATAGAAAAGATGATCAAAAACCTTGAAAACAAAATGGAGAAAATGCAACAATCAGTGAAGACCTAGAAAAAGTAAAGAATAAACCAACAAACAAAACAATTACTGAAATTAAAAATACTCTAGAAGGAATCAATAGCAGAATATCTGAAGCAGAAGGATGAATCAGTAAGCTGGAAGATAAAATGGTGGAAATAACTCCTGAAAAGCAAAGAAAAGTAAAAAGAATGAAAAGAACTGAGAATAGTCTCAGAGACTTCTGGAACAATATCAAATGCACCAATATTCGAATTATAGGGGTCCCAGAAGAAGAAGAGAGAAAGGGTATGAGAAAATTTTTGAAGAGATTATAGTTGAAAAGTTCCCCAACATGGAATAGGAAATAGTCAATCAAGTCCACGAGGCACAAAGAGTCCCATGCAGGATAAACCCAAGGAGAAACACGCCAAGACACATACTAATCAAACTAGCAAAGACTAAACACAAAGAAAGAATATTAAAAGCAGCAAGGGAAACCCCATACACTTACTAGACGATCTTTCAGCAAAAACGCTGCAGGCCAGAAGGGAATGGCAGGATATATTTAAAGTATTGAAAGGGAAAAAATCTACAACCAAGATTACAGTACTCGGCAAAGACCTCATTCAAAACTGATGGAGAAAGAAAAAGCTTTTCAGACAAGCAAAAGTTAAGAGAGTTCAGTACCACCAAACCAGCTTTACAACAAATGTTAAAGGGACTTATATAGTCAGGAAACAAAGAGAAGAAAAAAGATCTACAAAATCAACCCCAAACAATTAAGAAAATGGCAATAGAAACATATATATCAATAATTACTTTAAATGTAAATGGATTAACTGCTTCAACCAAAAGATACAGACTGGCTGAATGGATAAAAAAACAAGACCCATATATATGCTGTCAACAAGAAACCCACTTCAGACCTAAAGACACATATAGACTGGAAGTGAGAGGATGGAAAAACTTTTTTCATGCAAATGGGAAGCAAAAGAAAGCTGGAATAGCAACCCTCATATCAGACAAAATAGACCTTAAAATAAAGAAGATTACAAGAGATAAGGACACTACATAATGATCAAGGGATCAATCCAGGAGGAAGACATAACAATTGTAAATATCCATACACTCAACATAGGAGCAACTCAATATATAAGACAAACACAGACACAAAAGGAGAAATGGACAGTAACACAATAATAGTAGGAGACTTTGACATCCCACTTACACCAATGGACAGATCATCAAAACAGAAAATTAATAAGGAAACACAAGTCTTAAATGATACATTAGATGAGATGGAATTCATTGATATCTTCAGGACATTCCACCCAAATGCAGAATACACTTTCTTCTCAAGTGCACATGGAACATTCTCCAGGATAGACCACATCTTGGGTCACAAATCCAACCTCAGTAAATTTAAGAAAATTGAAATTTTATCAAGCATCTTCTCTGACCACAATGCTATGAGACTAAATATCTATTACAAGAAAAAAATTGTAAGAAACACAAACACATGGAGACTAAACAACACGTTTCTAAATAACCAACAGGTTACTGAAGAAATCAAAAGGGAAATCAAAAAATTTCTAGAAACAAATGACAATGAAAATATGACAACTCAAAACTTATGAGGTGTAGCAAAAGCAGTTCTAAGAGGGAAGTTTATAGCAATACAATCCTACCTCAAGAAACAAGAAAAACATCAAATAGACAGTCTAACTTTACACCTAAAGCAACTGGGAAAAGAGGAAAAAAAGTCAAAATTAGTAGAAGGAAAGAAATCATAAAGATCTGAGCAGAAATAAATGAAAAAGAAATGAAAGAAGAAATAGTAAAGTTAATAAAACTAAAAGCTGGTTCTTTGAGAAGATAAACAAAATTGACAAGCCTTTAGCCACACTGATCAAGAAAAACAGAGAGAAGAATCAAATCAACAAAATCAGAAATGAAAAAGGAGAGGTTACAACAGACAATGCAGAAATACAAAGGATTATAAGAGACTATTATGAAAAACCATATGGCAATAAAATGGATAACCTAGAAGAAATGAACAGGTTCTCAGAAAAGTTCAGTCTTCCTGAACCAGGAAGCAATAGAAATTATGAACAGCCTAATTACAAGCACTGAAATGGAAGCTGGGATCAAAAATCTCCCAAAAAACAAAAGCCCAGGATGAGATGGCTTCACAGGAGAATTCTGTCAAACATTTAGAGAAGAGCTAATGCCTATCCTTTTGAAACTCTTTCAAAAAATTGCAAAGGAAGGAACAGTTCAAAACTCACTCTATGAGGCCACCATCATTCTGACACCAAAACCAGACAAAAACAACACAAAAAAGAAAACTGCAGGCCAATATCACTGATGAACATAGATGCAAAAATCCTCAACAAAATTTTAGCAAACAGAATTCAGCAACACATCAAAAAGCTCCTATAGCATGATCAAGTTGGGTTTATTCCAGGAATGCAAGGATTCTTCAATATATACATAATCAATGTGATACACTATACTAACAAATCAAAAGATAAAAACCATATGATCCTCTCAATAGATGCATAAAAAGCCTTTGACAAATGTCAGCACTCATTTATGATGAAAACTCTTCAAAAAAATGGGCATAGAAGAAAACTACCTCAACATAGTAAAGGCCACATATGACAAACCTACAGCAAACATTATTCCCAGTGATGAAAAACTGAAAGCATTTCCCCTAAGGTCAGGAACAAGACAAGGATGTCCACTTTCACCACTATTATTCAACATAGTTCTAGAAGTCCTAGCTACAGCACTCAGAGAAGAAAAAGAAATAAAAGGGCTCAAGATCAGAAAAGAAGTAAAGCTCTCACTGTTTGCAGATGATATACTATACATCAAAAGCCCTAAAGATAGTATCAGAAAACTACTAGAATTAATCAGTGAATTTAGCAAAGTTGCAGGATACAAAAGAAATACACAGAAATCACTTGCATTTCTATATCCTAACAGTGAAAAGTCAGAAACAGAAATTAAGAAATCAATCCCATTCACCACTGTAACAAAAAACACTTAAAAATCTAGGATTAAACTTACCTAAGGAGACAAAAAAACTGTACACAGAAAATTATAAGACACTGATGAAAAAAATCAAAGATGACATAAACAGATAGAGAGATATTCCATGTTCCTGGGTAGGAAGAATCAATATTGTGAAAATGACTATACTATCAAATGCAATCTGCAGATTCAATCTGATCCTTAGCAAATTACCAATGGCATTTTTCACAAAACAACATCAAAAAATTTCACAATTCATATGGAAACACAAAAGACCCCAAATAGGCAAAGCAGTCTTGAGAAAGAAGAATGGAGCTGGAGGAATCAACCTTCCTGACTTCAGATTATACTACAAAGCTACAGTCATCAACACAGTATGGTACTGGCACAAAAACAGAAACATAGACCAATGGAACAAGATAGAAAGCCCAGAAATAAACCCATGCACCTATGGGTACCTTATTTTTTACAATGGAGGCCAGAATATACAATGGGGCAAAGATAGCCTCTTCAATAAATGGTGCTAGGAAAACTGGACAGCTATATGTAAAAGAATGAAATTAGAACACTTCCTAACACCATATATAAATATAAACTCAAAATGGATTAAAGACCTAAATGTAAGACAAGAAACTATAACTCTTAAAAGAAAACATAGGCAGAACACTCGATGACATAAATCAAAGCAAGTTCCTCTATGACCCACCTCCTAGAGTAATGGAAATAAAAAGAAAAGTAAACATGTGGACCCTGATTACACTTAAAAGCCTTTGCAAAGCAAAGGAAACTATAAGCAGGGTGAAAAGACAGCTCTCAGAATGGGAGAAAATAATACCAAATGAAACAACTGACAAAGGATTGATTTCCAAAATATACAAGCAGCTCATACAACTCAGTGCTGGAAAAACAAACAACCCATTCAAAAAGTGGGGAAAAGACCTAGACAGACATTTCTCCAAAGACATACAGATGGCTAACAAACACATGAAAAGATGTTCAACGTCACTCATTATTCAGTTCAGTTCAGTTGCTCAGTCGTGTCCAACTTTTTGTGATGCCATGAATTGCAGCACGCCAGGCCTCCCTGTCCATCACCAACTCCTGGAGTTCACTCAGACTCACGTCCATCAAGTCAGTGATGCCATCCAGCCATCTCATCCTCTGTCGTCCCCTTCTCCTCCTGCCCCCAATCCCTTCCAGCATCAGAGTCTTTTCCAATGAGTCAACTCTTCGCATGAGGTGGCCAAATTACTGGAGTTTCAGCTTTAGCATCATTCCTTCCAAAGAAATCCCAGGGCTGATCTCCTTCAGAATGGACTGGTTGGATCTCCTTGCAGCCCAGGGGACTCTCAAAAGTCTTCTCCAACACCACAGTTCAAAAGCATCAATTCTTTGGCACTCAGCTTTCTTCACAATCCAACTCTCACAACCATACATGACTACTGGAAAAACCATAGCCTTGACTAGATGGACCTTTGTTGGCAAAGTAATATCTCTGCTTTTGAATATGCTATCTAGGTTGGTCATAACTTTCCTTCCAAAGACTAAGCATCTTTTAACTTCATGGCTGCAGTCACCATCGGCAGTGATTTTGGAGCCCCCCCACCCCCCCAAAAAATTAAGTCTGACAGCGTTCCCACTGTTTCCCCATCTATTTCCCATGAAGTGATGGGACCAGATGCCATGATCTTAGTTTTCTGTATTTCCTTAGTTTTCTTAGTTTTCCTGTATTTCCTTGCATTGATCACTGAGGAAGTCTTTCTTATCTCTCCTTGCTATTCCTGGAACTCTGCATTCAGATGTTTATATCTTTCCCTTTCTCCTTTGCTTTTCACTTCTCTTCTTTCCACAGCTATTTGTAAGGCCTCCTCAAACAGCCAATTTGCTTTTTTGCATTTCTTTTCCATGGGGATGATCTTGATCCCTGTCTCCTGTACAATGTCATGAACCTCCGCCCATAGTTCATCAGGCACTCTGTCTATGAGATCTAGTCCCTTAAATCTATTTCTCACTTCACTGTATAACCATAAGGGATTTGTTTTAGGTCATACTTGAATGGTCTAGTGGTTTTCCCTACTTTCTTCAATGTAAGTCTGAACTTGGCAATAATCCTTCAATTAAAAAAATAAATTTAAAAAAAAAAAAAAGCATCAGTACTCAGAAGAGTTGGATGTATGGACTTCCCTGGTGGTCAATAGTTAAGACTTTGCCTTCCATTGCAGGTGCTGTGGGTCGATCCCTAGTCATGGAGTTAAAATATGACATGCCTCATTGCCAAAGAACCAAAACATAAAACAGAAACAATATTGTAATAAATTAAAGAATTTTTTTAAGTTGAAAGTATAGGAATAGAAAAATTATAATAAAGAAAAAAAACAAACAGTGATCATAAGAATATTATTAATATCAGACAAAATAAACACTAAGGCAAACAGTATTGTGAGAGATTTAAAAAGTCATTAAAGATTTAACTGACAGAAAGATATAATAATCTTAAATTCATGCATCTCTGATAACAGCCTCAAAATGTATAAAGCAATATTTAAAAAACAACAAAAATCTAACAAATAGCTATTGAACTACAGAATTTTAAGAAGTTTCTTTCAGTAAATAAAAATTAAAGCTAACAAAGAAAATTAGTAAGCACATGAAAACATGAGGCTAGAAATTAAAAATGTAAACTGATGATATTAATAGGACACTACATTTAACAATTGTAGGCAAAATCAATCCAACATAAAAATGAGCAAGACATATATATAGGGCCTTTAAAAAAAATAAAAAGCATAAATGGCTAATAAACATGAGATGTCCAACCTCATTAAAAATCAAGTGCAGATTAAAACTATAATGAGATGCCCTATCAGCAGTACCATGATATCACTGAGGATGTGACACTGTGAGGTCCAGGGGTGGGAGCTTAACTTGCTTCCACCATTTTGGAGGGTGGTGTGGCATTATTTTCTGAGGTTGAACTTGCAAGCACCCCTTCATCAGCAGCTTTACTCCTATGGGGGTGTATTAGTCTGCTCAGGTTCAGTTCAGTCGCTCAGTTTTGTCCAACTCTTTGGGACCCCACGAACCACAGCACGCCAGGCCTCCCTGTTCATCACCAGCTCCTGGAGTTTACTCAAACTCATGTCCATCGAGTCGGTGCTGCCATCCAACCATCTCACCTTCTGTCATCTCCTTCTCCTCCTGCCCTCAACCTTTCCCAGCATCAGGGTCTTTTCCAATGAGTCAGCTCTTCACATCAAGGTCTGCTCAGGTTGCCATAACAAAAAAACAGACTGGGTAGCTCAAAGAACAGAAATTGGTGGGATGAACAGAAATTGGTGAGAGAATACCACTGAAACATATGCATTGCTGCTGCTGCTGCTGCTAAGTCACTTCAGTCATGTTCGACTCTGTGCGACCCCATAGACAGCCATATGTAAAATAGATAAATAGTAGAATTTGCTGTATGATGCAAAAAGCTCTAACCTGGTGCTCTGTGGCAACTTAGAGGGGTGGGATGAGCTGGGAGGTGGAAGGGAGGTTCAAGAGGAAGGTACATATATAAACCTATGCCTGATTCAATGTGATGTATTGCAGAAACCAGCACAACATTATAAAGTAATTATCCTTCAATTAAAAATAATTTTTTTAAAGGAACAAAAATTTATATTCTCCCAGTTCTGAAAGCTGGAAGTCCAAGGTCAAGGTGTCAGTAGGGTCCTTCCAATCCTTCTCTACTTGGCTTACAGAGAGTCATCCTCTTGCTACGTCTTCACATGGCCTCCCCTTAGGTTACAACTCATGACTCTCTGTATGACCTAATCTCTTATTTAAGGAAAATAGTCAGATTGGATTAGTCCCCACACTAACAGCCTCACTTTTAGCTTAATTACTTCCTTCAAGTCCCTATCTCCAAATATAGTCACATTTTTAAATACTGGGGGTCAAGACTTCAACTTATGTACTTTGTACAGACATAACACAGTTAGAACTGGACATGGAACAACAGACTGGTTCCAAATAGGAAAAAGAGTACATCAAGGCTGTATATTGTCACCCTGCTTATTTAACTTCTATGCAGAGTACATCATGAGAAACGCTGGACTGGAAGAAACACAAGCTGGAATCAGGATTGCCGGGAGAAATATCAATAACCTCAGATATGCAGATGACATCACCCTTATGGCAGAAAGCAAAGAAGAATTTAAAAGCCTCTTGATGAAAGTGAAAGTGGAGAGTGAAAAAGTTGGCTTAAAGCTCAACATTCAGAAAACTAAGATCATGGCATCTGGTCCCATCACTTCATGGAAATAGATGGGGAAACAGTGGAAACAGTGACAGCCTTTATTTTTGGGGGGCTCCAAAATCACTGCAGATGGTGACTGCGGCCATGAAATGAAATGACCCTTAGTCCTTGGAAGGAAAGTTATGACCAACCTAGATAGCATATTCAAAAGCAGAGATATTACTTTGCCGACTAAGGTCCGTCCAGTCAAGGGTATGGTTTTTCCTGTGGTCATGTATGGATGTGAGAGTTGGACTGTGAGGAAAGCTGAGCACCGAAGAATTAATGCTTTTGAACTGTGGTGTTGGAGAAGACTCTTGAGAGTTCCCCGGACTGCAAGGAGATCCAACCAGTCCATCCTAAAGGAGATTAGCCCTGGGATTTTTTTGGAAGGAATGATGCTAAAGCTGAAACTCCAGTAATTTGGCCACCTCATGCGAAGAGTTGACTCATTGGAAAAGACTCTGATGCTGGGAGGGATTGGGGGCAGGAGGAGAAGGGGACGACAGAGGATGAGATGGCTGGATGGCATCACTGACTTGATGGATGTGAGTCTGAGTGAACTCCAGGAGTTGGTGATGGACAGGGAGGCCTGGCGTGCTGCGATTCATGGGGTCACAACGAGTCAGACCGACTGAGTGACTGAACTGAACTGAACTGAACACAGTTCAGACAAACAGCTTCTCTTTGGAGAAACTCTCCCTTGTGACACAAAGAAATGTGTAAGCAGCCTTATTGCACATGTTGTAATAACATGTAACAAGATAGAAATACTGGAAAGATTACAGTCTAAATGCTCATCATCAAAAGAGTGGTAACAAATGGAGGCATTTTAGAATAACACACTACTGTTAAAATGAACTATAGTTATATGTCAAAGTGGGTAAAAGTTAGAAATATATATTTTTGAGTGACAAATGCTAACTGAAAAAAATATATCATGCAGAGCAATACAATTTTAGTATGGATAAAATTGTAAAATATACAGAACAATGTATATTATTGAAGACAACTTTAAACATGTAAATTAAATCAAAAAGACATGATGGGAATAATAAATTCAGGGTGATACTTACATGAGGTGGGAGGATAAGGAATGCATTTTGAGGAAGCATCCACAAGGGCTTTAGCTGTGTTGATTATGTTTTTCTTCTTGAGATGAGTATCCTGGTTTTCATCGTGTTACTATATATATCTTTTGAATATCAAATACCTGTCATAAATTGATGTTAAATTAAAAATATAAGAATGATGGCTTTCTGTGTTTCATTTTCTTGTTGTTGTTTTTCAGTTGCTATGTCATGTCTGACTCTGTGTGATCGTATGGACCACAGCACGCCAGGCTTCCCTGTCCTTCACTACCTCCTGGAGTTTACTCAAACTCAAACTCAAGTCCACTGAGTTGGTGAAGAATCATCTCATCCTCTGTCACCCCCTCCTCCTGCTGCTCTCAGTCTTTCCCAACATCAGGGTCTTTCCCAATGAGTCAGCTCTTCACATCAGGTGGCCAAAGTATTGAAGCTTCAGCTGATGCTTCAGCATCAGTTCTCCTAATGAATATTCGGGATTGATTTCCTTTAGAATTGACTGGTTTGATCTTGCTGTACAAGAGTCTTCTCCAGCACCACAATTCAAAAGCATCAATTCTTCAGAGCTCAGCCTTCTTATGCAAAGTATTTGATGCTTTTTGAGCTTTCTTTTAAGGGGTTTAAGTTTTTAAGACATTTTTTAAAGGAGGCTCAACTGTGTATAAGAACCAAGAGAAGAAATAACATAAAAATGCAGAAAAAAATAAAGTAGACTATTTCCCCAAAGTTAAATGCTACATTACAAAGACAGAATGATGAAGGAAGAGTAAAAAAATCAGAAATGAGAAGAGAAAAATGTTTTAAGGTGAATAAAATTGTGGAATGCCAATAATCAATATATATAAATCAACTCAAAGTGCAAAACTTAGAAATATATTACAACAGTAAGCACTGCAATCAACTTGAATGTTGTTCTCATCCTATTCACATCTCTAACTTCCCCATGAGGAAATGCAAATGTGCCTTTTATAGTGAAAAGAAAACAATTTTCTTTTCATTTAGTTTTTTTCATGACCATTAACAAGTCATTGGCACAGATTTTTGAAAGTCTATTTATACTTTGCTAAAATTGAAATTAGATATAGACAGCTATTAATAACTCTCTTAAGAATGTGAATATTAGACTCATTACTTATATCAGAGAAAGTGAGATTATGTACAATCAAATATGAATAAAGAAAATACAATAATACTTTATTAAAGTGTTATTAAAGGTTTAATAAAATGCTAATATTTTATTAATGACAATTAAGAGCCACTAGAGTGGTTTATGTTATAATGAGAACAGCTGGTAAAACTATAATCCTTTTTCTCAGCAGATTTCTTTACGGGTGGTGAAAGCAGGGTTACTTAGCACTGACTAATAATGTGCAAAGGGTCCTTCAATTTTCTCTTGAATATGATGGAAATCTCAAGTTTCTGGTCCATTGCAAACATCCCCAACTGTTTCAGAAAGGCCACCAAGTTGTCTCCTCGGATGTGATTAATACCGACCCTTCTGATACCACGTGGTGTCATTTTCACCTCCTCTGTTCTCATTGTCAATCTAGTTCTTTGAGCTCTCAGGCAAAACAATGAATCACAGGTCATTCTCACTTCCAGCTGACACCCCACAATGCTGTGCCCATGCATGCTAAGTCACCTCATTAGTGTCTGACTCTGTGGGACCCCATGGACAGTAGCCTGCCAGGCTCCTCTGCCCATGGGATTTCCCAGGCAAGAATACTGGAGTGAGTTACCATATACTCCTCTAGGGGATCATCCATACCCAGGGATCGAACTCACATCTCATATGTCTCTTGCATTGGCAGGCAGGTTCTTTACCATAGCGCCACCTGGGAAGCACCCAAACCACCCCCTGAGTCAAGGTTCCACAAAGGGGAAAGGCCAGTGACCAGTCTGTGCTACATTACAGCATTCGGGGGTGGTTGACTGTACCACATGCAGGTACCTGAGCCAAACACATCCAATCAGAGTTCTCCTGTATTTTCCAGACCGAAGTTGGAAGAGCTGTGAGCTGAGAGGACTGGAAACTGGGTAGTTGTGTCTGTTGTTGATTGAGACCTTGGCACGTGGTGAATATTCTCACTGAATGAAAGGAGGGATGAATGAACCGAGGTGCTGTCATTGGCACCCTTGTCAGCCTCACTCCCTCTTCCCTAGGGATGAGCTTTCCCTACAGGAACCTCATTTTCTCTTTCACAGGTGACGTCCACCTACTAATCATACAGACTTTCTCACACATGGTCAAATCTGGGTAAGCATGGTTAGGTTTAAATGCAGACCCATTTACCTAATAAATTACACCCAAAATGCAACAAGATGCTGTGTGAGGTAGTGAATTACTCAATACTCAAAATATATCGGCAGAGAGTAGAAAACCTTCTCTCTTTTTTTAAAAAAGGAGAAAATATTTTTTTAAAAAGGATGTCTTTTTGCAGAGCTGCATTAAGGAACTAACCTGCCCAGACTCATTTGTTACTAAATAGTGCCACTCTGAGAGAAAAGTCCACTCCCACAACGGTACATTTCAGTTCAGTTCAGTCGCTCAGTTGTGTCCAACTCTTCACAACCCCATGGAGTACACCACACCAGGCTTCTCTGTCCATCACCAACTCCCAGAGCTTGCTCAAACTCACATCCATTGAGCTGGTGATGCCATCCAACCATCTCATCCTCTGTTGTCCCCTTCTCCTTCTGCATTCAATCTTCCCCAGCATCAGGGTCTGTTCAAATGAGTCAGTTCTTTGCATCAGGTGGCCAAAGTACTAGAGTTTCAGCTTCATCATCAGTCCTCCCAATGAATATTCAGGACTCATTTCCTTTAGAATTGACTGGTTCGATCTTGCAGTCCAAGGGACACCGCCTATTAAATATTTGGAAGATATTGCCAGGTACCCTAACCTCTCAGCTTGGAATTTTACCCCTCTTGTTCACAAAGAGACTTCCATTTCCTAAGTAGACATAGATCCAGATTCAGTCTAAGTTTTTGTCTTGTAATTTTCTCTTCTCAAAAGAGAAACTAAAATCTAGGGAAGAACTCCAAATAGTGTGAATCATTAACCAATCCAAAAGTTCCAGACCCTGAAAGTTTCTAAAATATATAAAGCTGGGGCCACCTAAGCTGAATCTCTTATATTCTGATTGTGAAATGGATGGTGAATTTCACAAGATGATGAAATGTTTTAGAAATAAAACCCAACTTTCTCTTTCTTTGGCTATTTCTAGGCTCCTGTGATGCACATACCCTAAGAAAGATGCTTGTTCCCTGGAAGAAAAGCTATGACAAACCTAGACAGCATGCTAAAAAGCAGAGACATCACTTTGCTGACAAAGCTGTGGTTTTTCCAGTAGTCATGCATGGACGTGACAGTTGGATCATAAAGAAGGCTGAGCACCAAAAAATGGATGCCTTCAAACTATGGTGCTGGAAACTCTTGAGAATCCTTTGGACAGCAAGGAGATTAAACCCAGTCAATCCTAAAGAAATCAGTCCTGAATATTCATTGGAAGGACAGATGCTGAAGCTGAAGTTCCAAAACTTTGGCCACCTGATGTGAACTGACTCATTGGAAAAGGCCCTGATGCTGGGAAAGACTGAGAGCAAGAGAGGAGGGGATGACAGAGGATGAGATAGTTGGATGGCATCACTGACTCAAAGAAGATGAGTTTGAGAAAATTCTGGGAGACAGTGGAGAACAGGGAAGTCTGGCAAGCTGCAGTCCATGGGGTTGCAAAGAGTTGGACATGACTGAGTGACTGAATAACAAGATGATTCTCAATGAACAAACATCCTGGTATAATCCACTCCCTTTGAGTGTGGGCAAAGCCTAGTCATGCTTCTAGCCAATAGAACATGACAGAGGTGATGTCATTCCCATGGTGGTATTACATTACATAAGACTCTGTGTCAGCAGACTGGAAAGTGACATTCTTTGCTGGCCTTGAAGAAGCAAACAGCCATGTTTTGTTTTGAACTGTGGGAGAACCACATGGCGGGGGACTGCAGGGCAGCCTCTCAAACCTGACAGCAATCTCCAGCCAGTAACCAGTAAGTCCCAGGGATCTGCCAATAACCTGAGTAAGCTCAAAAGTGGATATTTTTCTGATGGGCCTCCAGATGAGAATGCAGCCCAATCAGCATGTTAACTGCAGTCTGATGAGACCCTGAGCAGAAGACCCAGTCAAGCACTGCCCTCCAGATCCCACCCATGAACACAGTGAGATATGCATTGTTTTAAGTGACCACATTTGTGATAATTTGTTATGCCACGGTAGGAAGCTAACGATCTCTTCTCCTGATCCACCACCTCTCCCTTTTCTTTCTGTCCTTATGTCTGCAAACATTCATTTATTCATGAAATTTTTGAGAATCTACTCCAATTAATGCCCTGGACAAGACTCCGAAGACACAGCAAGGATAAAACAGTCTTTGCTCTCTTGGAGTGTACATTCTAGCGAAGGAAGACAGATAATAAGCATATAAAAAAAAAACTATTTTTTGAAAAGTAGTTTGAGAAATAAAAATAACCAGGGGAATATTACTTAATCCTCTCCAATTTTGCTTTTGTTTTAATTTCTATTCCCCTTTCTGGTTTCTATTCAATGTGGATAAGTATGCTTTGGGCAAAACAATAAAATTCATTCTATCAAGTGGATGACCCAAGAATCATTCATTCATCAACAGAAAGATGGGCTAATAGATGAAAGATAAATTACTGCAAAAATAAAATATTCCAGTGAGGCTAACAAAATAAACATGAGCTGGTACCAGAACTCATGAAATACAAAGAGTTTTTATTTGCATATACTCATCCAACCTCTGTTTTTTGCTTTTCTTTTCCACATAAAGTTTTATGTCATCCTATTCTGCCACATTCAAATACTTCAACCTACCCTCTAATACTTTCTGAGCCCCATCCTCTCCCCTCCTTTCTTCTCTTTTTCTCTCAGCTGGTTGTAGACAGTGGTAAGGACACTGGGAACCATCTTACAGAGGGAGAGGAATTTGGGGTTTTCGCTTGGATAGGACTTTTTCTTCTCCAAGAAACTAATAGGAAACAAAATCAGTTCACTAAAAGGAAACTAAATCAATGACCTCAAGTAACAAATTGATTTCAGAAAACTACCCCCAAAATTATTTTATTAAATAATGGGAATTTGTTCAAAATGTAGAGATCCCTAAGAAACTTGTCCCTAGAGAGATTTAAGCAGAGCTTATATATGTCTTCCTCTTATGGTTGTTATGAATCATTTCTACAGTGGCTAGAAAAACTGATAATGAGTTTATTACCCCTCTGTATCCAGGTTCAGTGCAGAGGACAGAATTCGCTCCAGCTGCTTTAAGCAGAAAGGAATTCGTTAAGTGTTATTAGGTGGCTGGAAGATAGACCTGGAAGGCAGGCTCAAGGCTGAGATTTTAGGAGCAACTTTCAGAACCGCACAGCAGAACTCACCCTCTGAGGGAGCCTCAGCCGCGTCAGAAAGCTGAGAATACAGGAAGCTTCCCATTACCTCTGTTGGCTCCAGGACCACACTGCCTCTCCCTTGATAAGCATGTGGTAAGCTTGAACAGAATGGAAGCATCTGCCTCCCTATGTCCACTCTACCTTCCCAGTCTCATGGAAAGTGGGATGTCTGCTTGGTGGAAGCCAAGATATTTGCAGAGCCCAAAATACAAGGAAATGTGGGCTTTGTGTGCACGAGAAGTGCCATAGTATCTGTAAGCTCTCTCTTGGTTCTCTGAAACATTGCTGCTGCTGCTGCTGCTGCTAAGTCGCTTCAGTGGTATCCGACTCTGTGTGATCCCATAGACAACAGCCCATCAGGCTCCACCGTCCCTGGGATTCTCCAGGCAAGAACACTGGAGCGGGTTGCCATTTCCTTCTCCAATGCATGAAAGTGAAAATTGAAAGTAAAGTTGCTCAGTCGTATCTGACTCTTAGCGACCCCATGGACTGCAGCCTACCAGGCTCCTCTGTCCATGGGATTTTCCAGGCAAGAGTACTGGAGTGGGGTGCCATTGCCTTCTCCATCTGAAACATTGAAATTCTCCCAAATGTGGTCATTCCCAGTTTTAAGTTTCTCCTCCTTCCCACATATGTTCCAACTTTGTAAATGATCTAGTGAGGCTATGAGCTCAACCTGTGTGGTCAACTCTCATCAGAATCTGAAGCTCATTTTGACTATATCAACTCTGAGGCAACAAGAGATAAGAGATTCTCTTAGGGCAAAAGAAACTCACTTGGTCTCTGACTGAGCTTTGAAATGAAAAATTAGAAATCCAAGAGGGTTTTTTTTGTTGGTTTAAAAATACTACTGGAGGGAATTTGATGGTGGTCCAGAGGCTAAGACTCCAAACTCCCAATGCAGGGGCCCCAGGTTCAGTCACTGGTCAGGGAACTAGATCCTACATGTCACAACTAAAGATCCCTCATGTCTCAGTGAAGACCCAGTGTAGCCAAGTAAATAAAAAATAAAATTGTTAAAATACTACAGGAAGAAGCAAGCCCATCCCCATGGTCCTTGTAATGCTATCCCAACAACCACAGTTGCAATAGACACTTTATTCCAGATGAACCTGGAATCTATGTAAGTTAAGTAATTTTGTCTCATGCTACCACTTCTGGTTTCAGTGCCCATGTTTCCAAATATACATCCTTTAAAATTACAGATCAAGAGAAGATAGCCTTTCTAACTTGCAATAATTTTCCATAATACTTAACTGAAGTTAAGGAGTTTCTGTTCCTTGCAACCACCGATCTTTGATTAGAGGTCATAATACAGCCATTATATTATGCCATTATAGCAAATAGCCATTGAATACAAGAGCCAAAAGATAGCTGTTAAATGAAGTGTACAGTTAGAAAGAGTGATTTCATGAACTCAGGAGACATGATTTTTAATCCTAACTCTGATTCTATCTCTTTATGTACTTAAACAATTCACTTTACCTCTTGATGACTGCATTTTCTTACCTCTAGAATGGGAATAATATCATCTGTCCCACCTGATTTTCTAAAGAGTTATATGAGATATATAATATGAGATAGTGAATGGGAAAATTGTTTAAATCTACTGAAATAAAATTACAGGCCAAAGCACACATCAAGCACTCTAGTTGGTCCTGGGCTTGAATTTAATAACCAGGGAAGTCTGGTCTGAGAAAGCAACTCTTGAGCTGGTGGATGCAACTGGTAGAGAGGATGAAGCAAGGCAGAGAGAGCAGGATGCTATTATTCTGCACTGTCCTCTGAGAAATATATTCAAATTATGCTTCATTTAGCCTAAAATGATCAGGAATTAAGAAGTCAAAGCCAGAATAATCCTAGGATAATAAGCCAGTGGTTTCCAGATGTGATTCCCAGGTCAGCAGCATCAACACCATCTGGGAGCTTGATAAAAATGTAATTTGGGGGCTTCACTCCAGAGCTACTATGTTAGTTACCTATTGCTATGTATAAATTATCCCAAATTTTGGTGGCTTAAAACAGCTAATATTTATTATCTCACCATTTCTGTGGGGTCAGAAACCTGGGTGTGGCTTAGCCAGGTGCCTCTGCCTTGGAGCCTCTCATAGGCTGCAGTGATGATGCTGACCAGGGCTGCAGTTATTCCAAGGCTGGAGTGGGGAGGATGTGTTTCCAAGCTCACTCACAGAGCTGGTGGCCAGCCTCTTGTCCTCCCTGGCTATCAGAGATGTCAGTTTCCTGCCACTTGGGTCCTCTTTACTGGGCAGTTCACAACAAGTAGAGCATCATGGAAACCACAGTCTCTTAATCACAGAAATTATATTAGCCCACCATTGCTATATTCTATTCATTAGAAGTGAGTCCCTAAACCCAGTCCACACTCAAGGGGAAGGGATCACACAGAGGCTTGAACACCAGGAGGAGGGATCATTGAGCGGGTATCTCAAAGGATACCCATCAGACCCACTGACTCAGCAAGTCTGGGATGGGACCCAGACATCTGTTATAACAGCCCTGCTGGTGATTCAGACACACACTAAGGTTTAAGATGACTAGTCTAGGCTAGAAACAGGTCTCTGCTCAGGGGAATCTTCCTGAAGAGCCTTACTTCTCATTTCATCCCCAGCCTCACCACAGGCGGAGAATTGCAACTTACTCGTTTCAGTTCCGCACACATGATAGCTTGC
Organism: Capricornis sumatraensis; assembly: GCF_032405125.1. Classification (NCBI taxonomy): domain Eukaryota; kingdom Metazoa; phylum Chordata; class Mammalia; order Artiodactyla; family Bovidae; genus Capricornis; species Capricornis sumatraensis. The sequence continues at coordinate 56,140,160 of NC_091069.1, forward strand.
TTGCTTGTTTCCTAAGTCACTTCAGTTGTATCTGACTTTATGCAAACCTATGGACCTTAGCCCGCCAGGTTCCTCTGTCCAAGGGATTCTCCAGGCAAGAATACTAGAATGGGATGCGATGCACTCTTCCAGGGTGATCTTCCCAACCCAGGGATCAAACCTGTGTCTCTTATGTCTCCTGCATTGGCAGGCAGGTTCTTTACCTCTAGCACCACCTGGGAAGCCCACACACACAATCAAGACCCACAGTAGGGGCTGGACACAGAAACACAAGTGAAATAATTCCTGCTATCAAGGACCCCAAGCCTGGCCATGTAGAGTTCAGAAACCTTGCACTTGCTTTTCCTTTTACCAACAGGTACCCTTTTGTTGGGTATTTGCTAGGCATCTGTTGCTATGTTAAGTATTTTACAAATATTAGCTGTTTAATTCTCACAACAACCCAGTGAGATATGTACCATCATCCCCATTCAGCAAAGAAGAATTTCAAGGCTCAGGCCATTGAATGACTTGTCCAGAATCACACACAGTAAGTAGCCAAGTTGAGAAGAAAACCCAGGCCTCCTGACTGCAAATTGAACGACTACCTAGAATTCTAGCACCTCTGATTCTCCCAGTGATATCTCTCTCTTGAATACTCTGACACCCCAAATAATAAGCCTCAAAGCACCATGGCCCCACTGCCTACAGACCTCATAAATCCTGCCTGCCCCACTGACAAAAGGAGTGTAGGAAATCAGATGAGAAATTCCAGGTCCCAAAGTCCTATTTCTAGGCCACAGGGAGGGACTCTCTAGGGTCATTCCTTCCATACTTGAGTGAAGAAAAAAACTGATTGGGAGCAAAGCTTGCTTATCATAGAAAACTTAAATTGGTCATCACTACAGTCACTATCCTGGTAGTTCAGACAGTCAAGAATCTGCTGCAATGCAGGAGATACAGGTTGGATTCTTGGGTCAGGAAGATCCCCTGGAGAAGAACATGGCAACCCACTACAGTATTCTTATCTAGAGAGTTCCATGGACAGAGGAGCCTGCCGGGATATAGTCCATGGAGTCACAAAAAGTCAGACATGTGCATCAGCCATGTTTAGTCCTCCAGGGCAGTGCTTCTCAAACCTTGCTGCACATTAGAATGACCTGGGAGCTTTTATTTTTTCTCCAACTTTATTAAAATAAAATTGATGAAAAATGTGTAAATTTAAAATGTACAATGTGATGCATTGATATATGTATATATTATAGAATATCTACCACAAGCAAGTTAACACTCACATTCATCATGTTGCATAATTACCCTTGTGTGTGTGTGTGGGGGGGGTATATATGTGTGTGGTGAGAACACTTAATATCTACTCTCTTAGAAAACTTCAAGTATACAATACAGAATATTACCTATAGTCAACAAGCTATATATTAGATCCTCAAAACTTACTCATCTTCTAACTGGAAGTTTCTACCCCTTGACCAACATTGCCCTTTCTCACCACTAGCCCCTGGGCAACCACCATCCTACTCTCTGTTCCTAAGTACAACTTTGTTTTTGGATTCCACATATTAGTGATGTCATGCAGTATCTGTCCTTCTCTCTCACCTGGGAGCTTGGTGATGGACCCTACCTTAGAGATTCTGCTGTGATTGCTCTGGTGTGAGATGCGAGCAGCAGTGCTCTTTCAAAGCTTCCCCGGAAATCCTCCTGGTGCCCAATTTGAGCATTGCTACCCCAATGTTTCAGACGCTCTTTAGAACTGACAACAAAAAGAAAAGGGTGCCTTGCCTCCTGCTTTTAAAGCCCATCACCTATAAGGACAGGAGCAGAAAGCTGGATAGGAAGGGTTTTGAGTCTCTCCCTGGCTTACTGTTTCTACTCCAGCAGAAATCAAACCAAGCACATGAGTGAGGCTTCAGATACCTCAGCAATCACTGCATATGGACTGTGTAGACTGCACTAGTTTTTTACTTCTTACGTTTTTAAGTGCTTATCTATGTGCCTGATATACAAAACATATGGTCTCTTTCATTAGAGCAGGAATGTACAGTGAAATCATAATGTAAAAATAAACAAATAAAAATTAAGCCAGACAAATGAAAAGATACTCAACATTGCTCAGAGAAATGCAAATCAAAACTACAATGAGGTGCCACCTCACACTCCTCCGAATGGTAATTCTTAAAAGGTCTGCAAGCAATAAACGCTGAAGAGGGTCTGGAGAAAAGGGAACCCTCCTCCACTGTTGGTGGGAATGTAAATTGATATAACCACTATGGAAAGCAGTGTGGAGGTTCCTTAAAAAACTAAAAATAGGGAGATTGGAGGGGATGCTCAAGAGGGAGGGGGCATATGTATCCCTATGGCTGATCCATGTTGATGTATGGCAGAAACCAACACAATATTGTAATTACCCATCAATTAAAAACAATTAATTAAGAAAAAAACTAAAACTAGAGCTACCATATGACCCAGCAATCTCACTCCTGGACACATATCCAGAAAACAACTATAATTCAAAAAGATACACGCATCCCTATGTCCACAGCAATATTATTCACGATCGCCCAGACATGGAAACCACCTAAGTGTCCACTGACAAAAAAAATGGTTAAAGAAGATGTGGTATAACATTAATATATAGAATGGAATACTACTCAGTCATAAAAATAAATGAAGTAATGCCATTTGCAGCAACAGATGGGTGGGCGGAAGATTGGAAGTTGGGGATTAGCAGGTGCAAACTAGTATGCATAGGATAGATAAACAACAAAGCTCTAGCATATAGCACAGAGAACTATATTCAGTTGTTGTTCAGTCACTAAGTTGTGTCCAACTCTTTGTGATCCTATGGATTGAAGCATGCCAGGCTTCTCTGTCCTACACTATCTCCTGGAGTTTGCTCGGATTCATGTCCATTGAGTTGGTGATGCTGTTTAACCATCTTATCCTCTGCCACTCCCTTGTCCTTTTGCCTTTAATCTTTCCCAGCGTCAGGGTCTTTTCCAATGAGTCAACTCTTCGTACTAGGTGGCTAAAGTATTGGAGCTTCAGCATCAGCTCTTTCAATGAATATTCCTTTAGAATTGATTGGTTTGATATCCCTTCAGTCCAAGGGACTTTCCAAAGTCTTCTCCAGTACCACAATCTTAAAGCATCAGTTCTTTGGTACTCAACCTTCTTTATGGTCCAACTCTTACATCTGTACATAACTACAGGAAAAATCATAGCTTTGACTATACAGACCTTTGTCAGTAAAGTGATGGCTCTGCTTTTTAATATGCTGTCTAGGTTTGTCTAGCACCCACCTTCCAAGGAGCAGCCATCTTTTAAGAAGCATCTTCCAAGGAGCTTTCCTTCCAAGGAGCAGGCATCTTTTAATTTCATGGCTGCAGTCACCATCCACAGTGATTTTAGAGCCTAAGAATTTGGAGCTCAAGGATGGAGCATCTTACATCTGCCTTAAGCATTTTCAAGTCTGAGAAGATTTTAGGTCTCCTTTGTAAGTCTAAACCAGTGACCTGGTCACCACAGTTAATGACTTCTCAGAGAGTATCAAGTTCTATGAAAAGCCAATCTTGAAGAGTCTCAGAGAAAGACTGCCTTGTAAGATAAATGGGTATGATCTCCAGCTTTCTGCTGCTTGCTGCATTTTTTATGTATATATATTGCTCTTCTGTGTAAGACATTTTTGTACTTAGCAACTAGTTAGGTTTTGTAGGCAGAGATAGAGACTGGTGAGAAAAGAAGGGGCCGAATTCCACACGTGGGTTTCTGGGTGTGTGGTCTTTGGCTTTCCCAGCTGAAGTCCAAGAGCAGGATTTGGCTGCAGCATTGAAGGCTGGATTCCCATGGCTGATCTGGAGTAAACCACTGCCCTAAAGTACCTCAGGTAATGACTCTGAGAGAAGAGGGAAAATGTTGGGTCAACCCTCATTTTTTAAAACAATGCTTTTAGAGTGAGATACATCCTCAACTATTGTCATTATCTACTTTGCAGAAATAGTGTGTAGACTAATTTGAGTTCAAGTTGAAGATTTTACAGACTGACATTGAATGTTTCTGCAGTGCTGATGGGATGGGAAGGTTATAGGTTTAAATACCTCAGGCACAGAATTTAGACCATTCAAAATCTTCTGCTACTTTCTCCCTTTCCTCCCTTCCCTGAGTGTAACAGTATCTCCAATAACATATGTTCAATGACCTTCAAATAATACCTGGATCAGAATGACATAGTGTCGTTTCACCCACAGTAGTCCCAATCACCATTGTCCCAACTGGCTGATTTACAGTCAACCCACTCAAAATTCCTGTTGCTTCCTTCCAGTGTGGATTAACTTTATGGCACAAGGTAAAAGCCTTTAATAAAATGTCTGGCGCAGTCTGTTTTGGAGATCACTCAGACAGGTTTTGGTATATGACTCTAGGTGACCGGGGGCCCTGTACCCTTACATGTCACCTCCTTTCTATTAGGTACAACAGAAATATAAGGTAATTTGGAGTATATTAGGAGCATAAAGAATATGGAAAACCACACCTTAGAGACATCATCAAAATGAAGAATGCAAAAAGAAGCAATTTTGCTGGGGTTTGGCTTTTTTATTTCTGAACTTTGCACATAAAATAATCCCTTTGAGCCCTGCAGAATAGGGTTTAAGAAGCACTTTTTTTTTCTGGAATATTTATTGAGCTCCAAGTAGGTATAGGGCATGACTGCAGGAGACACGCAGAGACATAAAATGCAAGCTCTGCCCTTCAGAATAGACAGTCTGCTTGGGAAGCATATGATAGAGAAGATTTTAAAAAGAGAGAGAAGTCCAGTTGAACAGGAAAAGAAACTCAGATGATTTGGACTCTAGGAAGTCAAACACCAGCAGAGTACCCATGCAGTCTGGGGAGGGTAAGAGACTGAGAATACTGATGGAAAAAGAGGAGGAAGCATTTAGGCTAAAGTATAGGACAAGCAATAAGCAATTTGTACTCATGTTCAGTCATGTCTGACTCTCTGCCACCCCCATGAACTGTAGCCCACCCAGCTCCTCAGTACGTGGGATTTTCCAGGCAAGAATAGTGAAGTGCCATTTCCTGGGTCATCCTCTCTTGCACTGACAGGCGGGTTCTTTACCACTAAACCACTAGGGAAGATTCTACTTATAAGATGGATCTTAGGCAGGCAGGGTAGCCAGAGTGGAACAAAAGTGGTTTATCTCAGTGTTCGGCCACTGATGGCTCATAGATCACATCCAGCCTGCTATGTGTTTGCAAGGCCTGCAAGCTAAGAATAATTTTTACATTTGTTCGTGGTTGAAAACAATAAAAAATATTTCATAATTCATGAAAATTGTAGGAAGTTCAAATTTCCAAGCAGATCAAGTTAGATGGGCACACAGATTTTTACTTGCTGAGAACTGTCCCTGGCTGATTTCTCATGACAACATTAGAATTAAGGGCTCACTGTGAAGAGCTACTGCTGGCAAAGCCTAAAATATTTACTATCTGGTTCTTTACAGGAAAAAGTGCCACCCCTGGTTTCTCAGAGGAACAATCCCTTGAACAGATCAAAGAGCAGGGAAACTGTCAGGGCCCTGATCCTGGTGGGGCTTATTAGGCTGTGGAATGTCAGCTTCACTGTCTTAATAGGGACTCACCGAATGTTTTTGAGCAAGAGTGGGGAAAGATGTGACAATCAAGACAGAGGAGAGTTTGGGGCAGGGAAACAATTGTGAGTACTTAGTGGAGGTGTGAGATTCCCAGATGGCTCAGTGGTAAAGAATCCAGCTGCCTCTATGACCCACCTCCCAGAATATTAGAAATAAAAGCAAAAATAAACAAATGGGACCTAATTAAAATTAAAAGCTTCTACACAACAAAGGAAACTATAAGCAAGGTGAAAAGACAGCCTTCAGAATGGGAGAAAATAATAGCAAATGAAGCAACTGACAAACAACTAATCTCAAAAATATACAGGCAACTCCTGCAGCTCAACTCCAGAAAAATAAATGACCCAATCAAAAAATGGGCCAAAGAACTAAATAGACATTTCTCCAAAGAAGACATACAGATGGCTAACAAACACATGAAAAGATGCTCAACACCACTCATTATCAGAGAAATGCAAATCAAAACCACAATGAGGTACCATTTCACGCCAGTCAGAATGGCTGCAATCCAAAAGTCTGTAAGCAATAAATGCTGGAGAGGGTGTGGAGAAAAGGGAACCCTCTTACACTGTTGGTGGGAATGCAAACTAGTACAGCCATTATGGAGAACAGTGTGGAGATTCCTTAAATAACTGGAATTAGAACTGCCTTATGATCCAGCAATCCCACTGCTGGTCATACACACCAAGAAAACCAGAATTGAAAGAGATACATGTACCCCAATGTTCATTGCAGCACTATTTATAATAGCCAGGACATGGAAGCAACCTAGATGTCCATCAGCAGATGAATGGATAAGAAAGCTGTGGTACATATACACAATGGAGTATTACTCAGCCATTAAAAAGAATACATTTGAATCCATTCTAATGAGGTGGATGAAACTGGAGCCTATTATACAAAGTGAAGTAAGGCAGAAAGAAAAATACCAATACAGTATACTAACACATATATATGGAATTTAGAAAGATGGTAACGATAACCCTGTATGCGAGACAGCAAAAGAGACACAGATGTATAGAACAGTCTTTTGGACTCTGTGGGAGAGGGAGAGGGTGGGATGATTTGGGAGAATGGCATTGAAACATGTATAATATCATATATGGAATGAATCGCCAGTCCAGGTTTGATGCATGATACTGGATGCTTGAGGCTGGTGCACTAAGATGACCCAGAGGGATGGTACGGGGAGGAAGGAGGGAGGGGGGTTCAGGATGGGGAACATGTGTATACCTGTGGCGGATTCATGTTGATGTATGGCAAAACCAATACAATATTGTAAAGTAATTTTAAAAAAAATCCAGCTGCCAAGCAGGAGATGTGGGTTCAGTTCCCAGGTCAGGAAGATCCCCTGAACAAGGAAATGACAACCCATTCTAGTATTCTTGCCTGGAGAAATCCCATGGACAGAGGAGCCTGGCGGGCTACAGTCTGTCGGGTCACAAAGGGTCGGACACAGCAGTGACTGCAGCAGCAGCAGTGGAGGTGTAACAGACACAGACCCGGACCCAGACTGTGTCTCTTCTCTGCTCTCCTGAGGACAGTCTCACTGCCCTTCCTCTTCAACCCTCCAACAACCCTCCCCAACTTTCACTTTTAGCTGATGACCTTGTCTACATTTCACTGAGAAATATTAAAAAGGAAGAAGAAACAAACACACAGCAACCCCTTCATCCTCCCACACGGTGTCCATGGACTCAGAGTCTTGTCTCCCTCCTGCTACACTGAAAAGCTGCCTGACCCAACACCTGGGGCTTTCAGAATAAGGTTCAAACCCAGACCTTGTAACTGAGCAGGACCCCATGGGGCTCTCCAGGGTCAGGCCCCTCCCCCGTGTTCTCTGCCTGCCTCTTACTTGTAAGAAAACTTTAGCTTCCTAGGCCTTCCCTGAGTTCCAAAGAATAAATTTCATCAGAGAAGTGAGAAAAATGCAGAAGCAAAGGAAAACAGTCAAGCAAGACAAAATAATCATAGTTTAACCATTAAACAAAGTCAGGACTTTTATTTCCTCCTCAAGGGCTATAGATAATATTCTGAGCCATATCCTTTAAGCTATTTTGCAGATACTGAAATCCCCACCAGGTAGAAGTTAACTGTATGCTGCCCTCAAGCATGTAGATCCCAGAACGATTGGAACCAGCAGCTTAATGATGTTGACTCCGGGGTTCCCTCACCACAAACCAATCAGAAGCATGTCCACAAGCTAGTCACATCCTATCTTTAATAACCTTTCTTGTGGACACAGGAGGGGAAGGTGAAGATGGGATGAATTGAGAAGGTATCATTAACATACATACACTATCATATGCAAAAGAAATAGCTAGCGGGAAGTTGCTGTATAACACAGGAAGCCCAGCCTGGCCCTTCATGTTGAATTAGAGGAGAGGAATGGGGGGAGGGATGCTCAAGAAGGAGGGTAAATATATATATATATATATATATATATATATATATATATAAAATTATGATAGATAAGGCAATGGCAACCCACTCCAGTACTCTTGCCTGGAAAATTCTATGGACGGAGGAGCCTGGTAGGCTGCAGTCCATGGGGTCGCTAAGAGTCAGGCATGAAGGAGCGACTTCACTTTCACTTTTCACTTTCATGCCTTGAAGAAGGAAATGGCAGCCCACTCCAGTATTCTTGCCTGGAGAATCCCAGTGACAGAGGAGCCTAGGGGGCTGCCGTCTATGGGGTCTCACAAAGTTGGCATGACTGAAGCGACTTAGCAGCAGCAGCAGCAGCAGCATTGCTGTGTGGCAGAAGCCAACACGACATTGTAAAGAAATTTTCCAACAATTAAAAAAAAATTGTTTTTTAAGAGAAAAAAAACATTCCCTGAAAGCTAGGGGAAGTTTGAGTCAGAGTTTAGTATTTTCAATTCCAAGCTATAATCAACCATTTCCACTCCCGGGTAAGGCTCCTGACCTTCACCAGCCCCACTTCCCTCCCCCACCAGGTCCAGGGCCTGCTCTAGGAAGGAAGTCAGTCAGCTGCTGTGGTGGGGGCAGAGTCAGATTCCCCATCACCATTTTCCTCACTTGTCAGCTGCTCTTCTCACCCTTCTGGGATTGGAGCCAGAGAAGAGGAAAGTTCTTACATGACCAACAAGGGGGTAGTGTCGGGGAATGATTCTTGCTTCCCTAGATACTTTCTTGGACTCAGCATCTCCTCCTCTTCACCCCACCCGTGAAAATTTGTCCCCAGATGCCTTGCTAAAGTGACACTCTCTTCTCTGGATCACGGCGTGTTTCATCTCCAGCTGCTGGGAATCACCAAAGGCCCACCAGATAACACGACCGAGGCCTCCCTACCCTCCCTGCTGCCAAAATTAAAGTTCTCTCATATTGAACCACCATTAATTCAGCAGCTGAGCTGCTTTCCTTTCCAGTTCAGAATCCTAATGAGCTAAAAAGTTATTAAAAGATATGGCATCTTTATTTGAATAAAAGACATGAGTGCTGACCTTCACATTCTCAGCTCAGTTTTCCCTTAGGGTACAGCATACCTAACCAGTCTTTTGATCTTACTGTTGTTGTTCAGTGCCTCAGTCCTGTCTGACTCTTTGCGACCCCATGCACTGTAGCACGCCAGGCTTCCCTGTCCTTCACTATCTACCAGAGTTTGCTCAAACTCATGTCCATTGAGTCAATGATGCCATCCAACCACCTCATCTTCTGTCACTCCCTTCTCTTCCTGCCCTCAATCTTTCTCAGTATCAGGGTCTTTTCCAGTGAGTCAGCTCTTTGCATCAGGTGGCCAAAGTATCGGAGTTTCAGCTTTAGCATCAGTCCTTCCAATGAATATTCAGGACTGATTTCCTTTAAGATTTCAGAGGCCTCCCTACACACCCTGAGGTCAAAATTAAAATTTTTTCATATTGAACCACCTTTAAATCAGCAACTGAGCTGCTTTCCTTTCCAGTTCAGAATCCTAATGAACTAAAAAGTTATTAAAAGATATGACATCTTCATTTGAATAAAAGGAGGAAGCAAAGGAGTTCCAGAAAAATATCTATTTCTGCTTTATTGACTATGCCTTTGACTGTGTGGATCACAATAAACTGTGGAAAATTCTGAAAGGGATGGGAATACCAGACCACCTGACCTGCCTCTTAAGAAACATATATTCAGGTCAGGAAGCAACAGTTAGAACTCAACATGGAACAACAGACTGGTTCCAAATAGGAAAAGGAGTACGTCAAGGCTATATAGTGTCACTCTGCTTATTTAACTTATATGCAGAGTACATCATGAGAAATGCTGGGTGGGATGAAGCACAAGCTGGAATCAAGATTGCCTGGAGAGATATCAATCACCTCAGATACGCAGATGACACCACCCTATGGCAGAAAGCAAAGAAGAACTAAAGAGCTTCTTGATGAAAGTGAAAGAGGAGAGTGAAAATTTTGGCTTAAAACTCAAAATTCAGAAAACTAAGATCATAGCATCTGGTCCCATCACTTCATGGGAAATAGATGGGAAACAGTGGAAACAGTGTCAGACTTTATTTTTTTGGGCTCCAAAATCACTGCAGAAGGTGACTGCAGCCATGAAATTAAAAGATGCTTGCTCCTTGAAAGAAAAGTTATGACCAACCTAGACAGCATATTAAAAAGCAGAGACATTACTTTGTCAACAAAGGTCTGTCTAGACAAAGCTATGGTTTTTCCAGTAGACATGTATGGATGTGAAAGTTGGGACTATAAAGAAAGCTGAGCGCTGAAGAATTGATGCTTTTGAACTGTGGTGTCATAGAAGACTCTTGAGAGTCCCTTGGACTGCAAGGAGATCCAACCAGTCCATCCTAGAGGAAATCAATCCTGAATATTCATTGGAAGGACTGATGCTGAAGCTGAAACTGCAATACTTTGGCCACCTGATGCGAAGAACTGACTCATTAGAAAAGACCCTGATGCTGCGAAAGATTGAAGGCAGGAGGAGAAGGGGACGACAGAGGATGAGATGGTTGGATGGCATCACCAACTCAAAGGACATGAGTTTGAGCAAGCTCTGGGAGTTGATGATGGACAGGGAAGCCTGGTGTGCTGCAGTCCATCGGGTTGCAAAGAGTCAGACATGACTGAGAGACTGAACTAAACTGAACTGTGTCTGGGCCTCCAGCTCCCCTACATCTCTTGTAGACCTTACTCTGACCATGCCTCCCACCAGGGCAAGCCTATCTTTCTTGATTGCAAAATTCAAGGAGGGTGTGTCACAGTCATAATTCATACTGTTTGCATAAGTTTTTTTAAATTGAGGTTTAATTGCTTTACGATATTGTGTTAGTTGCTGCTGTACAGCAAAGTGAATCAGCTATATGTATACATGCATCCACTCTTTTTTGGATTTCCTTCCCATTTAGGCCATCACACTGAGTAGAGTTGCCTGTGCTATCCAGTAGGTTCCCATTAGTTGTCTGTTTTACACAAGGTAGTGTATATATGTCAATCCCAATCTCCCAATTTATCCCACCCCCACTTTCCCCTTTGGTGTCCATATGTTTGATCCCTATATTTGAATAATTTTTCTGTGCCTTCAATAATACTGAAAAAGCTGTCTATTCCATGTACCTCCCATTACTTCTAAACTGCTTGGTGAGGACCAGATCCCATGCCCTCCTTATGACTCTTAAATGAGACACAGGTCTAGGGGCCAGGACAGGCAACCTGGATTCAAATTTCAGCTTTACAGCCAACTTGCCCTTCACCTCTAAGAGTCTTAGCTCTCCAACCTCAAAAGCGAGGTTAGATCAATCTTCAGATCATCTCCATTACAGCTTCTCTGCGTCCATCCCAGAAACAAGAGACAAAGGCAAACTGTCTAGAAATCACACAGAGATTCCTGGGCCAGTGCTACCCATGTGTGAGCCTCAGGTACAAGTCCATCCTGTCCTCTGTGCCCTGCAAAATGCTGGGTGACTTTCCAAGAACCACTTTGAAAAGCCAGCCAGAGAGTGGAGCTCACAACTGCCTAGTCACCACCAAGAATTTGAAAAACTACAGAGCATGGGTTCTGGACTCTCCAAAGATGGCAAGTTGGCCCAGCCTCTTGAGCCCACCCCTCCTGGGTCTCAGGCCCTTCACCTCCTGGACCCCAGGGTACCCATCTGTAGCTGCAGCCCTCATCCCCTTAACATTCTCCATTCATCTTCATCATCCCATGGAACATTAATACAAAACTATACTCACCTACAGTGGTCTTTTTATCTTTCAACACTTTAAAGATCATGTGCGTGCATGTGTACTAAGTCACTTCAGTTGTGTCTGACTCTGTGACTCCATGGACCATAGCCCGCCAGGCTGTCCACAGGATTCTCCAGGCAAGAACACTGGAGTGGGTTGCCATGCTCAGGGGATCTTCCCAACCCAGGGATCGAACCCCTGTCTCTTATGTCTCCTGCACTGGCAAGTGAGTTCTTTACCACCAGCGCCACCTGGGAAGCCCAGAGAGCACATCAACAATTAACTACTTTTTCCTGGGGAATACCACTTAGCATAGGGTGCAGTGCAATACCCTCCTAAGGATGTCATCAGGTATTGCCCCGAATGTGCCCATGTTGACCTATGTGAAAGCTGCCTTCTCCCCAGCTTCTCCTACAAAGGGACCTGCGCTCTCCTGGTTGGGTGTTGCCTAAATGTTAAGAGTCAAGATGAATGGAATTGTGTCTCTCCCTCCATGTACCCTTCTGGATCCTTTCTCTACCCACCTCTGTTCTGATCTGCCCTGCTCTGTGCCCCCAGGAGGCTTCATTATGCACAGCATTCCCTGGGCTCCCCACCCTCTGCCTTCCCGCTGGGTTCTGCCAGTCCTGTGGCAGGAGATCAGACCAGAGGGATGTGAAGTCAGAGTATTGATTCCCCTCACTTCCTCCATGTCGGGTCTCGACCTGGGCAGAGCTCGTGCTCCTCCAAGCAGGACCGCAGCTCCTGTCAGCCCCAACCCCCCATCCTGGCACAGCTTCTGCTCTCAGCTTTGGAAAAAGCCTCCTCCTCTTGCCAACATAGAGCCAAAGGTGGTGAGGGCTTCTCATTGTTCCTCAGCTCAGGAACAGTGTCAGACACCTACAAGGGATGGCCCAGCATGCTGAAAGGTAATCCACGCCCAAGTCCACAGGAAAGAACCATTCTAGATGCCATCAATCTTGTGATTCATGGGAAGAGATCTCAATAGCACCACAAGCAGGAGTTTGAAAGAAGATGATTCCAACCCTCGTGGATGGCTTGGAGGGATTGAAGACTCCAGTGGAGGAAGTAACTGCAGAAATAGCAAGGGAACCAGAACTGGAAGTGGAGCCTTTAGACGTGACTCAATTGCTGCAGACTCATGACAAAGCTTTAATGGGTGAGGAGCTGCTTCTCATGGATGAACAAAGAAAGTGATCCCTTGAGATGAAATCTACTCCTGGTGAAGATGCTGGGAAGATTGCTGAAATGACAACAAATAATTTTGAATATTCCATAAATGTAGCTGATAAAGCAGGGGCAGGTTTTAATAGGATCGACTCCAGTTTTGAAAGAAGTTTTAGCTGGGGGTAAATGCTACCCAATAGCATTGCATGCTACAGAGAAATCATTCTTGAAAGGAAGAGTCAATCTGGTAGATTTTCTTGCTGTCATATTTGAAGAAATTGCTCAACAGCCCCCAGTGTTCAGCAACCACCACCCTGATCAGTCAGCAGTCACCAACATTGAAGCAAGACCCTCCACCAGCAAAAAGGCTATGGCTATTCCCTGAAAGCTCAGATGATAGTGAGTATTTTTAGCAATAAGGATTTTTTAATTGAGGTATGTACATTTTTTTTAACACATAATTCTATTACCACTTAATATAGTACAGGGTAACATAGCTTTTACATGCACCGGGAAACCAAAAAATTGGTGTGACTCCTGTTATTGTGATTTTAGTTTTATTGCAGTATTCTGGGACCAAATTCACTACAGACTGCCTGTATTTAAAATGAGCCCTTTTAGGTCACACCTGAGTTGATGGCAACAAGTGACTCATGGTAAGATCTTGGATACTTTCAAGGGAGCAGCTGGGCAGGCCACAAAGACGAAGCATGTTGTTAGAGGGTTGACATTTTCAGGGTCCCCTGCAGATCTCTAGGGAGGGGAGGGGGACTGGAAATGAGTTCAATCATGTAGCCATTGATTGACTCAATTACGCCTACGTAACAAAATATCAGTACCACTCTGGACAGTGGCATTCAGGGAATTTCCTGGTTAAGGAACATACTGATGTACCAAGAGGGTGATGCAACCCAACATTATAGGGACAGAAGCTCTTGCACCCCACATTCAGAGCTTCCTATTTATCTCTTCCATTTGGCTGTTCCTGAGTTGCATCCTTCATTATAAAAATGTCACCGCAAGTATATTGCTTTTAGAGAATTCTGTGACTCATTCTAGCAAATTATTGAACCTGAGGGCTTTGTGGGATGCTCCAAATTTGCAGCCACACAGGACAGAAGGATGAGTGGCCTGGGGACAGCCAGGACTTGCAGCTGGTCTCTGAAGTGAGGACAGTCTTTTGGGACTGAGATCCCTAACCCATGAGGTCTGAGTTAATTCCTAGTAGCTATATGTCAGAATTGAATTAAATTGTTCAACAGCTAATTGATTTTGGAATGCAATGTGGGAACGGAATCAGCCAGATTAAAGGCTGGGAATAGTGAAGCAGGGCAAAAAGAGAATCCCATTTTGTACTGAGCCCAGAACTCCTCCCATGGGTTGTCATTTTGGCTGTTTAGAACATTATTTGAAGGTTGCTAATGTGAATGATTATGAAGACCAGGCCTTCCCTGAAGAACTGGGTTGTGCTGGGTCCATGCAGAGCAGCTTCAGAGCTAGCAACAGCTACAGCTGGAGCAGTGGGCAGAGCAGAACTGCAGCAGTGGATGCACACCACTATATATAAAATGGGCACCCAACAAGGGCCTACACTATAGCACAGGGAACTCTGCTCAGTATGCTGCAATAATCTACATGGGACAGAATCTGAAAAAGAATAGATACATGCATGCATGCTAAGTCGCTTCAGTCGTGTCCAACTCTTTGCGACCCTATGGACTGTGGCCCACCAGACTCCTCTGTCCCAGGGATTCTCCAGGTAAGAATATTGGAGTGGATTGCCATCCCCTCCTCCAGGGGGTCTTCCCAAAACGGATCAAACCCATGTCTCATATGTCTGCTGCATTGGCAAGAGGGTTCTTTGCCACTAGCGCCACCTGGGAAGCCCAGATATATGTATATGTATAACTAAATCACTTTGCTATACACCTGAAACTAACAGAATATTGTAAATCAACTATGCTACTGCTAAGGCATGTCAGTCGTGTATGCCTCTGTGAGACCCCATAGACAGCAGCCCACCAGGCTCCCGTCCCTGGGATTCTCCAGGCAAGAATACTGGAGTGGGTTGCCGTTTCCTTCTCCAGTGCATGAAAGTGAAAAGTGAAAGTAAAGTCACTCAGTCACGTCCGACTCTTCATGACCCCATGGACTGCAGCCCACTAGGCTCCTCCGTCCATGGGATTTTCCAGGCAAGAGTACTGGAGTGGGTTGCCATTGCCTTCTCCCGAAATTAAAAGAAAAATTTTAAATAAATATCGAAAACATCTAAAAATTTACCATTAGCCAAGGGTTTTTGTTTATTATTTCAAACCACTCATTTCATTGTCAAAATATAGAAAAAAAAAATAATTACAAACCTTATAGATGGGAAGGCAAATGTGACCTGATCAGAAATCAAAGACTGACAAGAATTTTTGAAAAATTACTATTTAAATATTCACCATTACCTAAGGTTTAATGACCTTTTCACTATATGCCTGATATGCTGCAAAATGCTTTGCATGCCTTGCATTACTCCCGTAACCTTCCCCCTAACTTGAATTTTTCATATTGGTAACTATTCAGTGCTTGTTAATAACTTTACCAAATGATGCAGTCATCACCATGAACTGGCTTTAGAACATTCTAATCCTTCCAGTAAGCTCCCTCATGCTGAGCGGCATAAAAACATATTCACCATATGTAAAACAGCCAGTGGCAATTTGCTGTATGACACTGGGAGCTCTCATCCTATCTAGAGTGTAGGATGGGGTGGGAGGTGGGAGAAGAGGGAGGGGACAGACACATGTATACTAATGGCTGATTCATGTTGATGTATGGCAGAAACCAACACAATATACTAAAGCAATTATCCTCCAATTAAAAATAAATTAAAAAATAAAACACTGAAATGCTTGAATGGGGGGAAAAAGATTCCTCATGCCCATTTACAGTTATCACCCCTAGATCCAGGTAATCACTAATCTACTTCCTGTTTCTATACATTTGCCATTTCTGGACATTTCATATGAATGGAATCTTCCAATTAAAAAAAGAAGAACTACAGCAAGAGTGTTGGGTGGGCAGGAGAAGCCGCATCTCTGCCTGAGGGGTAAGGGTTGGAGTGGGAACTGAAGAGACAAGATTCCTGGAGAGGATTTCTCTGAGGCTTTGGCAGGACTCCAGAAAAGGTGTGACCAATTCTTACTCTTGGGTTGACAGCGCCCTGCTGTTTCTCTCAGCAAGAACCTACCACACACCCAGCCTCCTGAACAGGGTGTGAAGAATTCAAGGAGAATCCTATTAAATTTAAGGAAGACACAGTACCAATTTTACACCAACTCTTTCAGAAAATAGAGGAAAAAAGGAAAATTTCCCAATTACTGTATAAAGTCAATATTATCCTGATACCAAGCCTGGCAAAGATATTACAAAGAAACAAAGTTTTGACAAATATCCTTAACAAAATATCAGCAAAGTATTCCAGCAACATGCGACAAGGGAAGGCTCATAACCAAGTGGCGTTTGTGAACAGGAATACAAGTTAATGTCAAAAAACCAAATTTTTTTTAGCCATGCCACACAGGATGTAGGATTTTAGTTTCCCAACCAGGGATTGAAACTAGAACCTCAGCATTGAGAGCATGGAGTCTTAACCACTAGACTGCCAGGAATCCCCCAGAAAGAAACATTTAAAATGATCAAATAAAGGAGATAGGAAATAGTCATTTCAATAGATTCAGAAAAATCAGTAGACAAACTTCATCACCCATTCACGATTAAAAAACAAAAAACAAAAAAAACATTCAGCTACCTTAGAATAGAGGGAAATTTTCCCCATGGGATAAAGGAAGAACATTTATGAAGATCCTCAAGCTAGCATCACTTTAATGGTGAAATATAGAAAAACAACCTCAAGATTGAAAAACTAGACAGACATCTGTTCTCACACTGATTCAACACTGCAGTTGAGTAAGCACAACACATCAAGAAAAAAGAGAAACTAGGCATGACAACTGGAACGGGAGCAAAACTCTACCCAGAGTTCACATGAATTTGTATATTAAAAAAGCTAAAAGGAAAAATTTTTTTAAACTGCCAGGTCTAATAAATTCATTTTAGAATAGAAGGTCAATGTACAAAAATCAATTTATGTTTGTATATTTTTGCAAGAAAGAAAACTGGAATATGAAACAGTCAATAAGGTTAACTGGCAACTCTTTCCAAAACAGTTTATAAAACTTAATTAACTCAATCCCAACCATCATCCTATAGAAATGAACAAATTTATTCTAAAATTTTTATGATGCTACAAAATTTGAAGTAGTTAAACATGTCAGGATCAGAAAGCAGTGAATTAAAAGGAAAAAAAATGTTGTTCTTTATGAAAAACCTTCATTAACCAAGATACCAGCAATAAAATGAGTGAACAAGTCAGAGAGTGTAAGAAAATGTTCATAAGCTATTGGTATATATCTGAGAAAGGTCTCTTATCTAGGATATATAAAGAATTATCAGAACTCAGAAATAAAACAATCCAGTGAAATAGAATATAGGCAAAAGACTTGAAAAGATACTTCATAAAGGAAGAAATACCAAAAGCATAAACATATTAAAAAATGTTCAACATCATTACTCTCCAGAGAAATGCTAATTAAAACACAATGAGATACCCTTCACACCTCTTATTAGAAATGGCAAAAATTTTAAAGATCAAAAATACCAAATGTTGATGCAGATATACAAAACCAGACTCATTTTGTTGGGGAGAACATGTCTTCTAGCAATTCCACTCCAAGAAAAAAAACAGTCTATGTTCAGAAAAAGACTTGCACATAAAGGATCACAGCAGTGAAGTCGCTCAGTCATGTCCGACTCTTTGAGACCCCATGGACTGTAGCCTACTAGGCTCCTCCATTCGCAGGATTTTTGAGGCAAGAATGCTGGAGTGGGTTGCCATTTCCTTCTCCAGGGGAACTTCCCGACCCAGGGATCGAACCCAGGTCTCCTGCATTGTAGGCAGATGCTTTACCATCTGAGCCACCAGGGACTCTTTATTAGAAATGGCAAAAATTCTAAAGATCAAAAATACCAAATGTTGATGAAGATGTACAAAGCCAGACTCATTTTGTTGGGGAGAACATGTCTTCTAGCAATTCCACTCCCAGTATCTCTCCAAGCAAAAAAAAAAAAAAAACAGTCTATGTTCAGAAAAAGACTTGCACACAAAGGATCACAGCAACTTAATCTACCAGGGCTGAAAGCTAGAAACAACTCAAGGGCCAGCAACCAGAGAAAGGGTAAACACACTGTGGTATATCCATACAATGGAACAGAACTCATCAATGAAAAGGAATAAGCTCTGACACAAGCATATAAGCTCTGATAGAAGAACATCACAGAAATCATGCTGAGTGAAAGAAACCAAACATAAAACACTGTATCTTTTTTTCCTAGATTCCATACATATATGTTAATATATTTGCTTCTCTTTCTTACTTCACTCTGTATTAACTAGATGTAGGTTCATCCACCTCAGTTCAACTAACTCAAATTCATTCCTTTTCATGGATGGGTAATATTCCACTGTAGGGGCTTCCCAGGTGGTTCAATGGGAAAAGAATCTGCCTGCCAATGCAGGAGATGCAGGAGACACAGGTTTGATTCCTGGGTTGGGAAGATCCCCTGAAGAAGGAAATGGCAACCCACCTTGTATTCTTGCCTGGAGAATCCCACGGACAAAGGAGTCTGCCGGGCTATAGTCCATGGGGTCACAAAGTATCAGACACGACTGAGCAACTGAGCATGCAGCACACAGTACAGCAGCAATACTCCATTATATGTATGTACATATATGTATGCACTACTTCTTTATCCACTCATCTGCCAGTGGACATCTAGGTTGCTTCCATGTGCTAGCTACTGTAAATAGTGTAGCAATGAACATTGGGGTACACGTGTCTTGATGAACTTATTTGCAGGGCAGGAATAGAGACACAGCTGGGGAAGGAGCAGGTGGGATGAACTGAGAAAGTAGCATTGAAAAACATACATTCAGTCAGTTCAGTTCAGTTCGGTCACTCAGTCATTCAGATGCTTTGCAACCCCATGAATCGCAGCACGCCAGGCCTCCCTGTCCATCACCAACTCCCAGAGTTCACTCAGACTCGTGTCCATCAAGTCAGTGATGCCATCCAGCCATCTCATCCTCGGTCATCCCCTTCTCCTCCTGCCCCCAATCCCTCCCAGTATCAGAGTCTTTTCCAGTGAGTCAACTCTTTGCATGAGGTGGCCAAAGTACTGGAGTTTCAGCTTCAGCATCATTCCTTCCAAAGAAATCCCAGGGCTGATCTCCTTCAGAATGGACTGGTTGGATCTCCTTGCAGTCCAAGGGACTCTCAAGAGTCTTCTCCAACACCACAGTTCAAAAGCTACCATATGTAAAATAGATAGCTAGTGGGAAGTTGCTGCATAACACAGGGAGCTCAGCCTGGCACTCTGTGACAACCTAGAGTGGTGAGATGGGGAGGGAGGCCCAAGATGAAGAGGATATATGTATACTTAGAGCTGATTCCTGTTGTACAGCAGAAACCAACACAACATTGCAAAGCAATGATTCTCCACTTAAAAATAAAAATTAAAAAAAAGACTACATACTATAGCAATCCTTTCATATACATTTCTAAAACAGACAAAAACTAATTTAAGATGAATAAAAATACAGATTATCTATTGGGGGAATAGGATGGAACTTTCTCATATGAAGGAAATGTTGTATATCCTCATTAGGGTGTGGTTACATACCTTTGTCCATTTGTTAAATATGCACAGCTAAGATTTATGCATTTCAGCAAATATAAATTTTACCCTGACAAAACACCTATCACAATAAAAACACTGGCAGGAATGGGTTGGAGGTAGACATCATATAGTAATAGCAAAATGTTGCTCATTGTCATAGCTGGGTGACGGGTGCACAGGACTTCATTATATTACCATAATCATTTTGTAAATGTTTGAAAGTTTCTGTAATAAAATTTTTTTTAATGCACGGGGGTTATGAGTTAAACTTTTACCTTTTGCTTATAAATATGAAATCAGAAAAACCAGAACCAAATATCCTGCTCGGTATGTTTGAGTTGCTCAGAGCAGTAGTCGTAGGAGGGGAGAGAAGTGAGAGGTGAGGAGTGGGTGACTTCTCAAGATGCTGCAGGGGTTGGAGAGGGAAGATGGGAAGCAAAGACAAGGGAACTAGAAAGGGAAGATGCCAGGTGGGAGAGAGAAGGGGTCAAGAGGGCACTGAACTTCCTGGTTTAGGACCAGAGGTGTGAGAAGAGAGGGCTCATCTTGAGATGGGTGTTTGGGGGACAGAACAGGAGGCTGAGCCTGGAATCTGGGACCCTCAAAAGAATGCTGAGGTCACTGGCCTCTCATCTGGATTGGTACTTGTCACAAAGCCTCAGACAAAAGGAGGACTTGTCTGCCCTGGAAGGATCTTGGAGGTGCCAACCAGGGAGACTGGAAGTGACTTCCTCCCTGGCCATCATGTCAGCTGTGCTGCCCTGAGCATAAGCATGAGGCAAGTTAAGAGTTTACAGAATAGCCTTCCTGCCGCGCCCGCACGCTTCGAGGCATGGGGCAGAGCCTCCGGCCAGCCCGCACCACCTGAGGATCCCGGAAGCCGCCCCCGCCATGGAAGAGGACCAGGAGCTGGAGAGGAAAGCAATAGAAGAGCTGCTGAAAGAGACAAAACGTGGGAAAACAAGAGCAGAAACAATGGGACCAATGGGCTGGATGAAGTGTCCTCTTGCCGGGACAAATAAATGATTTCTAATTAACACAATTAAGAACACCCTGCCCTCCCACAAAGAGCAAGACCACGAACAAAAAGAGGACACGGCGAAAAGCCAGAGCCAGAAGGAGGAAGGGCGCCAGAAGCACCGGTCTCACCCGTACAAGCACAGCGTCCACGCCCGGCGCTCGCCGCCCGGGAAGCGGGGGAAGCGGGGCGGCCACGAGAAGTCACAGACACGGTCCAGCAAGCGGTGAGGTGGGGGCCCAGCGAGACCCTCCCAGAGCCCGGGCCTGGGGTGGTGCGGAGACACCAGGACGGGTTTACAGCAGGGCCTCCGTCCTGACGGCGGACAGTCACCTGACGCTCCACGAAGGAGCACAGCGACGTCCCGGCAGGTTTAAGCGGCTTCGGCAGTGTAATATACATTCGCCTGGGTTTTCTTCTGTCTTGTTTGGAAGTTGGTTTCAAAATAAATCTAGAATTTATAAGTGTTCGGAGATTATTAAAACTAGTTCCAGTTTTTGTTTTTGTTTATTGATGTGCTGCACTTGTGGTCTTTTCTCGGAATTTCTCAAAACAGAAAGATACTTGTCGATCCTATTTTTTAGGGGTGACGATTTTAGAAACCTGGCCAGTCACCATATTTGTGAAAAGCTGTAGCCCTTATTTACCCGGAAATTCCTAAGAGCTCTGTACCCGTTGACCTTTAAATAAACAACGTAAGAAAATCTCAAAATCCTTTTGAATTTAGCAACCCCCCCCCCCCCAACAATCAATAACCAGGGGTTAAAAAACTGTCTCTCTTCTTTCCTTGTGCATTTTCAAACTCATTCCTGAGATAGAACACTTTTTCTGTATTTCATTTTGGGGGTAACATGTACATTTTAAGTGGTGCTTTTAAAAGAACCTTCAAAAGTTAAAATTAATATTATTTTCGTGCTATGTCTTATTTAGCTAAAGACCTATGATGCCATTCTTAGGTGTTGTACAGTTGTTTCAGAAATCTGGATTTTAACTAAAAGTGTTTACAATGCCTTAAAAAAAAAAGTTTACAGAATAAAAAAGTAAGAAAAATAATTTTAAAAAAATAACCCCCCACAAAAGTGTTATGAAGTGACATAAAGCCCTGGTAGAGCCCACCTTCACATATGCATAATGTATACTCCAGCCGGGTACCCTGTGGGATGGGGTCATGAGCCCCACTTTCAAGATGAGGAAACAACTGAACAGGAACCAAAGTCTTCTTGACCCAAAGCCCATCAAGACACGGTCCTTGGCCCAGGCAGAATACTTGGGCTGAATCCATCCCCCAACACCTGCTCTTTGCACCTGCAGCAGCCTGTGCAAAGTCATGGGAGCTCCCAGAACACCCATTTCCCCAGTCTTCCAAACCTCCTCCAGCCCTCTCAGGATCACTCCCCCAGGCACCTCCCCAAAACGAGCTCTTTCCTGCTCCCTGCCTTTGCCTGAGTATGTGTCCTCCTTTTTGCACGGCTGGTACCTTCCCAGCCCTGAAGGACCTACTCATCACTCCTCCCTGGAAAGGCCTCCCCAAACAGCCTTCTTGAGGGTCTTCTATTACTATTTTCAGAAGCTCTTGTTTCCTTCAGGGCAGCTACACAAAGTAAGAATATTTTCTTGCTTCTTCACTGGAATTGTTTGTTAACAAGCTCCCTTTCAAACTAGAGAATGGCTAACTGCTTTCTCAAAGTGAAATGTCTGAAACCTCAAGCAAAGAAATGTAGGCTCTGGGTGGGGAAGGAAACAGCCCTCTGCAGAACCACAGAAAAACAAAGCATTATTGAAGATTCCACTTCCCAGTTAGGCAAAAACTGAAACTTGGATGAGCTCCTACCTATAATCCTAGTGATAATGATGGTGGCAACTGGCAAAAATTAGGTTGCCTTATCATGTGCCAAGGACTTCATATATTTATCTCCAATCCTCAAAACTATCCTGTAAGACGAAGACTATTATGTACGTAGATATGACAAAACTGTAATTCAGAGAAACTTAGTCACTCTGTATCTATGATAAATGCCAAACTGAAATGTTTATACTCATTCTCTCAAAAGTTTTCATTAGAATGTCCTCTACAGAGCCCAATGAAAGACACAAACACGCACACAGGCATACATGTGCACACACAGCCCCCTCCAATTCTCCCCCTCTCCCCATCCCCACAGTGGAACAGTAAAAAGTCTCTAAAACCATATTCAAATCAAGTGGTAGATTTATTGGCTGCTTCTCTTATTTAGTGAGGTGAAAACACCTCAGTGTAGGACACTCTAAACCTTGTTTTGGCTTCCTGTTGTGCTTGAAAAGACCAGCAACAGGTGGGCGGGCGGACGGTCAGTGGACATCAGAAGCAAACAGCCACCGCTCCCATTGCTACAGTGATTCATCCATAGGCTTAAGGAATCTTCTGTCTGTTTTTCTTTCAGAGCATCTTCCTCTTTTCAAACTCCTTCAGGAACAGAAGAACAGGAGAAGAGAGAGGGGATAAAAAGATTAAAGCCTCAAATTACATTCATGGTCAAAGTGATTCTGAATTTAAACTGTGTTTAGATTCTGAGACTCTTGTCTTTAGGATCCCTTGAGCAACCAAAAATTAGAGGTAAAATGCACCAGGATGAGGGGCTTGAACACAAAATGACAGTTTTCAAATGAGTCCGTGTCAGTCTGATTTCACTAAGTTAGATTCAGAACTTAAGACTTTATGTCTCCTAAATGCAGAGGCTGTGAGGTTTTAAATTATGCTTATTTTCTACTGCAGTATTAGAGTTAGGAGCTGACAAACTTGATTGTGCTTATCCAAACATGTAATGCTATGTGTGAGCCACAACAGCCCTTTTAATAAGGCAATGGAAACAAGTTTGTCTAGTTTCTCAGAGAATAAAACTAAACACAGATTTAGTGCAGATTTAAACAAAACATCAAGAACCTCAGAAATATAGGAAAAGGCAGCAATACTGAAAATCAGTTTCTCTAGATTGTAATAATTTCTCTACATTGTGAGAATTAGAATACAACAGGATGTGTAGGTGCCTGCTGCCACCTGCTGGAATAAAATGGTAATACATATCTTCAATAATTGAAGCATTTGCTTTTTCCCTTCTTCCCTCTTCTCTCAAATAAAGAAGATTCTTCCTCACAATACTCACTACCTACCTAGATTTCTTTTAAACAGTATGGCACACAGTGCCATAAGACAGGATCACGCAAAGATTCAATAAACTAGGAGTTTATTTTATTATCGCTAGGACAGTGCCAAAGAAGAGTATGCCAAAACATGTTCCCTCCTGGGAAGACAATATGGGCCTGTTTTCAGCACGTGTACAACACTTTGGCTTTTGTTTGCTCTTTTTTTTTTTTTTTTTTTGGTAAAGTCTATAATCATCATAAAAGTAAAGAGAGAGAGCCTTAAATGATCAGTCAAAGAGATAGGCTGCCAAAAATCACTGCAGAGATTATGGAAGACACCAACTAAAAATCCCCATCCTCGTCTTTAGTCTCCATCCATCCTGACTCCCAGTTTTTATTTCTTCTTAGTCAGTTTTCAACCTCTCCCCCTGGAAAAATACCTATGGAGTCAGCACAACTATACCCCAAAGGCTCTCCATGGAAAAAAAAAAAAACACAAGGCAATTTTCTGCACCACTCCTAAAATGGAATTCACAGCACTTATGGACTCTGAAACCCTTTCTTGTATATCTTATCTCACTACTCACAAAATAGCAAAGGGAAATGTTTAACGAATTCAGGTTTTGAATCAGAACCTTATCCCTGGTCATGCCCAACCAGGATATTGGGATCTTGGTGGGGTTGCTAGAGACCGTTAAGCTGCAGACCAGCATGAAAGAAACAGAGGAGACTCAGAAGAAAAGACCACGGCTCCCAGGCCACCAGTGTGGCCTCCCACTCTAAGGCCCATAACCTCCGAGCACTCAGGCCACTGCTCCAGCTCACCTTGTAGATGGTGGTTCCCAGCTGTGCCGGGGACATGCTGACCACAACCCCAGCACTCTGCAGGGCTGCGATCTTCTCTTTAGCTCCACCTTTTCCTCCAGCAATGATTGCCCCTGCATGACCCATTCTTCTGCCGGGAGGAGCAGTTAAACCAGCAATGAAGGACACCACAGGCTTGGCCTTGGGACCCTGGAAAGTGGGATTTTAAACATACTGATGAAGAAGTTGATCAAAACTGGACCTCCAATTCATGACTGCCAGAAAATGACAAATGGTTGGGGCCAGTCACTCATCATCACTAAGAAAACCAACAGAAATATTGAGCTGTGACTGAAACTACTGCATTCTCCTTTAAGATGACTCAGCTTTTCCTCCAAACTCATAAAAACAATCCTGAAGCAAAACTGTTAACTATTTAGATATTAAACTTCAACTTCACTGGCATAAGCTGATTTCCACATACACATGTGACTCTTCCATTTGAAAAAAAAACTGAAAATACATGTTATATGATTTGTGATGATAACAAATTAAGACACAGATCAGGTTGTTTTGTCTTAATTCATTATTAGTTTAGCTTTAATAAATTTGTTTAAAGGAAAAAGATAGTGTATTGGAAAGGACTGAGGAGTCGGGGTCTCCAGTCTCAATCTCCACTTGACTAAAGTCACAGGACCCTGGACAAGGCCCATCACCTCTAGGCCTCTGCTGCCTCATCTATGAAACGAAATAGCTAAATTAGATTGGGAGCTGAGGGTCCTTTCTCCTGACATTATAGGATGTGTAAGAAGGAAGATCAGGACTGGTCTTATTCAATAAAAATCCATTCTAACGCACAACTGCCACATGCATAAACAGCACAGTAGATTCTGAGGTTTAAAATAAAAACCCAACACACAGGAAATGTAAGAATTCCTGTGGGAGGAAAAAAAGAATTCCTGTGCTCTAGACTTATAATGTTGTTGAAGAAATAATATAAAATACGTATATATCTCAGTCAGTTAATAGATGTCATGGAGCAACGTATGAACATACAGTTATGATTCACAGTGAGTGAAGTAACTCAGAGGCAGTAAGACATCCGGTAAAACAGAGCGGCCCACAGAAAGCAGAACCCGAGCACAAGTGGAACCTGGGTGCCTTCAGGCACTATTATCTTCTCCCAGACCAGCAGTTCTCAAATCACTTGGTCTTGAGACCCCTCATACTTACAAAAATGACTGTGGATCCCAAAGAACTTTTTTTAATGTAGATTATATCTGATATTTACAGTATTAGAAATTAAAGCTGAGAAATTTTATAAGTATTTATTAATTCCCTTAAAATAATAATTTTTTAAAACTATTTTTTAAAAACATTTTAGTGAGGAGAGTGGCATTATTTTACATTTTTGTCAATCTTAAGTGTCTAATTTAATAAGAGGCAAATAAATTCTGATATCTGCTTTTATGTTAGATCTACTGCAAAAATGTTATTTTGGCTGAAGTACAAGAGAAAATCTGGCCTCACACACATATGTACTTGGAAAAGGGAGAAATATTTTAATATCTGTCAGATAACTGAGGATATTCTTTGACACTGAAACAAACCTCTTCAAGTGGTAATTTCTTAATGGTTACATGCAATGGAAACCCACTCCAGTATTCTTGCCTGGGAAATCCCATGGACAGAGACGCCTGGTGGGCTATATAGTCCATGAGGTCACAAAGAGTCAGACATGACTGAATGACTAAAGATGACGATGATGATGCAATGCTGGAATCTGGAACCACAGTCCTTTGTTATTTTATTTCTTTCTTTGTTATTTTAAAATCCATTCATCTTTTTGGATCTTTTACCTCTAATGATTGTGTAACATTCATTGGTCAGAAGGAAAATATAGGTTCACAGAGTTATGGAGATCTTCTAAATGCTGATACATTTCATCATTCAATATCAACAAATCATTCTTCATTATTACCTCCAGCCTCATTAGAGAAGTCTTTAGTAGGGGGAAGTTGTCAAGTTCATGGTGGCAGAAACAAGTATTTTAAGAATATTCATTTGAAAGCTCAAACTTAATCACTGTCAACAAATGCAATGAGTTGTTTTCCTTGACAACACACACAAACACAGCAGGACTGCTTTGTTCACTGTTGAGGAAAGATTCACCAAATAAATACCCAATAACCAGTGTGCCTGGCAGTCATTCTTTCCAGTAAAACTGGTGGTCCACAAAAAAAGCAGCTAATTTAGCTCAAAATTCAACTAGGACAGTGCTTTACTTTCCATTTCACCACAAAACTACTGACTTGAGGGTCAAGACTTTATAAAATTAATAATCTTTACTACTTCATTAAGGACATTCTTAAATAAAACTGACTTTTTTTAAGCGCATGGCAGTGCAAGTTCACTGGCACAGTTTGCTTCCACTAGCTTGACCCTCGTGAAGGCGCCAGCATGCCAGATTCTACAGGTTCTACATGGTCTGACGCTGCTGACTCCAGCCTCTAGACGCCAGCTTACTCCAGTAATGCCAGACTGCTCTGCCTCCGGGGCCTCTGCTGAGAAAGTTCTCCATCCTCCTTGGATACTTGGCAAATCCTGATACCTTTTAAGACGTGGCTCGAGCCTCTTCTTCCCCGCTAACCCTTCTGACTCTTCCTCCCACTCTCTCCACAAATGCCCTTCAGTTGCTCATCTTTGTTCAGCGACTCTGCTGTGCCTTTGACACTTTCTATCATGACCCGCAGCACACTGGCTATGACTTATTCCCCACAGAGTCCCCTCCTAGACGATGACTCTTTGAATGCCAAGACTATGTTTTCATTTACTTCTGTATGCCCAGCATCTACTATAGGAGAGAATTAAAAAGAGAAAGCTAAATCATTTATTCACTGGGTGCTTTGCAAAGAATGTGAGCATCTGATACTTGAGTGGCACCACTTTCCACTGGATCCCTCTGTCCCATATTCAAATAGTGAGAATGTTATATTAGAAGGAAACATGATTAGCATGAACCTAGAATGTCTGACAAATGTATATCTGTCCTATTGTCAACGAAAAGTCACTTGAGATTTTTTTTTTTAAGGACTGAAAAATACAATAGAAAAGACTATGAGGAAATGTAGTGTGAGAACAGGACACAGAAATGTGAAGTGTGCAAGACTAAAAACAAAAAGATGAGTTAGGATGGCATGAGCGGAATCTGAAAGATGCCCAGGACTGTGTGTCGTGTCCCTGAGCCCTGCGACCTGACTCCTGACCCCTGCTGGTGTAATGGAGAAGTCAGGCCCACCTGGAGGGAACCTCAGCTCTGAAGTACTTACCACTGGCAAATTACCAGTTTCCTTACTCAAAAAAAGACAAAAACATCTACTCAAAGTATCAAGATAAAGGTTAAAAAACATTACTCCTGCAGATAACTACTGTCATTATAATGATGATAACACAGTCCTCGCAGGACACAAGATTACTGAGTGTTCACTCTGTGTCAGGTACCATGCTAAGCGTTTAGTATGTTACCTGCACTGTTCAACCTAGAAGCTTGTACACAGTAGGTCCTCAGTAAAATTTAGCTCCATGAGACCAATCAGTAATAGGAAAACATGGCAAATGAAACAAAATGTAAAGTTTAGCTTTTCCCATCAAGGGATTTGTGTATTCTAAACACATTTTAAAATTCATTTTAACATAGTGTACAGTTGGCCCTCCATTATCCACGAGGTCTGAACACTGGAGAATTCAACCAACCGCACAAAGAAAACGTCTGGTGGGGCAGGGGAGGAATCCCAGAAAGTTTCAAAGAGCGAAATTTAAATCTGCCAAACTAACAACCGTGTACACAGCATTTACATTTTATTAGGTATTGTAGGTAATCCAGAGATGATTTACAGTATAGAGGAGGGTATATGTAGGTTATATGCAAATTCTATACTGTTTACTCCAGTCTCCTACTAATTTACCTACTCTTTCACTTATTCACCATTATTGCCTCCTAATACGCCAGAGGACTGGGCTGGGCAGCAAGGCTATAGCAGTTGTTTGCTGTCCACAAGAGCAAGAGTCAGGTGTTCAGCATGCCTTGCAGAAGGAACAAGCGAAGGCAAGCAAGGATGAAAACAAGCAGCACATGGATCTGAAAAGGAGTGTCAGGGTAGCGTGTAGGGAGCTGGAAAGCCACGCTAAGTCTGCCCTTTATCCCACACGGATGGCAAACAGCAGGTTGGCCAGGCGGGAGGGAAAGGAGCAGAGATATCAGGAAAAAAAATTACTGAGATGGGCCAGGTGAGATAAGATAAGAGGCTGAACTGGAGCAGAGGGTCTAATTACAGATGATGATACTTTATATCTCCACAAACTACTAAGATCTCAGAGACAGATCTCAGTAACTGAGGGGAAGCAAGAGCTGCGAGAGAAATAAAAGATGGCTTTTATTTCTGCATGAAGTACAATGTTGTTTATACACCATGATCAGTTACACTTAGGGGATAAGCACAAAGGGTAAATCTGGGAAAGGATAAAGACGAGAAGGGCCAGCAGGATGAATGGAGGCCACTGCTGACTTCAGCCAAAGCAGTGCCAGCATGGAGAGCAGACCCCACAGCAGCCCAGCAGAAGTGCTTACCACATGCCCGGGGCAGCTCTGCGCCATGTGTCTCCACAGCCCTATGACAGCACCAAGGGAAGCTCTATTGTATCCCTATTTAGCCAGTGAGGAAACTGAGGCACAGTGAAGTTAAGGAACATGCCCAAGGTCACAGAGCTTCTAAGTGGCAGACAAAACCTAATTGCTGAGGATTAGGGAGTGAATAGAAAATAAAGAAAGAGATCCAGAGAGTAAAGTAAAAGCATCAGTCGCTCTGTCATGTCCGGCTCTTTGCAACCCCATGGACTGTAGCCCACTAGGCCTCCTCATCCATGTAATTCTCCAGGCGAGAATACTGGTGTGGGTAGCCATTCCTTTCTCCGGAGGATCTTCCCGACCCAGGGATTGAACCCGGGTCTCCTACACTACAGGCAAATTCTTTTCCATCTGAACCACCAGGAAAGTTCATCAGAATAAGAGGAACTCTTAAAATTACCACTGAAGAAAAACACATAGATTAAAAAGAGCCTTTGAAAATTCCTTCAATTACATATAAATATGGAGAAGGAAATGGCAACCTGCTCCAGTATTCTTGCCTGGAAAACTCCATGGACAAAGGAGACTGGTTGGGGGGCTATAGTCCATGGGGTTGCAAAGCGTCAGACACGACTGAGCGACTAAACAGCAATACCTAAATATGCATCATTTTGCACAGGCTATTCTGCAGGTGATATCATCTTTTCCTTTAACTCTCCAGTACTCATTTTCTGTGGCATTTAATTTTGACACACTTACTCTCAATCTCTTTCATAAGCATAGACACAAGTTCTCTCTGCCCTCTTGCCCGGCCCCCTGAAGATTCCCCTTCACTCTTCACTCATTCGTCAGTGTCAGGGACACCCTGGAAACCATCTGCATCCAGGCTTTGGCCACAGTAATTCAGAGCACACAAGCTCAATGTTGTGGGGAGGGGACTGCTGGGCACCAAGCTGCTTCTGTCTTTACTATGCCCCCCGCTCTCTTCCTACCACCCTCCTTTACCCCAGAAACAGAGCTTAATTCCCTTGAGTTAAATGAAATTATGATACAACACCACACTATTCTTTTTTGTTTAATTCAAAGGGAGAGGCAACAAGGAAAGCCTTCATAGGACAGTCAATAAAGCTTCTCCACTTGACCTTTGAAGCAAAGTGCTACTCTATAAGGAAAGACTGAAGCTAGAAGGAGACAAGATTCTGGAAAAGGTATAAAGGACAGGATCACTAGACAGCCAGCCTTGACGAAGAGAAAGGACACACATCCCCTGAGGTCGGAAGAAAGGACATCAATGGCAGGTGAAAATGGACATGCGCAGGTCAAGTGAGAGCTTTCTGGCTGATGGCCTGAAAGTTCTGTTTAGCAGACGACCTACCAGGAAATAAAAGGAGATGCCTGGAGGGAGGATTCATCAGAAAAGAGCATCAAGGGAAATGGGGAGGAGAATCAACCCAGAAAGAGTCCCACATTCCCTGAGTGGTCAGTGTTCCAGGCTCAGCTCAGTAAGATTTAATTTTACCTTTCATGTTTGCTTAAAAAATTCATCCTTAAACAAAAACAACTTCTAAAGCAAACCTGTGATATTATTCAAGAGCAAAGAGCTGTATCCTTCCACAGCCAAACTTACTGAATTATGTTGCTTCAAAAATTCTGCAGCATTTTCTTCGGCATTACCACCAATTTCACCAATCAATATGATGCCTTCTGTGGCCGGATCATTCAGAAAGATTTCAAGGCAGTCTGTAAAGTCTGTTCCATTGAAAGGATCGCCTCCAATGCCTGGAAAAGTCAAGAATATCAACACCCTCTGAAAATTAAGTCAGGAAATATTGTTTCAACAGGTTTCTTATTTTGCATATGCCCTTCTTACAAATATTTTTAAATGCGTCATCACTCTTGCATGTAACATTTAAAAAATCATAAAATGCTAGACTTATTTCTGCTTTTAATATTTTACATGAATATTAAATGGTGGTTGGGTCTTGTTAGTCACAAAAAGCCATCTTTTTCTTTGGCTCCTTATCAAGACTCTTCCCTCCCCCGCAAATTACTCCTACATAGCTCTTTAATAATGAGCACTTTATATAGTTTCCCTAATTAGAAGAACGTTACTTTTGAAAACACATTAGCTTTTTCAGGAATACAGTTACTCTTTAGTAAGTTATAACTTTTAACCACTGACTTCTGGTGAGTAGCTCAGTATCAGTACTTTGTATATAATAGGCAATTAATTCTGAAATTAAAAATAATTATACTACTTAATATTATAATCAAAAAGTTCCCTTTATCATCTCCTAGCACAAAAGGTTAATGAAGTATCTTGATTAGCTCAGGGGGGGTGGGTGTGGGGTGTGTGTGTGTGTGTGTGTGTGTGTGTGTGTGTGTGTGTGTGCGTGCGTGCATCTGTATGCTAGTGGGTGTGGGGTGTGTGTGTGTGTGTGTGTGTGTGTGTGTGTGTGTGCGTGCGTGCGTGCATCTGTATGCTATTACCCTCACAGTTTGTTGTGATTTATTATTGCTCACATGAACCGCAAAACTTACTACCATATTGGAGACTTAATGCCATATTAGAAATACTGGATATTTGTATTTCTTCTACAGCAAAAAAAGAAAAAAAAAATTTATTTGCACTAAGTAACTATCTGATGAGGGACACTGCCGAGGAACCACTCACAAGTTAAGACACATGCCCCGGCAGTGGGTGGGGTAGGTGTCTTGATCCCTCTTCCCTCTAACCTGGAGTGGGAGATGACAGAGACCACACACAGGGGCTCTACCACAAACACACGGCTTTTTAGCACAAGTACTTAGATCGGATTCAAGTCAGGATTCCCTCCACTGGGGGCCACTTTCTAAATTTTTAAGTTATAAACTTACTGAAGGCAGGACTGGCTTCCTACCCTTGAAGGCATGGCTCAGGACTGAAGCTGAGGAAGGGGAGCAGCATCGACTGAGTTTAAACCACGTGTCAGGTCTGTGCCTTAGCACACATCAGACCTGCCATTTCCTAACCATTATACTCTCTGTGCGAGGGAAATTACTACTCTCAATCTACAGATTAAAAACAGAGGCTAGAGAAGATGGAACTGGCCACTCTATGACAAAACCTTTTATGTTCTATCACGTTAAGTTATCTTGTCTTAAAGATTGTGCTTTTGCACGTAGAAAAGCTCATTTAATGTTTAATACTGATTTTATCAATTTGAGTCAATAAAAATACTCCAGGGTTATATTTCATAATTTTTTTGATCCACAAAAGCTGCCTTTGAAAAGCTTTTAAAAGATGGTCTAAAAACATGAAGGAATTGTTATAAAAATGAGAAATTTGCCTGGCTTTTGGCAAAAAATATCAAAATTATTTTAAAATGTAAAAACTCTTTTGTAAATGGGAGGCAGTATGATGGGGCAAAGAGAGAGGGTCCAGGGAACTCAACCCTCCTCCATCCACCAATGAAGTTACCACAGGACTCTGTGCCAGCTCAGTGGTGCCTCACAGAGTCGCCCTTAAAGAGTGAGACAGTGATTGGCAAAGAATTCGTAGCTGTGAAGCACTGAGTGACAGCTGGCGATGATAACACAGTGCCAAAGCCCTATCTTGAAGGGCCACTGCTTCACAACAAGCAAAGTGAGTCCTGTTCTCAGGGACTACACCCCAGGATGTTTGTTCTGAAACATAGGAGTTAAATCCTGGACAGTGAATCTTGAAAATGTTAACAGCCAGCTTCATGTATAAGCAAATTAAACTCAAGATCATAACAGCTTTTTCATAAAATGACATCAAAATCTCTCACAAATAGTCAAACCAATAATTATTATTACATTTATTCAGTGAAGACACTGAACTCCGATAAAACGAGTTTAGAAAAAGTCCTCACCAACACACAAAGACTGCCCCAATCCAACTTGTGTTGTCTGGTGAACCGCTTCGTAAGTCAGGGTGCCGGATCTAGACACGATACCTTAAAGAAGGAGAACTCAGAAATATTAAAGAGTGCTCATGTGACTCTCATATAGTAAAATAAACCACAAACACATGTATATAAACCATTCCACAATTTGTCCTCCAAACACACACCACCGTCAGGTCATGGAATAAGGAGAAAAGGCCTAAATTACAGCAGGGAGGTTTTAAAAGTTAGAAAAAGAAAGGATTTTATTAGTTAGGGTTTTTTTAATATATAAAACATTTAATTTATTGGGTTTTTTGGTGCATCACCAGTGTATTACAACTGAGCCACTAGTTTTGTAGCCTCATCAACATTAACTGTGGTTTCTTGACACTGCTGAGAAATCAACTCTTTCTTCAGAGGTTCAGTGGAAAGGCTTTTTGGGAAGTTTGCAAGTCCCTTCTGTATATTTACAAGAGTTTCATTCACTCTTTTAACTTCTTAATCATTCACAATGTTTATCTTCTTAAGATTAGTGGTAACTGGTTTCACTTTATTTTTGAACCCTAAAGTTTTTTGGCTGGCTGGCTACATGGAATACATTCCTGGACTTCTGCCCTTTTAGTTTGTTCCTGGTGGTTGTCCTTCACCAGGCCTCCAAGACCCTTATGCAGCTTCTCAAGTTCCAGGTAACGCCATCTGCATGCATGAGATCCAGCTAGTTAGGGTTGTTTTATTTCTACAAAAGCAGTTAAGAGATACCTGAAGTCTTCTACAAAAAATGCCCTTCTGGTGCAGACAAAGTAAAATGGAACAATAGATCTATATAAAGGTCCACATGGAAAAAAGAAGGCATAAATTTCAGGTATTCAGTTCAGTTCAGTTCAGTCGCTCAGTCGTGTCTGACTCTTCGCGACCCCATGAATCGCAGCACGCCAGGCCTCCCTGTCCATCACCAACTCCCAGAGTTTACTCAAACTTATGTCCATCAAGTCGGTGATGCCATCCAGCCATCTCATCCTCTGTCGTCCTCCCTTCTCCTCCTGCCCCCAATCCCTCCCAGCATCAGGGTCTTTTCCAATGAGTCAAATCTTCGCATGAGGTGGCCAAAGTATTTCAAGTATTAACCTTTGGTTAAGAGCCTCGGTTTCAAAAAATAAATTCATAGTTAGGCTTCCTGTCTCCTGACCACACAAGATTCCTCAAGTCAGAACCCTGCTTTCCTACACTGATCAGTAGAGACCACCAATGCTGTTGGAGATTCTGCAGTGATTATCTTTTCTGTTGGACTTGTAACTTCCAGGGGTTAGTAAATGGGACTGTTTTCCCCACCCTCGAGTTCCCCATATAGAGTACAGTTCAGGCACAAAAGGAATTCAGTAAATATGTACCAAATAGATCAAAACTGAAAATTGATGGAGTACAATCACCCTCTTCAACAAAATCTAACTGGAGATAGTTTTAAGACCAATCACTATTTGGACCCTATCTCACGACAAATGACAGCCAATAACACCATACCCCATGTGTCTCATTCATCAGTTTTTCCCTACTCTCAAGAGCTTCCTGTCTATAACCTCTCTCTCCAACATGAGAGACCTTTCATAAATGAGAAGGGTAGGTAGGCAACACCTATGTACATTTGGTGCATTTAGCTTTTAAATCAAAGACAAGTAACTTAGTCGTATTTCTTCATATGTAATTACCTAGTCTCCTTTACATTCCTACTTGATTCTCACGATAGAATCATGTTCCTGTTCATGCAACACCCTAGATTACTGGGAAGCACAACTATGTTATCTATTCTAGCCTTTTGATGGTCAGTATAATAATCAGTGAATAGCAGCACTAGGATTTTACCATTCTTTTAAGGGGATTTCATCTAAAATGAAAGTGATATATAATTTATATACATATAAAAATGACATATAATTTATATAAATGCAAAGTACACACATTTAAGGTAATGAAAGCAATGTTTTTAGGGTAGATTACTCCTGCCATCCTTGAAGTATATATATATAGTAAAAGAGACTATCACTTAAAAATATCTACCATAGGGATACTTCTGCTTCCAAAAAGCAGAGGTATTTTCCTGTATTCTTTCTGCTAAATGCAAGTAAAAGTCCTGGACACTACATATAAAACAAATACAAGAAATCTCTGAAAGTTAGATAGAAGGTAGAGTCCTAGAGACCTTGAGACTCGAGTAGAACAATGAAGTGTTTCCGAGTTTCCTTTTGCCTCATGTGTCCCAGATACAAAGATAAAGAAGCCCGCATCCTAGAAACACATAAAGGCACAGAAATCCCCATCCAAACAGCAGCTTTCTTTAGCAAAAGAACCAAGGACAGTCTAGCAAAGCAGAAAACGTTCAGACAATAGCCACTCCATGCCGACTGTGCACCACAGAAAACCTGTGGCTCTCCCTCGACTCCCATAAGCAAAGGCCAACAAAGAAACCCAGACTTTCCATTTGCAAGGCTGAGATGAGGCA
Source organism: Capricornis sumatraensis (assembly GCF_032405125.1). NCBI lineage: Eukaryota > Metazoa > Chordata > Mammalia > Artiodactyla > Bovidae > Capricornis > Capricornis sumatraensis. The sequence continues at coordinate 56,175,893 of NC_091069.1, forward strand.
CCCTGGCAGCACGCCCACCAGCACGTACAGAACCAGACTTTCACCTACACAGGCTGGTACTGAGTCCCGCCCCACCCCCACGGTGCCAGTGGGAACCAGCTGAGAAGCATGGATGTCCATCCTCATCTGGCAGCAGTGAGGCCTCTCCATTTCCTGGGATCAGGAAAGGCCTAGAGGAAAATCAGGGCTTTCACTACTGCCCAGCACTCTTGCCTGGAAAATCCCATGGACAGAGGAGCCTGGCAGGCTGCAGTTCATGGGGTGGCTAAGAGTCGGACACGACTGAGCGACTTCACTTTCACTTTTCACTTTCATGCATTGGAGAAGGAAATGGCAACCCACTCCAGTATTCTTGCTGGAGAATCCCAGGGACGGGGGAGCCTGATGGGCTGCCATCTACGGGGTCGCACAGAGTCGGACACGACTGAAGTGACTTAGCAGCAGTAGCAGCGGCAATAACAATTCCATCCTCACTAGTGTCAGGGGAGACAAAGTAAGGAGCTGGCTGTTATCCCCAGTGAATAGAAGCCCACTCACTCGAACGATAGAGGGAAGAAGGGAACTTGGACTTCTACCTCCACCTGACAGGAACAAGGTACCTCCCCCACATTCCCTGCTGAAGCAGTATGAATTAAGTCAGCTAAAACAGAAGGTTCACATAAACCTAGACCTCATAATACAATAGCCCACACTTTCAGGTTTCAACCAAAGATCATCTGACCTACCAAAAATCAGGAAGATCTCAAACTGAATTAAAAAACAACAACAACAAAAAATAATCAATAGATGCTAATCATAAAATGAGGGGAAGTTAGAATTATCTGACAAGAAATTTGAAGAAGTCATGATAAAACACTTTCAATAATTATGAACATGCTTGAAATAAATAAAAAAATAGAAGCTTTATCAAAGAAATATGAAGGAAGCCTCACTTTAAAAAAAATAAAGAAAAAGAAGATATAGAGGGACCAAATGGAAATTTTAGAACTGAAAAATACTATAACCAAAGCTAAAAGCTCAGTGGATGAGTTAAATAGCATAATGGAGAGCAGAGAGGAAAAAAATCAGTGAAATGAAAGATAAAACAATGGAAATTACCCCACCTGAATGGCAGAAAGAACAGACTAGGAAAAAACAATGAGCAGAACCTCAGGGACCTATGGAACTGTAACAAAAGATTGAATATTCCTGTATCACAGTCCTGGAAGGAGAGAAAAAAGAACATGGGGCTGAAACAGTGCTCAAAGAAATAATGTTTTACCAAATTCAATATTTCATGAAACTTAAATCTACATGTGAGAAAGTGAGCAAACTAAAAACAGGATAAATCCAAAGAAATTCACACCAAAACTTCTAATATACTTCAGAAAATCAAAGACTCCCCCCTCAAAAAAAAAAAAATCTTAAAAGCAGCAAGTGAAAAATAACACCTTCCTATACATGAAAAAACAACTCAAATGATATCAGTTTTCTCATCAGAACCCATGGAATCAAGAAACGGGTCAACATTTTTTAACTGCTAAAAGAACTGTCAACCCTAAATCCTGTACCCAGTGTTGTTAGTCTTTATGAAAGAAGGGGAAATAAAAACATTTTCAAATGAGGGAAAAGTAAAGAATTTGTTGCCAACAGTTCCATCATAAAAGAATGGCTAATATATTAATAAGGTCTCTGGAAAGAAGAGAAATGATATAAGAAGGAACCCTGGAGCCTCAAGAACGAAGAACACAATAACAAGCAAAACATGGCTAGTTAAAAAGACTTTCTCTTGAGTGTCCTAAAAGGAAGAAATAAAACTATCCCTACCTGTAGATAACATGGGTTGTCTAACACAGAAAATGCTAAATATCTACCAAGAAACCCCTAAGGTCTACAGCAATATGGCAAGATGTAAGATAAACAAAATTAGTTGTATTTCTGTACATTAGCCACAGGCACATGGACACCAGAATTAAAATACCATAAAATTTACAACAGTTTTCAATAAAAAGAAATACCTAGTGTAAATCTAACAAAACACACAGTGGACTTTTATGTTAAAAACTATACAATGCCCATGAAAGAAATCAAAGGCAATCTTAGTAAATGAAGATATACTGCATTCATGGACTGGAATATTCAACAGAGTAAACGTGTCTATTCACCTGAGACTGACATACAGATTTAACACAATTTACATAAAAATCCCGACAATAATTTCTGTAGATAGAGACAAGATTACCTTGAAATTATATGAAAAAGTAAACTAGAAAAGGCTAAAATAATTTTTAAAAGAGTGAAGTACAAAAAAGCAATCCATCCAATTTTAAGAGTTATTATTTCAACATAGTATTAAAGTTGTGCAGTACTGATGAAACCCAGAAATAGATCAACACAAATAAGATGTTTACTGACAAAAATACAAAAGCAATTCAATGAAAGAAAGATGATCTTTTTAATAAATGGTGCTGAAGCAACTAAACACATATAGACAAAAAGAATTTTGATCTAATCTCATGCCTAGAAAAATCATTTGAATTGGACTATGGGATTTAAGTGTAAAACTACAAAACTTTCAGGAATTCACTGGCAGTCCAGTGGTTAGGACTCTGCAGTCTCACTGCTGAGGGCCTGGGTTCAATCCCTAGTCTGGGAACTATTAATAAAATCCCACAAGCTGCTGTGCAGCACAGGCAAGCAAATAAAAATACATAAAACTATAAAACTTTCAGGAAAAAATAGGTACTTAAGGCTAAGTAAAGAGTTATTAGACTTGAGGTCAAAAGCATGTTTCACAAAAGAAAAAAGTCAGTAAGTAAGAGTTCATCAAAATGAAAATACTTTTACTCTCCGAAAGATCCCGTTAAAAGCATGAAAACACAAGCTACGGATGGGGAGAAAATATTTGCAAGCCACATATCCAACAAAGTACTAGTATCTAGAACATAGAAAGAACTCTCAAAACTCAACAGTAACCAATTAGACCAGGGGCAAAAAAACACAAAGAAACATTTCACTGAAGAAGATATAGTGAAGTGGCTCAGTCTTGCCTGCCTCTTTGCAACCCCATGGACTGTAGCCTACCAGGTTCCTCCGTCCATAGGATTTTCCAGGCAAGAATACTGAAGTGGGTTGCCATTTCCTTCTCCAGATCTTCCCGACCAGGGATTGAACCTGGGTCTCCTGCATTGTAGGCAGACACTTTACCGTCTGAGCCACCAGGGAAGAAGATATACAGATGACAAACAAATACCCGAAAAAATGTTCAGTACCGTTAGCCATTAGGGGAATGTACATTAAAACCACCATGAGGTATCACTGAACACTTATCAGAATGCCTAATATAAAAACAGTGACTATAAATGCTGGCACAGATACAGAAAAACTGGATCACAGGTACACTGGTGATGGAAAGGAAAAACAGTATAGCCATGATGGGTAATAATTTGGCAGTTTCTTAAATAACACACAACTGTTACCCAACCCAGCAACTGCACTCCTGGGCATTCATCCCAAAGAAATGAAGATTTTTTTGTGTTATATAAAAAATTATACACAAATGTTTATAACAGACTTACTTTTAATAGCCCCAAACTGGAAACAATCCCAGCATCTTTCAACACGTAATTGGTTCAACAAACATCTGTACCCTAGACTACTACTCAGTCATAAAAAGCAATGAACTACTGATACAATAATCTGAATGAATCTCCAGAGAATTATACCGAGTATAAACAGCCAGTCTCCAAAGGCTACATACTATATGCTCTCATTTATATAGCATTCCTGAAATTTAAAAAATTTAGAAAAAAAAATAAGAGGATTATTAGTTTCCAAGGATTGAAAAGGGAGTAGGAGTAGGAAGGAAGTGGATGTAGCTATAAAATGTTAAGATGAGGGATTCCTGTAGTGATGGAAAAATTCCCTATGTCTGTCATAATGTCAATATACTAATTGTGACACGGCGTTATCATTTTGTAAGACGTTATCATTGGGGGACAGTGAATAAAGGGTACACAGAGATCTGTCTGTATTATGATTACATGTGAATTTATAATTATCTAAATATAAAAAGTTTAAAATAAAAATTTTAAAAAGATGTAGGAGTCTAGTATGTCACAAGAGGTTGACAGTAAAAATTCTAACATAAATACAAAAATACTGCACCATTAAATATCAATTTGGAATCTAATCACTTTCTACAATTATACTCAATTAGCTTTAGCTGTTATACAATTTTAGTTATCATTAACACAAACTAGAAAGCCACTATATTATTGCACTGCTATTATATTACATGATGTCCCAATCAGAAATACCCAAGGGACTGAAAATTCCTTCCTTTTCCTAAACACTTAGCTTAAGGACTGGAAGCTAATGAGGCTTCTGAGAATATTAGTACTGGTATCAAAATAGGAATAGTTAGTACCAAAAAAGTCATCTTTTCTCCATTACCTCCTTGAAAATCTTGTAGTGTCAAAAAAAAAAAAAGAAAATCTTGTAGTGTCGTGTATTTCTTTCAGGTGAAAATTTTTTTTAAGTCCTTTAAGTTAAAGGCAGTCTCCCAGAGGATTTCCTCATCAATGTGTTATGGCCATCTTGAGGACCAAGGTCGAAAGAACTTTCCTAAACTTCTCTTAGTTGTTTTTGAGGTCTATGGGCCCCTCAGAAAGCAGGGTAGTGATCAGAAAGGCAACTCGGCACAGGACCCATAAAGCCTAAGTACAGAGTGACTGGAACATTCATACATTGATAGTGGGAGTTTAGAACACAGTCTCTTTGCAGATCTATTTGGTAACTTCTTATAAAGCTGAACATACCTTGACCCTATGACTTAGCAATTCTACCTATAGGCACTGTACCCAAAAGAAAGGAAAACGTATCCACAAAAAGGCCTGTACACAAAAGTTTACTTTAACCTTATTCATAATGACTCAAACCTAGAAATAACAGAAATGTTCATCAATGGGAGAATGGACAAATTGTGATATAATCACTCAATAAAATATTACTAAGTGATAAAATTATGGATACATGCAAATACATGGAAGAATCCATAGTGTGCTTGAGAAGAAAAAGAATCTTTTTAAAAGACCCAAAAATATCTTGATTCTGTAGAATTAGTGTTCCTCAAACATTAATTCAGGACACAGAATCAATTCACTATAAAACTTTCAAGGTAAACTTAAAATTGAATGAATTAAAATGAATTTGATTTGTACCATCAAATCTCTTTGTGAGTTTTGAGCATAGGGGCAAGAAATTTTGTTTTTTAATCTATAAGAAATACATACTCACCGACTCTTCCTTTCTTGTGAATATGGCCAGGCATGATGCCAATTTTGCATTCTCCAGGCTAAAGGAAAGTAATTGACAGTATCAGAAAAGTGAAAAAAAAATTTTAACTCTGAGATCATACACACAAATATACTTGGACTGACTCACAGTTAGCCTTCAGAGGCTAAATCGGGCTCGTTTCGTTCTGTACACTCACATTGATGACTCCAGGGCAGTTCGGCCCGACCAGCCTGGTCTTTCCCTGGCGCAGCAGTTTGTGCTTGACCCGCACCATGTCCTGCTGTGGGATACCTTCAGTGATGCACACGACCAGGGGCACTTCCGCCTCGATAGCTTCATCAATGGCAGCAGCAGCAAAGGGAGGAGGGACATAAATGACAGATGCTGTTGCCCCAGTCTGTTCTTTGGCCTGAAACATTAATACAAAGCACTTTACTATAGGTTCAGTCAGACACTTTGTAAGACAAACTCAATACCATGGTTTTAATGATATCACGGGATCAAGAAAGGACATCACCAGGAGACACTCGATGTCTTCATTCTTCCCATTAACCAGTTCACTCTGCTGTCAGAAAACAGCAGAGTTAAGTGCGGCCTCCTCTCTGCCCCAATGGGACACCCCTTGAAAACGGAAGGTTCTGTGACCTCCCCTTCCTTCAGGCGATGTGACAGCGTGTCAGCACACATGAACGCACTGACTGGCGTTCAGGTCCCCTCATTCCCAGGCCACGCTTATTTCTGTTCTTCTGCAAGGCACTTATTCAGTACGAAAGGCCCTGCATCTCCTCAGGAGAAAAGGACTAGTGAGCCCCAAACCTTGGAACTCAGCTCTCAAACATGTTTTTAAAAATATTATCAAACCATGGAACTCCTATGGTGGTTAAGAATCTGCCTTCCAATGCAGGGGACTCGGGTTCAATCCCTGGTCAGAGAACTAAGATCACACATGCCACGGGGCTAGAACTAAGCCCATATGCTGCACCTCTGAGCCCATGCACCAAAACCACAGAGTCCGCAGGCTGCGACTAAGACCCAATGCAGCCAAAACAGATAAAATTTTTTTAATTAAAAAAATAAAAATAGATCAAAGAATAAATATTATCAAGAGGAAGCAAAATGAAGTGGTTTTATTCCCAGCTGCAAATTTTTACTCTAATGCATGCTGACTAGAAATAAACTAAAATACACATGTATAAATAGCCACAGAACAAGAATCGGTCATATAAGTTTAAGAGTCTACGCTACCTCGCCCCTCACACTGCAAGGCACTCAAAGACGACCAATGTGACCACTGTTCTCTCTATGATCTTCTATATATTTCATACATGTATCAATACAGATGTAGCCTTCCACCCACTTGCACATGTGGCCGTGACTCTTCTCCTATAACGGAAGCTCCTTGAAGACAGAGACGGTCAGTGTCTCTGACTCTCCAAGAGAGGCAGCACCTATTGTGAGAGGCCCTGAGAAAGACTATGTAACCCTGCCTGCTTACTACCCCATCTACAAATCAAGATGTAGAGACCAAGAAATATTAAATAACTTGCATGAGGTCACAGAGCTCGGAAGTGGCAAAGTCAAGATTCAAACCTAAGTATATCTGATTCCACAGCGTCAGTTCTTTTCAGCTACAGCAGGCTACCTCCCTATAAATGTCAAAATGTAGCTTAATTAAGATATAAATCAAAACATTTTAGAAGGCCGTGCCATGAGATTTTAAATGGATACAAATACCAAGTTACAGAACGTACAGGTACAGCTGGAAGGGGCAGAAGTAACAGATAGCGTCTTTGAGAATCATCCCAAACTGATTGCCCATGTTCCCAGAGGCCGAGGAGCTTTCTCTACCGCATCCCTAATAAAGAGAGGCATCTTGACAGTGAGAGATGAACAAGTCAAAGCATGCCGACTTGCTGAGGGTTAAAAATAATTGAAATCAATGTTTTAAAAACTATGTTCAAGATGATAACAGGGAAGTGGGGACCAAAGGAAAAAACTAGGTTAGAACCAACAGAAATGACATCATAGATGTGCAGGTATTTTATGGAAAATATATCCCCTGGGTTCCTACCTCTTAAGGATACAAAGACTTTCAGAAGCTGGACTATGACCACAGGGTCTATGTCCGCAAGTAATACTACATGAAAGGTAACCATTCCACTCAGAAATCTCTTTGTAAGAGCAGAACAGGTGAGAAATAAATAGCATCTGTCAAAGAACTTACATTATCTTCCAAAAGCCATATCTATTTGTATCAAATGAATAATAAATAAACTGCTAGGAATAAAAACTTTTTTTAAAAGGAAAGCAAAAAAAAGGCTCATGACACAAGTCAAATTTAACTAGGAAGTTTTAAAAAATGCAAAGCAAAACTTTAAATGATTATTCTACAGAATTTATGAATTTTTTACTCTCTAAAATATGATACTTAAAACACACATACACATATATAAATACCCTATTTTCAAGTTTAAAGTAAAATTCCAAATTTGAATATTTGTTTTATCCTTTATCTTAATTTACATTAAAAATTCAAATTACCTCAATTTGAAGTTAGTATTCCAAAAAGAGAGTAAATCTATACATTTGTACTTTAAAAAAAAGAAAGTCTTTAAAACATGCCTTAAAAGTATATTTAAGAAGAAGGGGAGTGCTACATTTTTATTTTTTAACCTCAATACATCAATCCAAAGTACTAAGTTTATTTCTTTGATTTTTTAAAAATTAAATAGCCAAGAATATATACTATGGCTTCTTTCATAATACTATTATTTTTTATATATTCATGTAAGTGTAGAAAGAGAATGAAAGAGTATACACTGAGCTGAAATAAGTTCTCTATGAAGGCAAAATCCAAGAAGTGGAAAACACCATATAAAACAACTGTACATACCTTCATATCATCTGACTTTGTGCCATAAGCACGTATTAGCCTTGTAACAAAGAAAGTTTAGCTTAATGTCATTCTAAAAGTATTGAGAAATCAGCAAGTTGAGGAAGAGACCAGGCCTCTGTGAGTTGCCCGTTGGACTCTATTCCACACAGGAACACCACCCACTACTTACTTACTCTGAGCCAGGTTGTCTGCCACTGATCAGCTGTGAGACTATGTACAGGACCCTCAACCTCTGTAACTGCCATACCCTTGTCTTTAAAATAGGGATGATAACAGCCCCTACCTGGGGGCTTGTGGTGAGGCTTGAACGAGGCCCTGAAGATGAAGCACCCGGCACAGTGCCTGGCAAAGCTCCCACTAACACTGAGCGATGGGGTCGAGCATGGATGCTGACATGCGCACTTCTAACAGCCCAGAAGAAGAAATGGTAAGGAAAGAAAAACAAGCCAAATAGAAGCCAAGCCACGGCACTTCTTCCCTGAAGAACTGATGTATGCCTATAAGCAAAAGTGACCCAGGCTGCGGAGAGGACATCCTGAGCCTACGTGACTAAAGTGAACCCACTCATTTTTACCACGGTTCAAACTTCTCTAGGTTGCTGGAATTTTAGAAGGCAAGTGACTCTTCCAAAAGGGGCACAGTTAAGATCTTGAGCCAAGGTGTGCTAACTCTTCCCTTGGTTTTTTCTTCTTGCCAAACTCAGGTACCATTAATTACCTCCTTCACAGTGTTAAAGACTGGTAAGCCCAGGTGCGTCTTGCCTCCTTTCCCTGGAGTCGTTCCTCCAACTAGTTTGGTGCCATATTCCAGTGCCTGCTGGCTGTGAAAGGTGCCCTGAGAAGGAAAAGCACAAGACTAGTGAGAAAGGCTGGCTGGGGAGCCGAAAGGCAATCTTCAGCAACTTGGAAAAGAAAAACAAATATGCTAAGTATCTGCTGTTTGTTGTTGTTGTTCAGTCAGTCGCTAGGTTATGTCCAGCTCTTTTGCAACCCCATGGACTGTAGCACACCAGGCTCCTCTGTCCATGGAATTTCCTAGGCAAGAATACGTATCATCCCCTTCTCCAGGATCTTCACAATCCAGGGATCGAACCCACATCTCCTGCACTGGGAAGATTCTTTACCACTGAGCCACAGGGTAGGAATAGCCATATTTCCAAGCATCCTCATCAACTTTCTGAACACAGCTTTCAACCTTGAAGCAAAACAGGTCTCTGCAGAGCCAAAATCACTGTTTTGTGTGTGTGTGTGTTTTTTTATAGGCGGTCTCTTTTCACTCTGTTTTCAATTTTAGCTGGTGATCAGAAACTCCCTGGTGTTGATCTGAAAAGAACACCTCCTTCTCACTGCTCCTCAACCCCTGATGTCCTCACATCCCCCTTCTACTCACCACTCCATAAAGGCACTGATTTCTATCTACTTTGTTCACTGAGAAATGGCACCCAAAGCAGTTACATACAGTAGGCACTCAGTAAATAGTTGTTGAAAACCAAATGGATCTACGTGGTCATTCTATGAGGACCAAAAAATGTTGAGTCAACTACTCAAGTTCTGTTAAAAGCATAAAAATCGGGGCTTTAAGAGGGACTTCAGAAATTTCCTGATTTCAAAGTCTTCATTCTTCAAAACAGGAAACCTAATCCCAAGCACATTAACTGACTTACCCAGTCGATGATGGAGTTTTGTAAAGGACCACAGGGCAGTGCTCTCGTTAAAGCAGTACCATTCAAAGTGTTATCTATAGACTCTTATGGGTGTGCAGTGAGGTAAATGCAAAAAGAGGGGGGGGAAATGACAAAAAAGAAGAGAGAAAAAAACAAGAAAAATCTAATAAAAAAATAAGTGAAAATGTCTGCAAATTTTTATAGCAGTATGACATTGCTATGACTTACTGTATTTTGTAAGAAGTACTGCTCTGCAACAGAGTGTAAATAAAAAGACACACCCAAACTGGTCCTTCATTCCAGACAGTTAAAGAAGCACTGTGCTAGACTACTACACGGCTAAATAAATTTAAACGGTCACACTTTTTAGTCCTAATGTAGTGCTGAACAGGGATGACATTTCCTATTAATGTCCTTGTTTCCATTAGTTTTCTCATTATTACCATCCAGTGTATGGTTAAAATAAGAATAGTTTTAGTCGCTCATAACAGCCAGTACAAGAAATATCACCCCTTGGGAAAACGGCATGGTTGGAATCTGCTCTGAAATACAAATATTCCTCATTCATATGTGCAACAATGTGCACAGTGGAAAAAAAAGAATGAGACAAAATTTACCTTTTCTATGGAGATAAACTCTAAATTTCAGACTTCATCATTCTCTAGAAGCAGAAATTTAACCAACAAATAGACAATTAAGGCTCCCAGTGAATGAGAAACAATGAATTTGCCAGTAACTAAGACACTGAAACCAGCCTTGGATTTCAATATTTAGGTAAATCATCATCTAATTTAAGAAGCAGAGACAGTTACAAACAGTGCTTACAGCACAGACAATGGTTCTTTAAAAAAGGGCAGACGTTAAAATGTCACGTGCTCTGTTTAGTCACTCAGCCGTGTCCGACTCTGCAACTTGCAACACCATGGACTGTAGCCCACTAGGCTCCTCCATCCATGGGGATTCTCCCGGCAAGAATACTGGAGATGGTTGCCATGCCCTCCTCCATGTAAAATGTCAAAGGGTCATATAAAGCTTAGCAAATAGAAAAACAACATTCTATAAAATAAATTTATGTGTGGAATTTGGGTTACTCAAACATTTAATTATACGCCAATAAAACTAATACATATTCCCAAAGGGACTGAATATGATTTTAATTGGCAGAAGAATGGTAAACTGTACTTCATCAGCATGAAGCATCAGCTTTCTTTAAAAGGTATGTATGTGGAAGTGGTATTCATAAAATACACAGCTCTCAGAAGTGTATGAGTGAACCAATTTTATCTATGAACAAAATTTCAAGGTTTTGGGTGTTTATTCGTTGGCAATGGCTATTTTTTAAAAACAGTAGAAGAATGGGAGAAAAAGAAGAACGGTCCACTGCAATTCACATTTCTGTGCCCAGAAAAGTCAAAAAGCAGAATGACATTTCACATGAAACAACTTCTAATCAAAATTCATTTTTAAAAAAAGAGAAATATGTTTAAAGCAATTCTTAAGTACTTAAAAAAAAAAGTTATAGAAGTTTGGATATTTGAGTATCCTCCTCTAGATCAGGAGTTGATAAAGTGTGGCCTGAGGGATCTGGCCAGCCACTGGTTTCGTGAATTAAGTTTCACTGGCATACAACCATGTCCACTCACTGACATATTATCTGTGGCTGCTTTTGCTGTTCCAATGCTATGGAGTAGTTGTATCAGAGACTGCATGGCCTACTAAGCCTAAAATGCTTACAATCTGGTCTTTACAGAATAAACATGCCAATGCTAGATGACCAAAATATTGCAGAATGAATATATAGTTCCTTTAATCACAGAAAAATCATTAACTTTAAATTACACAAAAATCATTCATCACTTGTATTCTGCCATGTCTCCCTTAATAACCAAGGAAGAGACACTTTGGGTTAAAGTTAGGGATTATCTTCCAATAAATTTGCTAGCATTCCTTCAGATTAAAAAAAAACCTGTGCATCTACTGCAGGAGAACTAGCAATGTGTACAAATGTTTTAAAGGGCAACTTGGTAGCAGCTGCTAGAATTCTAAATACACAGAACCTCTGACACCCAATTTTACTTTCAGGAACTTATTTAACAGACATATATGTATGACATATATTATATACTGTATAATACGTTTTCAATATATATATACATACACCCAGAGAAAGAGAGCACATCCTATAGAATAAACTTTGTAGAACGCCTATTATGTAGTGTTTGCATGAGTAAGAAAAGTATCTAGAAGGATACATGTTAACTTGTTATCAGAAAGACTTCCAGGGGAGTAAAATGGTAGGAAGGAGGGAAAGGAGAGTCTTAGGTCGCACTTTAATGTCAAATCACATCACAGATATATTTAAACTTACGCAAATTCTATGATGTATGCAGAGGATAGGGAGGCAGCAAGGCCTAAACACAAGCCATCTACCTTGTTGTTGCTGTTCAATCGCTAAATCATATCTGACTCTTGTGACCCATGGACTATAGCATGCCTGGCTTCCCTGTCCGCCACTATCTCCCGGAGTTTGCTCAAGTTCATGTCTATCTACTTTACTGTGTGCTTAATTAAAGAAACAGTGACCTGTTCCACTGTTGGAGAAATATCAGTTGTGTTATACTTGCTGAAAGAAAACATGTGGGTTTCCAACAAAATACTATACTCCTAGGGAGGGATTTTCGAGGTAACAAATACAATTTTTACCTGATTATAGCACCTAATCCCCTCCTGAGATACAACCCCACTGCTGTAGTGTACCCCTTTCTGCTACAAACATGTATTATGACTTCTGTGATATTAAAAAAAAAAAACGGACAATACTTCAATGTTTCTGTATCTCTAATATACATTTAAAAAAATAAAAATCTTGATACACATACCTGCTTACCAGTGAAACCCTGGCAAATAATCTTCGTATTTCTATCAACATAGAGATGCTTCCGGGAAGTTGCATAAGAGCAATGCCGAATTCCATTCTGTTGCACTGAAAAGTAAAGAAAATATGACACATTACAATTTTTTCCAAACTTTTGGACTACGGACTTAACCTAGTGACAAAACAAAAAAAAATCCTCTGAAGAGGAAGCTATCACATGATGGCGGCAGCTTTCAATGTCACTTTTTAAATAAGACATATTAAATATAAAAATTGATTAAAGAAACAAAAAAGGGACACTGTTCTTCAGAATTCCCTTTCTACTGAGAACCCCAATCTTGTAGCTTTTTCTCAATGAAGAAAGGAGAGGTTAAGTTTATAATTTTTATTCCTCAGAAAGAAATCTGGTGCTCAGATAAATAGCTCAAATTAAAAATGAGGTATCACTCTAATACTCTTTACTAAACAGCCATATGCTTTCCCTATTTGACCCACCATTTTTAAGCCCAACATCTCTAAACAAAAGATGAGCTAACAGGCCAGCTTTGTCAGAACTACTAAGAACTACTCTGCAACTCATTCCCTGGCAATAATATTAACATTGAATGTTAAGTCATAGAATAAGGGCTTCCCTTGTGGCTCAGCTGGTAAAGAAATCTGCAATGCAGGAGACTTGGGTTCGATCCCTGAGTTGGGAAGAACCCTGGAGAAGGGAAAGGCTACCCACTCCAGTATCCTGGCCTGGAGAATTCCATGGACACGACTGAACGACTTTCACTTCCATAGAATAAAATGTGTCTAAAACATAATCCAAAAATTACTTAAATTTGGTCTCTTCTGATGGAAGATTCAAGACTTCACATCTAAAAGATATTGGGAAAATAAAATAAATAGGAAAAGGAGATGAGGGAGAAACATGTAAAAAACACCTGAGCTATTTTCACCTGAGTTAATTACACCTCAGTGAAACTGAGAAACTTAAGTAGCTCCCAGAGCCAGCTCCCTGTATTTCAAAAATCAGTAGGAAGCAGAGCACAGACAAATTAAAAACTGTGGGCTATCTTCTAAATCCCCATCAGAGCCCCAAAATTCTGTCTCCGTGGTCCACTTTAGCCCTTTTGAATTGCTAGCACCTACCACTGAGGTAGCCCATGAAAGTCAGGTCTAGAAAAGGACATCTATCTCATCATAAATTTGTCCAGAGTCCACTCACCGCTTTTTGTCCTGAATCACAGCTCATATCCTCCTAAGCCCTCAGACTCCACAACTGATCTGCTTCTGGCCCTTTGAGCAGCCCTTGATTCATCTTCACTGACCTCACATGTAGCCCACCAGGCTCCTCTGTCAGAGGGATTTCCCAGGCAAGAATACTGGAGTGGGTTACCATGCCCTCCTTCAGAGATCTTCCTGACCCAGGGATCAAACCTGTGTCTCCTGCATCGGCAGGCAGATTCCTTACCAGTGAGCCAACTGGGAAGCCCATACTCACCTGAGCTTTCAACAACTGAATTTTGGAGTCCCCTGTATCTCGAGGGAAGAGAGAGGCCTGGAATTCGCCCCGACCAACCCGGAGGGAAGTATTCTGTGTGCACACAGATGAGCTGCATTCTTGGACTAGACTAGGGGCCCCGAGGGAGTGATGAGGGTCAGTCCTGGCCCAGTGAGCATAACTAAGCACCTGAACCCGGGACAGTAAACAGGAACTGTGGCCTGAGAGCCCACTCTCACCAGTGCTTGCCCTTGGCTCTCCCAGCTGGAGATGCAAAACCACAGAACTCAGAAGAGCTTTCCTCCCCTCTGCTATGCCTGGCAGAACTTGCCCCAACAGTCCCTCCCACTCCTGGAATATTCAACACACAGCCCATCTGTCAGGAGTTTTCAGTGAGGAAAAGTACAAGATCTGATTCCAAGAGCAAATAAGATGAGGATATCTGGAGCCCACACTTGCTTTCTGAAGGTACAGTTTTATCCTCCACAAGTACTCTTACACTCCACCTTAACAAAGGCAGTAGTTCACTTCTCCTTCCATGGGGCAGGAGTGGCCCTGTCACCCTGAGAAAGGACAGGTCGGCCTACATTTGTAAAGCATGGCTTCAATATCAGTACAACTCCGATCATTACCCTCTCCTACTTCTTCTTCTACTCCAGATCTCTAAGATCAGCTTTATGGAGCCCAAGAATTCACATCACCAGTGCTTATAAAAACTGGTGCTTATAAAAACTACATCTGCAAGTGTGATGAACAGCAGCTCACCTCCCAGATAACCTTGGAGCCCTTTAGTACTGCTTAGCCTACGTGATGACCCTACCATTCTACAGCATCTAGAGAAGTGGATCTTGGGAGATCTATCATGTACATGTGGGTACCTGAACTCTCCCCTTCCACTGTATGAGCTGATACTAAGGCTTCAGGTAAGCTGGAACCAACAGACTATCGTCACCTTTGAGCCAACCCCAAAATACATGTTCAAAGATAAGGAAATGAAATTCTGACCACAATCTGCCCCAACAAGAAACCTGTACAATGCCAGACAAGGTATCACTCATACTGAAACGAGATGAAGCAAGAATAATCAAGCATTTATGAAACTCAAAGGAAAACCTTGTGTTGCCCAACAAGCCATGATGTTCCATAATCATTAAAAACGCCTTTTTAATTTGAGAAAACAGAAAATGAATCTGCCCCCTTCGCTGGCCCTTTACACCAGTCGCACTCACCCAACTGCCACAGTTGTAAGGAGGACCCCAGACTTCCACCACCCCAAGCCACCATAACACAGGTAAAGACAGGCGGCTCTATATTTAAGGCAGAATCATAATCAAATCAATGATAAATCTTACCACTGGTGACATCAGAGAATCAAGGAAATTCTTCTGCTTTTGCCATTTGTTTGCATTCAGATGGACATAATGCAAAATATACTTATATTCCTAGTAAATCTCACCAAATTTTAAGTTGCATACGCCATTTTCCTTGGAGAAAGAAACCTGGAGAACCCACTCCAGTATTCTTACCTGGGAAATCCCATGGACAGATGATCCTGGCAGGCTACAGTCCATGGGATCGCAAGAGTCAGACATGACTTAGGGACTGAACAACAACAATGTCATTTTCCTAATTCTTCCCCACCATAGACAATCCAAGCTCAGAATCACAGGCTGCAGACTCCCCAAGGAAAGCAGCTTCTCCTTTTCCTCACCACTACTATACCTCTTCACCTTTCCTCCCAACAATTCCACAGTTCTCTAATTTGGACTGGTACAGAGTGCAAGCTACTAGCTGCTAGAAGCATTAAACCTGTCAGACTGGTCATTTTCTTTCCCTACTTGATTTCTTCTCCATCCAAATTCTCAATCAAATGTCCTAAATAATGACAATTAAAAAAAAAAAAAAGCTTATTCTATTTCTGCTGTCTTCAATGGTCTGTCCATTGCTTCAAGAGGCCTAATCATATTTTGGTTTTAAATACAAACCTGATCTCTATAATAGAGTACCCTATTTCCTAAAAATAAATCTAGAACATAGGGCATACTTTAGTCAAACTGTCTGACAAGTATTTCTCACCTTTCAATGAGTCAATGTACTCATTCTCCTAAGAATTTCACATGCATTGATTCATGTAAGTTCACATTCAAATAAAATGTTATGTGGTGAGGAATCTGAATTTTCACATGACATTTGTGACTTGTGAATACAATGGGGTGTCTGGAGGGGATCTGAGATTAAGAAGAATGGAAACGAAATACTTTCATGCGGTGTCTAATTATAAGCACCACACCTGCAGGCTAAAGGGTGCACACATTTTGTTACTTCCTTTACCGCATTATTTCTAAGCAAAATTATTTCTGGCTACGTTTCTTTTGGGGCTTCCCAGGTAGCACAGTGGTAAAGAATCTGCCTGCCAATGCAGGAGAAACAGGAGATGCGGGTTCAAATTCTGAGTCAGGAAGATCCCCTGGAGTAGGAAATGGCAAGCCACTCCAGTATTCTTGCCTGGAAAACAGAGG
Organism: Capricornis sumatraensis; assembly: GCF_032405125.1. Lineage (NCBI taxonomy): Eukaryota > Metazoa > Chordata > Mammalia > Artiodactyla > Bovidae > Capricornis > Capricornis sumatraensis. Next base: position 56,192,612 of record NC_091069.1, read on the forward strand.
AGCCTGACAGGCTACAATCCCTGGATTGCAAAGAGTCGGACACGACTGAGTCAGACACAACTGAGTCAGACCCGACCGAGTGACTGAGCACACACACAAGTTCCTTTCGGTATCATCTAAATATCTTCAAAACTTCTAACTATAAATTCCATGCGTATAAGGACCATGTCTTATACCTGGCATCTCCCATGGCATATGGTACAGGGCTGTACAAAGCACATGTACAGGAAATGTTCGAATTTCAGGACAAGAGATGGGATCTATGAAAAGAAACACATACAGAACTAAATACCAAAAGTTCCATCTCTTTTTGTGTGAACTAGAAAAATGTCAATCCATTACCAGGAAAAGAGGGGGGAAAATCCTGTATCTATTTTTGTACATGCAAAGATCATTGGTTTCCCAATAATTTGTATAAAAAAAATCCAGTCCTAAATACTACTAGCAGTCCTCAATGCTGTTACAATCTAGTACAAATTCCATGCTAACCAGTTTTGTTTTGTTTTTAACAAATGAAGTACAGGAAGCAGTAATGTAATACAAACTGACTATTCCACTACACGAGAAGAGAAAAAACCTAAGCAAAACATAGCGCAGGCAGAGTTAAAGGCAATGGCCCACCAGGAGCGTGGCTTCATAACATGTGACAGGCAAGGAGGAAGATCATAGCAACCTGAGCAACCCAGGGGCCAACGGGAAGGAGGGGACAAAAGCCCAACAGAAAAATGGACAAAGGCCATAAACAAACACAACTGGTGACAGACAAATCATAAATCAACCTATGAGAAGATAATGACTCAACTAATGTTATGGAAGTGAGTATTTTTAATTAAATATTAGGGCAGCAGGAAGGCCTAAAGTCAGCCACCAGGCAGAATTTTCCAGTGGTGAAGGCCTTGGGACATCTCCAGGGAATGTGGTGGGGTCACCTTCTCTCCAGGTTCTCAGAAATGGGCCAACCTAACCTTGGGACTGCCTCTCAAAGCAGCTGAAAGCACAGCCAGGAATCAGACAGGCCTGGGCTTGAATTTATGGTCTGCCGCTCACCAACTCGGTGACCTGAGGCAGGTCTTTTGATCTTCCCTGGCCTCAGTCTTCCCTTCTGTAAATGGAACAACAGCTGCTCACGAGGCTGTGATGCTGATGGGAGACGACGCCTATAAACTGGGTAGTAAAGTGCCTAGTCCTCCCTAAACTGGGTCCACATCCTACATAAGCACAAAGGCCAATCATTTCCTAAAAAGAGAGAGCACACAATTCATATTTTAAAATCAAATAAGTCAGAAGGGTTTTACATTCTCATGTATAACCTATATATGCTTATATGTAAATATACTAATCCATGTCTATGTAAAACATTCAGTAGGAAGACATGTACTAGCAAATTTTTACCATCTGAAATATTTTTAAAGATGCAGCCATACTGTAAAAATGGGGATATTATACACCTCACAGGCAACATAAGAATTAGATGAGATAATAATATAGAGAGGACTTCCGTGGTGGCTCAGACAGTAAAGCGTCTGTCTACAATGCAGGAGACCTGGGTTCGATCCCTGGGTCGGGAAGATTCCCTGGAGAAGGAAATGGCAACCCTGGTGCAGGCTACTGTCCATGGGGTCACAAAGAGTCAGACACGACTGAGCGACTTCACTTTCTTTACTTTTCTAATATAGAGAGCATGCAGCGTAATAACCAGGGTAGAGAAAGTGTGATTTCACTACTGGCTATTTATTACTGACAGAGAATGAAAAGACCAGACTGCTTTGAGATATTCATTGTGCCAGGCTCTCTCCCAGATACTAGAGATTCAGAGGTAACAAGATAGACTCAGGCCCTCATGAAGCTTCCTGAGATATAAACATTAAACAAAGAAACACAAAACCCCAACAGTGCCAACTGTAATAAAGGCTATGAACGGAAGAGACTAAGTAATCTGAAAAAAATGTGTATCAGCCAGCCACATGCAAATCCTCTCCCCACCAGAATGACCACGCCATCCACAAGATGGCTGTGGTGTGGATGCAAGTGTGGCCAAAAGCAGCTGCCCACATGGGACTAAGACCACGGATGGTGCTATGTGACCAGTACTGTGCTCCTAACCAGTAGCCTGAGACTATTCATGAAAATACTCCCACTCCAACTGCTCTCTCAAACTATGCTCTTGTTGCTCGCTCATTTATCCAGGTATGTATTCCTGATATTAACAAATGTACACTTACTAATCATATGTATTATGCGTCTATAATATGCAGACTATTGGGGTCCCTACCTATAGGGCCTTAAAGTATAGCAGAGTAGCTCAGCAGCCACCTACTTCTAAACCCTAATCTACTATTCCTATGTGAAATTATATATTCATTTAGTATTTACTTACAGATGAAGTATAATGGGCTCTAAGTACTATATTTCATCAAATCTAAAACACTACCAATTTTAAGAAATGCTATTAAGAACTAATGTGGAGAAAATGCTGCCAATTTACTGTAAGATACCATCAATTATAAGACATCCCAATTTTAGGAATGTTATTAATATATTAAAAAATGTGGGTTTATGGCAACCAAATGCCTGCCTTCCCCTATATTTGGAGAAATTACTTTTAATATCCTCAACTAAGTTTTATGGAAAAACAAGTTTGAGGTCAGGTAATCAAGTCACCTTCTCATGGCTACACTGATACATTTAGATCAAAGCCATATTGTATTTCTGAAATAAAGATTTGGTTCTTAGATGCAATGACAACAGGTACTAGTTATCAGAAACAGCACTGTTGAGGGTCCCCTTTTCCAAACTACACTTCTAAATATCTTCCCAATTCCCGAAACAGGACTGTACAATTTGGCAAACACGTGGAAAAGGCAGATGACACCTCTAAGTAGAGAAGTAACCTTCTCAACAAACCAGTGAGGCTGCCAAAGAAAAAGAAAAATCAGAACTTCAAAAAAGGAGGTTCAGTGTATCACCCAGCATGCACGTACTAGAAAGGCTGCTGCAGAGTCAGAAGACCTGAGCTCTGGTACCCATTCTGATACTGGTGAGGAAACACTGGAGTTTATTTCCATATTTGCCAAACAAAGGAACGGGACCAGTTCGGCTGTACGGTTCACTTTTTGGCATCAAAACGCCTTACTTCTGAAGTTAAAAAATACTGGCTCTTGAATAGACATTTTTCCAAAGAATATATACAGATGGAAAACATGTAACGTGAAGAGGTGTTCAACATCACTAATTGTCTAGGAAACAAACAAATCAAAACCATAGTGAGATTTTACCTCACCCCTGTTACAGTGGCTATCACCAAAAAGACAAGAAATAATAAGTGTTGATGAGAATCTGGAGAAAGGGAACCCTTGTGTGCCTTTACTAGGAAGGTTATTGGTGCAGACACTATGGAAAACACAATTGAGGCTCCACAAAATATTAAAAACAGAACTGTCATATGACCCAGCAATTCCACTTCCAAGTATTTACCTGAAGGAAACGAAAACCACTAAACTGAAAGGAAGCCCCATATTCACTGCAGTACTGTTTACAATTACCAAGATATGGAAACAACCGAAGTGTCCATAGACAGAAGAGTGGATAAAGAAAACACGGTCTGTATGTTAATGTGCACACAGACACACAGCATGTAATATTATTCAGCCTTAAAAAAGAAAATCTTGCCATTTGTGACAACACACATGGACCTGGGGGGCATTACACAAAGTAAAATCAGTCAGACAGAGAAAGACAAATACCAGATGATCTCACCTACATGCGGAATCTTAAAGAAAAAAGCAGAGACACAAAACCTGAGCTCACAGGTAAACAGACTGGTGGTTGCCAGAGTTGGAAGGTGAAAGGCCAAGTGAGGAAAGGGGGTCAAAAGACACAAATTTCCACTTATAAAATAAGTCATGGGTATGTAATGTACAGCATGGTGACTACAGTTGATAATACTATATTGCACATTTGAAAGTAGCTAAAAAGTTCTCATCACAAGAAACAAAAATGGGAAATTATGCATGGTGATAGACACATATCACAGTAGACAGACATTACAATATATACAAATATCAAAACATTAGGTTGTATACCTAAAACTAACATAATGTTTCATGTTGATTATACCACAATAAAGATTAAAAAATACTAGCTCTTGTTCCCTATTTTCTTCTCAAAGACCAAATTTATAGGAACTACTGGCTTGTGTTTCAAACAATTTTGCACTACCTTATATACTTCTTGAAAGCTTTCACTATTTCAATTTCAAGGGTGCTAATAAAATCCTTAAGCATTCTCATGGGAGAAATCCTTATTTTTCATTTTATTTTCTCGCCACACTTCAACTGAGTTCTTTCTCTCTTTTCCTAAGGACTGTTCTTTTGGTTCAAGAATTTCTAAATATTCTAGGCTGCCCTCAACAGGTCTCTCAGAGGCATCGACAAGCGTTTGGAGTTTTTTCCTAATTCAAATCAACACTGCAACACTTATGACCTTCAGCACAAAGCATGCATTCAAACTTAAGAGAATAAAGGGGACAAAACGCCACAGTAACTCTAGTTCTACTACCAACCTCAGAGCCTAAATAATTTGTGTCTGTCTTTAAACAAAAGTTTGCAAGGTGCTACTGTTGTGGCTGTGATTTTTCTAGTAAGAGGAATGTGACAAGACAAAAGATGTGGGAGATTCAGAGGTTCCTACCGCTGAAATAACAACCCTGTTATTTGTAACCTCTCTAATATAAAAGATACCTTGGTTTAGATCTCAGACCTTTAGTGACAAGGTAATCACATGACTAGGATAACTCCAGGCCATGCCAGCAACAGGAAGCTACACTAGATGACCTCTTAAGGCCTCAGGATCCCGAAGTCTAGGAATAAAGAATAAAGAAGCTCAAGTTCTGTGAGAACAGGATCGTTAAGTATTGCTAAGGGTGGATTCAAGATCTTAATCTTTCAGACACTTTCTTCTTATAGACTCTGCTCCGAAGACAGCAAACCTATCTGAGGCAAGGATTTTTCAGAAACTCAGAAAAGCAAGAAAGACATGGGTATAACTAATTCTTTTTTTCTTTCTGCCTAAAACATCCTTGATTATCCTTTAAATTATGTAATAAAAATCTCCAGAAAACTCTTCCAAAGAAACCCAACTTCTTCCTACTTGCCAAAGTTTGTCCTCAGGTGATCTGGTAGCTAAGTGTAGCAACAGAGTGTACAATCATTGTTGTATACTTTTAAAATGTAATTTTCTCAAGAAATGAATCATCTCATCCAATATTCCGTACCAGCAGCAGAACTAGCAGCAAAGCAGAAAAAGGGGAGATAGAAAAAATTAACTTTGGTTGAGTACCTATTTCATCCAAGGTGCTTTATATAAATTGTTCCCTTTATTCTGCATGGTGAATCCTGGACTTCATCATTTTTAGGATGCACTTTTTTTTTCAATTTTTCTTTTTTTACATTTCTTAAATTAGGATGAGACTGACAACTAATGGCGTGTCACAACTTTAATTAACAATCATTTCCCACTGTTAGTGGCAGACAAAACAGCAGTACATCTTGCAAGTGACAGTTGTCTCAGATTGATTAAAATATGGTAATGATTTCATGGAATGTGAACAGAAATTGAGAAACAGATTTAGAAACAACCCCCCCCCCCAGAGTTATTACCTAGACTGTACAGAACCAGGCAGACTTCAAACTCTGATGTGGCTGATGCCAAAGTCTTTTCCTACACAACCTATCTAACAAACACAGAGACTTTGAACATAGTAAGGATTTTCAACAGTCAGCGTTATTAGCAACCTTGGGTGTTAAGTTTTCAGGAACTGAAGAATTCACACAGCCTGGTGAAGACACTACAAGTAAGTTGGTTAAGGTCCTAGCCAACCCTAAGCTTGCAGTTTTCTGGGCTGTGCTGACTCTAAATAGATCCTCCTGCAGATTCACCTTACAATCTAAGGAAAGGACAATTTAAAAGTATAGGACCGTCCTGTACAAGGCTCAGCTTGACCCTCCAATTTCCTACCGATTTCTTGCCCGTACTTCTCAACCCACTCACCCTCCCAGAGACTTCATCCTGGGCCACATCACTTCTCACTTTCCTAAAGAGCCTGTCCAGATGCCACCCCCATCCCCCACTCATCGCCGGAGGATCAAGGGCGTGCAAGAGCCAGACACCGCGTCTGCAGGGCTCCCAGACCCGAATCCTGGCTGAGTCGCTCTACTTCCCCACTCGCCAGCAGACCAACAGGTCCCCGCCCCACATATCGAGTAAAGCTTCCTCCGTCCCCGGGGGTCCCAAGCTTGGGCCCTCCCCCGAGATCCCGCCCCGGAGGGCCCAGCCGCGGCCTGGACCGCGGCGCCGGGCCAGGTGAGGCCGGGAACTCGCGGAGGCTCGGAGGACAGAGTCCCGGCCGGACTCACAGAGGAAGGCGCGGGACAGGAGGCGGGCGGCGGCGAGGCCGCTGCAGCCAGAGGCCATGGTCGCAGCGGCACGAGTAGCGGCGAGGGCTGCGGTCATCCGCCAATGACACTCCCAGGCCCCCGAGGAAACTGGCGGGGGCCGAGGTGCAAGGAGGAAACGGGTGGCCAGAGAGTTCGCCGGTATGAATTTCCCTCCACAGAGGCTTCTTCACGCAACATTGGTCCTCGCAGGTAGAGAAGAAAAAGTCTTCTTAACGGAAAAATGGCCAATAGCTCGGCTTTTCCCCGGAAACGTGGCTTTGGCCCGACAATAATTACAACTGGCAGCTGAGGGGACACCCCACCGATGCCGGTTGGCGCGGGGCGTTGTGGGAAATGTAGTTCAATGGGCGCAGTTTGTGGGAAGTTTGGGTGGGGGCCTGCGGAAAGGGAAGGAAAAGAGAAAAGAGGGAGTCAAAGCCACCGGCACGGTGTCAAAAGGAGTGAGGAAACAGTGAAACGAGGTGCAAAGAGCAATGCAGAACCTTTCCAGGCCCTTTCAAGGCCAAGATGCAGACTTCCTTAATTTCCCCATCTACCATATGGAGAGGGTGTTACCCTTGCGAGGACCATCGTTACCAAAGGGAACGATGAATCTGAACTCGTGCAGTGAAGACGAGGATGTGACGAGAAAGACCAAACGCTACCTTCCTGGCACCTAACTTCTTGGAATATGAAGCTTTTGGTTAAACAGGCTATTATGAAGCCTATAGAGTGCCTCTTCTGGAGATCCCGGAGGACTGAAGTTAAAGATCAAATGAGTGTTAGTCATTCAGTGGAACTAAGTGACTCAGCCGTGTTCGACTCTTTAGGACCCCATGGACTGTAGCCCCCCAGGCTCCCCAAACCATGGGATTCTCCAGGCAAGAATACTGGCATTTCCTTCTCCAGCGGATCTTCCCGACCCAAGGATCAAACCCGGGTCTCCGGCGTTGTGGGAAGGTTCTTTACCAGCCATTCAGTTCAGTTCAGTCGCTCGGTCATGTCCGACTCTTTGTGACCCCAATGAATTGCAGCACGCCAGTCTTCCCTGTCCATCACCAACTCCCAGAATTTACTCAAACTCATGTCCATCCAGTAGGTGATGCCATCCGGCCATCTCATCCTCTGTCGTCCCCTTCTCCTCCTGCCCCCAATCCCTCCTAGCATCAGAGTCTTTTCCAATGAGTCAACTCTTCGAATGAGATGGCCAAAGTATTGGAATTTCAGCTTTAGCATCAGTCCTTACAATGAACACCCAGGACCGGTCTCCTTTAGGATGGACTGGTTGGATCTCCCTGCAGTACAAAGAACTCTCAAAACTCTCAAGAGTCTTCAACACCACAGCTCAAAAGCATCAATTCTTCCAGGCTCAGCTTTCTTCACAGTCCATCTCTCACATCCATACATGACCACTGGAAAAACCATAACCTTGACTAGACGGACCTTTGTTGGCAAAGTAATGTCTCTGCTTTTGAATATGCTATCTAGGTTGGTCATACCTTTTCTTCCAAGGAGTAAGCATCTTTTAATTTCATGGCTGCAATCACCATCTGCAGTGATTTTGGAGCCCAAAAAATAAAGTCTGCCACTGTTTCCACTGTTTCCCCATCTATTTGCCATGAAGTGATGGGACCGGATGCCATGATCTTCGTTTTCTGAATGTTGAGCTTTAAGCCAACTTTTCACTCTCCTCTTTCACTTTCATCAAGAGGCTTTTTAGTTCCTCTTCACTTTCTGCAATAAGGGTAGTGTCATCTGCATATCTGAGGTTATTGATATTTCTCCCAGCAGTCTTGATGCCAGTTTGTGCTTCCTCCAGCCCAGCGTTTCCCATAATGTACTCTACATATAAGTTAAATAATCAGGGTGACAATATACAGCCTTGACATACTCCTTTTCCTATTTGGAACCAGTCTGTTTTTCCATGTCCAGATCTAACTGTTGCTTCGTAACCTGTATTCATGTTTCCAAGAGGCAGGTCAGGTGGTCTGGTTTTCCCATCTCTTTCAGAATTTTCCACAGTTTATTGTGATCCACACAGTCAAAGGCTTTGGCATAGTCAATAAGGCAGAAATAGATGTTTTTCTGGAACTCTCTTGCTTTTTCCATGATCCAGTGGATGTTGGCAATTTGATCTCTGGTTCCTCTGCCGTTTCAAAAACCAGCTTGAACATCTGGAAGTTCACAGTTCACGTATTGCTGAAGCCTGGCTTGGAGAATTTTGAGCATTACTTTACTAGCATGTGAGATGAGTGCAATTGTGCGGTAGTTTGAGCATTCTTTGGCATTCCCTTTCTTGGGATCTGAGCCATTAGGGACGCTCTAGATCAAATGAGACCACGCCTTGTTTGAACAAAGTGTTCACTCCTCTGTAAGAGCTTTAGAAGGGACCTCCTAGAGTCTTAGAGTCCAAGGGTTAGCAAGAAATAAAGTAACCCACCTCTCTGCCTTTGACCTTGATTGTTAGTCCTCATCTTTATCATCAATGAAATTATAACCCTAACTTACTTAAGTAATCATCATAATTTACACAGAGATACGTATAAAGTAGGAGTAGGATTACCCATGGAGATTGCCCAGTATTTGCTCTGTGACCCGGATATTACAAGTCCCTGCTTGGATTTGAACCCCAAATTCCTCCCTCATCTAATGGATCATGTCTTTGCTATCATTTAAATATTACCAGTGGTTTCCAGATAGGTCCAGAATAAAGACTCATTTTAAAGAGCAAAGTTTTACATAATAATACTTATATTTTTGTTTCATTTAATTACTAAAATGGATGATGATGATGGAATATATAACTTTGGTATGATTTTAATGAATTTTCATCTCCACAAAGAAAGGGTGGTTTCTTGTTTTTTTTTTGAAACTGATGTCTCTCCAGCACCTAGAACAATGCCAGGCACAAAGAGAGAACTCATTATTTACTGACTTAACATGTAAGAGAAATACCATTTACATTGTTTATTGAGTTCACCCACAGTGGTTGATGTTCCTAAAGATATTTCAACCCCTCCTAATAACTACACCACCACCTCGAGTCCACAGCTCGTTAATAAGGGGCTACTGCACTAGACATGATCTATACCATTTATCTTTGTATGCAGATTGATTTTGGAGTCAGACAGATCTGGATTCAAATTCCAACTCTGCCACTGACTATATGACCTCTGGGTCTCAGGTTTTCTCACCAAGAAGGGGATGAAACTCCCTAACTCATCATAGGGGTATGAACAGTTAATGTATTAGTATATAAAGTTTTTAGTACCTTGTAAACCTTCAGTAAATGGTAGTTATTAAAAATAGGAACTTTCTTTTTCACGTGGTAGGATAATATTGTGAGGTTTTTACTAATATTAGTAACTGGATGTGGAACAGGACATTTCATTTGGCAACAAGTCATAAGTACCTCCACATTCTAAGGAGGGGAGCCTAGAGGCTACCTCTCTCCTGATTTTAGTAAGAGGTGGCCAAACTTGTCTTTGGATTTTCACTGTCACTGTCCAGCAGCTCCAATAAGCAAAAGACAGGAATTCATTCAGTGAGGGAATTCTTCTGAGTCATGAGTTGTCAGTTTGATGTGTGTTTTGTTTTGTCTTGTTTTTTCCCCACTCCCAGACAAATTAGTGGGAGAGGGCTCCTAAGCAAACCGACAAAAAATATGACATTAAATCCAAGGCAGAAATTCATGCCCCCTTCACATTGCCTTAAAGTAGATCTGGTCAAAGAATACTCAGGAAAACTTGAGTTTTGTTGAGACGAAGAAGGCAGTGACACCCCACTCCAGTACTCTTGCCTGGAAAATCCCACGGATGGAGGAACATGGTGGGCTACAGTCCATGGGGTCGCTAAGAGTCGGACACGACTGAGTGACGTCACTTTCACTTTTCACTTTAATGCATTGGAGAAGGACATGGCAGCCCACTCCAGTGTTCTTGCCTGGAGAATCCCAGGGACCGGGGAGCCTGGTAGGCTGCCATCTATGGGGTCGCACAGAGTCGGACAAGACTGAAGCGACTTAGCAGCAGCAGCAACCTAGAGACTAACATCTGATGCCTGATTGGATAATTCCAGACAGGGGGCCAGCCTGGAGCAGCCCTCATTGACAGGCAGGGAAGTATCTGATGCGGCAAAATGCGTAATAGTCCCATCGGTGAAATGGACGTTAGGAAAGAAAGCTGAGCTTCCCCCTAAGAAGGATCTACAGGAACAAAGAACCTTAGGATAAAAGACCATGGAAGAACCCCCCACCCCCACCCCCAGGAGCAAGAGGGAGCAGAGGGAATTACCCGAGTTCAGCCAAAGAGCATAAAACTCACATCAGGATGCTGTCCAGATGGAATTCCCTAGTCAGGAAAGGAGGAGAGGAGCTACTGAAAAATCCACAAAGAGCCAGAAACCTAGAGCATGTGGACCATCAGGAGAGAACCGCAAACAGCACATTCAAAGAGATTTTATCCGAACTGCGCCCCACCCCTGCAGGCCAAGAGCAAGGGAATGAAGTGGGGAGGAGTAAATAGAGAAGAAAAGAGAACTTACTCCATCTAGCTGAAGATTGGGGGTCCATAGTTCATGCCAGACCTGAAAGGGGGAGGAAGCTTTGAACGAGGCATACAATTGAAGTTTTAAACTGGATCTAATGGAACATCATTATTCATTTTAAAAATAGGTTATTTATCCCCATGGGTCAAAATTCCAAAAGTACAAAAAATTTGTATAGTGAGAAAACTTCCTTCCACCTGTCTTTCTATCACTTATTTCTTATAACCTCACATGGCAGAAAGAGGGTGAGAGAGCTCTCTGGGGTTCCCACTATGAAGGCACTAACTCCATTTAAGAAGATATCACCCTCATGACCTAATTACCTCCCAAAAGTCCCACCTCCTAAAACATCACATTGGAGTTTGGGGTTTCAACATACAAATTTGAGGGTGATGCAAACATTCAGAACATTCTATTTAAGCCCAGTTTTGCCCACATCTTTCTGGGAAAAAATTTACCTCTTAAAGGGAAAAATAGCTGCCTTATCCTTTGTAATAAAAGTACGCGTAGGGAGAGCTGTGTTGTAAACAAGAGAGGCTAGGTCTTCAGGGCTGATGAGACAGCCTTAACCCTCAGTAGGTATCATTAATCCCTTCATAAAACAACGTTGACGATTGGGAGCTTGTATTCTTGGCCTTGTTTATGGGAGATGGTACGACATAAATCAGAAACACTTAACCTCAGAATAGCTTCAGCTTTTGGAAAATTGGGAGAAGGGCTGGGGATTATTTTTATCTCAAGTACAGCTACAGAGGCAGAATACTCAGCGCAATTTTGAGAAAGAACCAGCTTAACATCATTGACTGATGTGAGCAGAGGCCAGCTCTTTCCCTCTCCCGTTATAGGAACTGGCACTGCTAGCTTAGCTACCTTTGCCTAAGAATGAGGACAAAGGACTTTCTGACTTAAAGAGCCTTTCTCAAAGCCCATTACACTTCTTTGGGTTATAGCACCTCTGAAGGGGAGGTTTCATCTGCTGCTGCTGCCGCTACTAAGTCGCTTCCTATACACTTACAGAAATGTCAAGAGCTTTGATCTTTCTTTTGGAAGAAATGGCTTCCAAATATAATTTCTTTCCCCCATACTTGAGCCCTATTGCAAATTTGGTCCTCTAGGAAGGAAATTCTGAATATCCCGTGCAAGAATACTCTAGGGACCAACTCTTGCTAAAGGGAAGAGAGCAAGACTGGGCAGAGAGAGACAGGTCCAGCTGCAGCACAGGCCCAATGCCAATCTTGGCCAGTGCCCATAAAAATTGCCCTGAACCAGGCAATATGCTGATGATGAAGCTGAAGCTCCAATATTTTGGCCACTTGATGCAAAGAGTGGAAAAGACCATGATGCTGGAAAAGACTGAGGGCAGGAGGAGAAGGGGACGACAGAGGATGAGATGGTTGGATGGCATCTCCGACTCAATGGACATGAGTTTGAGCAAAGTCTGGGAGATAGTGAAGACAGGGAAGCCTGCTGCAGTTCAGGGGGTTGCAAAGAGTCAGACACAATTTAGCGACTAAACAACAAGGCAATATGGGTCATCAACATGCGTGAGCAGCCCTGGGAGGGGCATGATAATGGATCCACGAAATTCTGGAGAGTGTGGTGGTGGCTGGGGAGATAACTGAAGATTCTCTGCCAACAGTGGTCCCCAGGAGGAAGGCAGCATATCCGTCAGTGTAGGAGCATATGGGAGACCCATCACAGTATCAACCAGGTGTCCCTTCCAGGAGAAAGTCTGTTGGGAAATCGAGAACCCTTAGCAAAGCCATGAAGAAGACAGCTTTGGGTGTCGCTCCTTTGCGCACTCTGTGACCTCATCCTTCTGAAGTCCAAGTCCTTTCCTTTTTCAGGGTAATCGGTGCTTTCCCATGATGTCCAGTTGGAGCAGTCCATGCTTGGACCAGTCATTCTCTCACAAAGTTTTTCATTACCTTGAGAAATGGAACAATGCTATTGGCCCAGTTTAATAGACAGTCCCTCCCAAATTACGCATTCATATATTAACAGTGATTGCCAACATCTTCACAAATAAGTGACTCATGTTGAGAATTTCTGGAATTAGAGCCCCGGAGAGCTGCTTTTGCACCCCTCTCTAATCTGTCTAGGATAATTTTCCTTCTTCATCAAGTACAGCTTTAAAAGTTTTCTGTCTTTCTCTCTCTTTTTCTGTGTGTGTGTATGTGTATATATATATATTCATATATATATGTGTGTGTGTATATCTCAAAAATGACAGAATGATCTCTGTTCGTTTTGAAGGCAAACCATTCAATATCACAGTAATCCAAGTCTAGGCCCCAACCAGTAACGCTGAAGAAGCTGAAGTTGAACGGTTCTATGAAGACCTACAAGACCTTTTAGAACTAACACCCAAAAAAGATGCCCTTTTTATTTTAGGGGACTGAAATGCAAAAGTAGGAAGTCAAGAAACACCTGGGGTAACAGGCAAATTTGGCCCTGGAATATGGAATGAAGCAGGGCAAAGGCTAATAGAGTTTTGCCAAGAGATGGCACTGGTCTTAGCAAACATCCTCTTCCAACAACACAAGAGTAGACTCTACACATGGACATCACCAGATGGTCAACACCTAAATCAGATTGATTCTATTCTTTGAAGCCAAAGATGGAGAAGCTCTATACAGTCAGCAAAAACAAGACCGAGAGCGGACTGTGGCTCAGATCATGAACTCCTTATTCCCAAATTCAGACTTAAATTGAAGAAAGTAGGGAAAACCACTAGACCATTCAGGCATGACCTAAATCAAATCCCTTATGATTATAAAGTGGAAGTGAGAAGTAGATTTAAGGGACTAGATCTGACAGACAGAGTGCCTGATGAACTATGGATGAAGGTTCATGACATTGTACAGGAGACAGGGATCAAGACCAGCCCCATGGAAAAGAAATGCAAAAAAGCAAAATGGCTGTCTGGGGAGGCCTTACAAATAGCTGTGAAAAGAAGAGAAGTGAAAAGCAAAGAAGAAAAGGAAAGATATAAGTGTCTGAATGAAGAGTTCCAAAGAATAGCAAGGAGACATAAGAAAGCCTTCCTCAGCAATCAATACAAAGAAATAGAGGAAAACAACAGAATGGGAAAGACTAGAGATCTCTTCAAGAAAATTAGAGATATCAAGAGAACATTTTATGCAAAGATGGGCTTGATAAAGGAAAGAAATGGTATGGACCTAACAGAAGCAGAAGATATTAAGAAGAGGTGGCCAAAATACACAGAAGAACTATACAAAAAAGATCTTCACGACCAAGATAATCACCATGGTTGATCATTCACCTAAAGCCAGATCTCCTGGAATGTGAAATCAAGTGGGCCTTAGAAAGCATCACTACGAACAAAGCTAGTGGAGGTGATGAAATTCCAGTGGAGCTATTTCAAATCCTGAAAGATGATGCTGTGAAAGTGCTGCACTCAATATGCCAGCAAATTTGGAAAACTCAGCCATGGCCACGGGACTGGAAAAGGTCAGTTTTCATTCCAATCCCAAAGAGAGGCAATGCCAAAGAATGCTCAAACTACTGCACAATTGCACTCATCTCACATGCTAGTAAAGTGATGCTCAAAATTCTCCAGGCCAGGCTTTAGCAATACATGAACCGTGAACTTCCAGATGTTCAAGCTGGTTTTAGAAAAGGTAGAGGAACCAGAGATCAAATTACCAACATCCACTGGATCATGGAAAAAGCAAGAGAGTTCAGAAAAACATCTATTTCTGCTTTATTGACTATGCCAAAGCCTTTGACTGTGTGGATCACAATAAACTGTGGAAAATTCTGAAAGAGACGGGATTATCAGACCACCTGATCAGTCTCTTGAGAAACCTGTATGCAGGTCAGGAAGCAACAGTTAGAACTGGACATGGAACAACAGACTGGTTCTAAATAGGAAAAGGAATACGTCAAGGCTGTATATTGTCACCCTGCTTATTTAACTTCTATGCAGAGTACATCATGGGAAACACTGGGCTGGAGGAAGCACAAGCTGGAATCAAGATTGCCAGGAGAAATATCAATAACCTCAGATATGCAGATGACACCACCCTTATTGCAGAAAGTGAAGAAGAACTATAGAGCCTCTTGATGAAAGTGAAAGAGGAGAGTGAAAAAGTTGGCTTAAAGCTCAACATTCAGAAAACGAAGATCATGGCATCTGGTCCCATCACTTCATGGCAAATAGATGGGGAAACAGTGATTGACTTTTATTTTTCCGGGCTCCAAAATCACTGCAGATGGTGATTGCAGCCATGAAATTAAAAGACACTTACTCCTTGGAAGAAAAGTTATGACCAACCTAGGTAGCATATTAAAAATTAGAGACATTACTTTGCCAACAAAGGTCCGTCTAGTCAAGGCTATGGTTTTTCCAATAGTCATGTATGGATGTTAGAGTTGGACTATGAAGAAAGCTGAGTGGCAAAGAATTGATGCTTTTGAGCTGTGGTGTTGGAGAAGACTCTTGAGAGTTCCTTGTACTGCAGGGAGATCCCACCAGTCCATCCTAAAGGAGACCAGTCCTGGGTGTCCATTGGAAGGACTGATGCTAAAGCTGAAACTCCAGTACTTTGGCCACCTCATGCGAAGAGTTGACTCATTGGAAAAGACTCTGATGCTGGGAGGAATTTTGGGCAGGAGGAGAAGGGGATGACAGAGAATGAAATGGCTGGATGGCGTCACCTACTCTATGGGCATGAGTTTGATTAAACTCTGGGAGTTTGTGATGGAGGAGGCCTGGTGTGCTGTGATTCATGGGGTCACAAAGTCAGACATGACTGAGTGACTGAACTGAACTGATGTGTGTGTGTGTGTACATATATATATATACACATATTAATGTATCTTTATATATGTGTATAGGTATATATTCATATATATCTCTAGGTGTATATATATGTATGTGTGTTTGTTTACTTTTTTATTTTTTGTAGGAGATGAAAATTAAGACACCAGGAAAGAGCAACTTTCCTTGAAACTCTGGAATGTAGCTGAAGAGCTAACATTGTGTCCCACTCTCCAATCTAGTGGACTGCAAAGAAGAGTACCGAGAATTAGTACTGAAAGGAGAGAAAAGCAAGTCTTGAGGCCTATGGAGAGGAAGTGAGACTAGAGAAGTCAGGTATGGCCGGAAAGAAGACTCCAAGGGAAAGAGAGTAACCCATGTTCTTGGAAAACAATGGACTCCTCAAAAAGCAACTCCAAGGGCTACCAGATCACGGAGCCTCTGTCTCAGGTCCTTAACTCTTCTGTGTACAGCACTTTCATAGCCTGGGGCTCTGAAAATTGCCTTTTTCATTGAGGCTGTACATATTAGTGAAATAAATGAGGGTATCTGGCTTTGATGAATGGTATCACCTAACAGAAGTTGAAAGGGTCTTTACGGACCCAAGAGGATGCAATTCCATTCTGGGACATTGTCTCATATGGCCACCGGATTGTTATTTTATTCCCTAGAAGGATGAACATATATTTAGCTTTGCTTCATGTCTCATACAAAGGTAATAAACTCACTTATTATACACTTTACAGATAATTTCTATTTTGAGATTCATTCTTTTCAGTGTCTTCTAAATATCCTCCAGGGTTAAACACATTACTTCTTTAACCAGAAAAAATAATCAATAGTTTGTGTTTTTATGGATGATCTGTGATCCTGTATGTTAGCTTATAGATTTTTGTCTGCCAGAGATACAAATTGTCTCTTTCCAGCAGAAAAAGTAACTCCAAAGTTTTGAACCCACTTCCCCTCAAGTTTTCTTGCCCTGCTGAGTATTTCCTACTTTTATTATGCCACTTGGGAATCTCTGTGTCTCGGTTGTCTCACTTATAAATAATAATAGTGGTGTTATATGCACCACAGAATTTGCTGCAGCACTGTTTACAGCAACCAGATCACAGAAGCAACTTAAATGTTCATCAGCAGAGGAATGGATAAAGAAGATGTGGTATGTATATACAATGGAATATTAGTCATAGAAAGGAATGAAATTAGGTCATTTGTAGAGATGTGGATAGAGCTAGAGACTGTCATGAAGAGTGAAATCAGAAAGAGAAAAACAAATATCACATATTGATGCATATGTGTGAAATCTAGAAAAATGGTATAGATGATCTTATTTGCAAAACAGATACAGAGACACAAATGTAGAGAGCAAACATATGGACACCAAGGGGGATCCAGGAGGGGTGGTAGAATGAATTGAGAGATTGGGATTGATACATATACACTGCTGATACTACATATAAAATAGGTAACTAATAAGAACCTACCATATAGCACAGGGAACTCCACTCAGTGCTCTATGGTGATCTAAATGGGAAGGAAATCCAAAAAGAAGGGATATATGTACGCATACTGCGTGGTAGGAGCTAACACAACATTGCAAAGCAACTATACGCCAATAAAAATTTTTTTTTTAAAGTAATAGAGTTTTTGTGTGGAGGAAATGAGATACTCCATGTAAAACGCTAAGAAAACATTTAGTAAAGGTTGCCCATTATTATCACAAGCTCACAGGCTCATTTAACTGAAAAATCTGGGGGATAGCCTTCAGGCATAACCCAAGTCATGAGGACTTGTCTCACTCCATACATACATCTTCAGAACTCCAACCAAATCCTTCACTGAGCATACTTCTGTCTTGGTTTCTCTAGAAATCACACTGGGACTAGGTGCTTGGAGAGACTTGCATGCACTTGAAGGTACAGGTGTCAGTGGAGTGGGCAGAGGTGGGCAGTAGGCATCCCTGATAGAGGCAAAGTCATAGCAGTGAATCTGTGCCCTTGGAATCTGTGTCCTGCCCTCACGGCTCAAGGCCCTAAAGTCTTACACTGACCCAAATATCCCTGCTTACTCCTACTTTGTGATTTGAGCCTGAGACTTTCAAACTCTTAATAACAATTAACATGGTGTCGTTCCTTAAAAATGATTCCCTAAGAGTTTAGCTCCAAGAGACACAGGATGACATGGTAAATAGGAAAGAGACACAATTTAAGTTGAAAAAACAAAATATCCTCTACATGCCCACCCAGTGCCAGTGAAAGGGACAAAGCTCACAATTATATAGAACAGAATACACATGGACTTTACCATCAGACTGCACAGAGCTCAGATCTCTGTCCCAGCTGTTTTCAAAGGATCCCAGGAGATTTCCTGTACTGTGACATAGGTGGCAATTTCTTTTCCTAAAGAAGAGGAAACCTCCCTCCAACACACACACATACACCTTCACAAATTTAATCTCCAGAGAGTATCCCTCTTGTATGGCTTTCACAAGACATATAATTTTATATAAAATGTAGATCATAACACCTGCCTCACAGGGTTATTATAAAGAATGAAAAGACCAACACTCACACAAAGTATTACATTGCACACCTCCTGGCACATGGAAGATCCTTGATCAATGTTAGTTCACCTTCCCTCTGATCACATGAAAGGTCTTTGATCAATGTCAGGTTACTTTCTCTCTGATTATGTGGAAGGTCCTTGGCTAATGTTAGTTCACCTTCCCTCTGATCCAACTAGCTTATTTTTACGGCATTATTACAGCTGACATTTAAGTACAAATACCTCCAGGTTAAATAGAAGGTTAAAAGTTTTGGATCTTCCTGAAAGTAAAATAAAACCAGGCAGGCACTTTATGTATCAAGGTACTAAATAGAGTCACCTCAAGTGAGGAGCTGAGAGCAGGTTGTCCTCCTGGAGCCTTAAACCAATCTGGGGGCTCTGACCAGCACAACACTCGCTGTCTTGCTCATGACAAGCAGCAACCCCAGATTCACAGTTTGATTTTCTTCAACCACCACTATTCAGGAAGCAGCTTCTCGGGGCAGACTTGACCTCACTTATCAACACCTGGGAGCCATGGTTCTGAATGACACTCTAGGTTTTGCAGTCAATGTGTTCTTGATTGTTCAGAGGCAATCATGATGTTCTGAGCACAATTTCCATAGAGGGGACTTGGGAGACCTTCCAAGCCTCCCTGGCTTGCTTTCCTGCCAGCAGGATTCAGGCTCCCAGGAAGAGGCAGTCAAAAACACAGATGTCACACAAGTGGAGATGGCATTGAGGGCAGCACATTTTATTTAACTCCAGGTTTTTATTGAATTTTATTTTATTCTGATAATCAAAAAACTGGGGAAGTTAAACCCCTCTCTTGTTCAAAACCAATACTCTCATAAGAGAAAAGAAAAATGATATGTGCTTGGTTATCTATTTAGATCAAGCATTATCACCCATATCCCTTAACACCAACGTTCAGCAACTGAGTCAGAGCAATAGCTGGAGCCAAAGGGAACCTCAGAGTTACTGGCTTAGTGATGCTTCTGCAGGGTCTAAGCACTCAGTACCTCCCAAGGGAAGCATCTCAGGAATTTGTGTTTTCAAAAAGCTTTCCAGCTGATCCTCAGGTAACCCCGGCATTTGGCATTTGTTTATCCTCTAAATGCCCTTAACATACATGCCAGTCCTGCCAGCAGGTATTGAGAATAAACTAATGTTGCAGACAGTGTTTCACACTATTTAACAGTTGGGAAACAATTAGAAATGAGCTCAGTCATGTTGGGTTGGTCTCTCTGTCTTTATCTGCTCCCTTCACCTTGCCCCCAGGTTGAGAACATACAATCACCTAGCACAACCATGCGGAGAAGACAACAAAATTTTTATTTTTATTAAAAATTATAGATTTACAGGAAATGTAATGATGATTCAGGAGGAGGAGGATGCCTTGTTATATTGGGTGATGGTGAAAGTTCTGCTTCTCATTTGGCCACCTCTGACACCACCCAGGAAAAAAAGAAGCGTGCTTCATTACTGCTGGGTGGGGGTGGATATTTAGCATCCCACATGGCCTCCACTGATACCCTTGTGAGAGGGTTTTCTTATTAATGAGTAGAGAGGAGAGTGCCAGATCCCCATAGGTCTTCTGAGAGGAGATGAGACATCTTGAGCAAGGATGGAAGTTGTGGTTACCCACCTGACCATGGTTGACAGGGGTAGGAGTAAGGTCATGTTTTTCCCATGATGTTTGGATGGAGTAGTGTGGTGTCTTAGTCCATTTAGGCTGCTACCAAAGAATACTATAGACGGGTGGCTTATAAAGAAGAGAAATGTATTTTTTGCAGTTCTAGAGGCTGGGAAGTCCAAGATCAAGGCACTGGCAGTTTCAGTATTGGATGTGCATCCAGACTTCCTGGTTCACAGACTGAGGTGTCTTCATGTTCAAAAAACTTCAATCACCCTAGGATAAATGCTTGTGAGATACTAAGTTTTAAAAGAAAGATTAAGACTTCCCTGGTGATGCAGGGAATAAGAATCCCCCTGCTCATTCAAAAGAGCAATGAAGACCCAGCACAGCCAAAAATAATAAATAAATAAATAAATTGATTAATTAATTTAAAAATAGAAAAGCAGTTAAAACTGTGACTTTACACAATAATATTAACTTTGTGAGACATGCTGGAAAGCATTTTATCTTCTGTTCAGTTCAGTTCAGTTCAGTCACTCAGTTGTGTCCGACTGTTTGCAACCCCATGAACACCAGGCCTCCCTAATCCATCACCAACTGCCAGAGTCTACTCAAACCCATGTGCACTGAGTTGGTGATACATCCAACCATCTCATCCTCTGTCATCCCCTTCTCCTCCTGCCCTCAATCTTTACCAGCATCAGGGTCTTTTCAAATGAGTCAGCTCTTCACATCAGGTGGCCAAAGTATTGGAATTCCAGCTTCAACATCAGTCCTTCCAATGAACACTCAGGACTGATTTCCTTTAGGATGGACTGGTGGGATCTCCTTGCAGTCCAAGGGATTCTCAAGTCTTCTCCAAGACCACAGTTCAAAAGCATCAATTCTTCGGTGCTCAGCTTTCTTTATAGTCCAATTCTCACATCCATACATGACTACTGGAAAAACCATAGCCTTGACTAGACAGACCTTTTTCGACAAAGTAATGTCTCTGATTTTTAATATGCTGTCTAGTTGGTCTTAACTTTTCTTCCAAGGAGTAAATGTCTTTTAATTTCATGGCTACAATCACCTCTGCAGTGATCTTGGAGCCCAGAAAAATAAAGTCTGACAGTGTTTCCACTGTTTCCCCATCTAGTTCCCATGAAGTGATGGGACCAGATGCCATGATCTTCATTTTCTGAATGTTGAGCTTTAAGCCAACTTTTTCACTCTCCTCTTTCACTTTCATCAAGAAGCTTTTTAGTTCCTCTTAACTTTCTGCCATAAAGGTGGTGTCATCTTCATATCTGAGGTTATTGATATTTCTCCTGGCAATCTTGATTCCAGCTTGTGCTTCCTCCAGCCCAGCATTTCTCATGATGTACCCTGCATATAAGTCAAATAAGCAGGGTGACAATATACAGCCTTGACGTACTCCTTTTCCTATTTGGAACCAGTCTGTTGTTCCATGTCCAATTCTAACTGTTGCTTCCTGACCTGCATACAGGTTTCTCAAGAGGCAGGTCAGGTGGTCTGGTAATCCCGTCTCTTTCAGAATTTTCCACAGTTTATTGTGATCCACACAGTCACAGGCTTTGGCATAGTCAATAAAGCAGAAATAGATGTTTTTCTGGAACTCTCTTGCTTTTTCCACGATCCAGCAGATGTTGGTAATTTGATCTCTGGTTCCTCTGCCTTTTCAAAAACTAGCTTGAACATCTGAAGTTCATTTTATCTTAATGGCTACTAACGCTTAGGCCTCCCAGGTAGTGCTAGTGGTAAACAACACACCTGCCAAGGCAGGAGACATAAGAGACGCGAATTTGATCCCTGGGTGGGGAAGAGCCTCTGGCAGAGGACATGGCAACCCACTCCAGTATTTTTGCCTGGAGAATCCAGTAAACAGAGGAGCCTCGTAGGTTAAAGTCCATAGGGTCGCAAAGAGTCGGACACGGCTTAACACGCCCTCATTAATACTTTTCCCTGAAGTCTTCTGGGACTTCTTCCCAAACTTCTTTTCTGCCTCATTTCCCATTAGAGATATTAGCTTTTTCTACACACATCCTTACACTACTCTTTCTCAAACATAGCTTAACATTTTCCACAATTCTGTATCTTTGCTTTAATTATAAGATATAAGGATTCAATGCCTTGTGGGGCGCCCAGTGGGGAATCAGACTTAAATGGGTCCAAAATAAGTTCCCAAAATAAAGTTCCAGGAAAGTATGAAAAGCTATTAAGTCCCCCCCGCCCCAACCCCATCATCAGCTCTTGAGGCTGCTGCTCCTTTCCAGCTTCACTCACCCCTCAGCCTGAAGACTGCCTGCCAATTGGTGCCTTCCTCCACCTCAGCCTGTGTCTGCTTAGTCGCTCAGTCATGTCCAATTCTTTGTGACCCCATGGACTGTAGCCCACCCGGCTCCTCTGTCCATGGGATTCTCCAGGCAAGAATACTGGAGTGGGGTCTGAGCCACCAGGGAAGCACTCAAGCTGCCAGCTATTGATTCTGACCTGTTGCCACCCGGATACAACATGGAGAGGAACTGACAGCAAATGCACAGTGTGATTGCCCCAGGCCTTAATCTGCTTTTCCACTTGGGGCTGGAAAAAGTTAGGAAAGGGAGGTGCCTGGAGTTTGATCAGGAGCTAAGTTATCTTGCCTGCTGGTTAATAGCTAACTGTTTAAGAGCTAACTTTATTGCCCAGGTTTGCATAGCTGATGGCCTTTCCTGTGGCAAGAAAAGAGGAGCCTACTTTCACTGCAAAGGCAATAGAAGAACAAAATCTGGAACAGACAAAGATGCCCAAGGAAACCGGATCTTTAAGGCTATCTGCAGTGTTCCCTGCACTCAGTGGTTAAGAAGGAACTTAATGATTAGAACCAATAGATCATGTGTTAACTCAACAAATATTGATTCAGGATTGCCTGTGTGTCTGAACCAGCCCGAGTTGTTGAGCAAAAGAAACTTCCTGATACTGAGAGGCCTTCAACTGGGATGTCAGAGAACAGCTAGTCCCCAAGTCTGGCTTTTGGCATCACCCACTTATTTGTATGTGTATGTGTTCAATCGTGCCTGACATTTTGCCAGTCCATGAACAGTTGCCCATCAGGCTTCTCTGTCCATGGAATTTTCCAGGCAAGAACATGGAGTCAGTTGCCATTTCCTTCTCCCAGAGGTCTTCCTGACCCAGGGATCGAACCCATGACTCTTGCATCTCCTGCATTGGCAAGAAGATTCTTTAGCACTAGCACCACCTGGGAAGCCCCAACATAGGAAAGATTTATTGCTAAATTCCAAGCACTTGCAGACTGTCAGCAATGGTAAAGAAGTTGACTATGAATTAGGTGCCTTCAGGGCCTGCCCTTGGCAAATTCCTGCTGTGCTGAGTGCTAAGTCACTTCAGTCGTGTCTGTCTCTTTCTGATTCCATGGACAGGCTTCTCTGTCCATGGGCTTCTCCAAGCAAGAACACTGGAGTGGGTTGCCATTTCCTTCTTCGGGGGATCTTCCTGACCCAGGGATCAAACCTACATCTCTTATGTCTTCTTCACTGACAGGCGGGTTCTTTAGCACTAGCTAGACCCTGGGAAACATGATTTGGGCCCAATGGAAGAAGCAGTCAGAGTGCAAGGACTGGTCCACTTTCCCAGATCACAGGAGAACTAAGTCAGCACTGCTAGCCTCTTGCTGAGTTGCTGACAACACTCTTTGAACCTGGTCTCAAGTCCCTGTCTATGGGGAAATCTCCCAAGAAAGGAAAGCACATCTCTGGGGACAAATACCCCACTCTAGGACATCATGACCCTGTGGGATATTTGCATGGGTCGAAGCTGTCTTTTTAAAGGGCTCTATCTCTTGTCTTCTAAATTAATTGACACACTGCTTTCAAATTGTGGTGCTGGGGAAGACTCTTCAGGGTCTCTTGGACAGCAAGGAGATCCAACCAGTCCATCCTAAAGGAAATCAACCCTGAATATTCTTTGGAAGGACTCATGTTGAAGCTGAAGTTCCAATACTTTGGCCACCAGATGGAAGAACTGACTCATGAAAAAGACCTTGATGCTGGGAAATATGAAGGGCAGGAGAAGAAGGGGATGACAGAGGAAGAGATGGTTGGGTGCATCATAGACTCAATGGACATGAGTTTGAACAAACCCTGGGAGACGGTGAAGGACAGGGAAGACTGGTGTGCTGTAATCCATGGGGTCAAAAAGAGTCAGACTTGACTGGGTTACTGAACAACAGCAATAATTAAGATTCCAGCCTACCTTTATACTCAGATTTGCAAGTATAACTTGGGTACTCTACTCTTAGATATGAAAGGAGAAGTATCCTAAGAAAATAATTCAAGTGACTATGACTAGTTATTTAAACAGTTTTTTAAAAGCTTAGTCTGCTTTCCCAATTAATTATAGGACAGAAGCTATGTTTTACATTTATAGCTTGACTCTGTAAAATATTTTTTATGTTGAAGTATAGTTGATTTACAATGCTGTGTTAGTTTCAGGTGTATAGCAAAGTGATTCAGTTATATATATATATATATATATATATATATATATATATATATATATCCATTCTTTTTCAGATTTTTTTCCCATATACCGAGTAGAGTTCTCTGTGCTATACAGTAGGTCCTTGTTGATTATCTATTTTATACATAGGTAGATAGATAATGCTGTAGATAGTGTTAGTCACTCAGTCATATCTGACATTGCAACCCCATGGACTGTAGTCCACTAGACTCCTCTGTCCATGGAATTCTCCAGGAAAGAATATTGGAGTGGGTAGCCATTCCCTTCTCCAGGAGAATCTTCCCCACTCAGGGTGGAGCCTGGGGTCTCCTGCATTGCAGGCAGATTCTTTACTGTGTGAGCTGCCAGGGAAGCCCCTATTTTATATATGGTAGTGTGTATATTGAAGAAGGCAATGCCACCCCACTCCAGTACTCTTGCCTGGAAAATCCCATGGACGGAGAAGTCTGGTAGGCTGCAGTCCATGCGATCGCTAAGAGTAGGACACGACTGCGTGGCTTCACTTTCACTTTTCACTTTCATGCATTGGAGAAGGAAATGACAGCCCACTCCAGTGTTCTTGCCTGGAGAATCCCAGGGACAGGGGAGCCTGGTGGGCTGCCATCTATGGGGTCACACAGAGTTGGACATGACTGAAGTGACTTAGCAGCAGCAGCAGCAGTGTGTATATTATACAGTTGACTCTTTAAGTTTTCAGAAATCTAAAACCAAGGTGTTGGCACAGCTGCATCACTCCTGGAGGCTCTAGAAGAGAATCCTTTTCTTTTCCAACTTCTAGAGGCCATCCCCGTTCCTTGGCTTATGGCCCCTTCCCTCATCTTCAAAGTGCATCCCTCCAACCTCTGCTTCCTTCCTCTCACTTCTTTTTTCCCTATGATTCTCTTGCTCCCTCCTGTAAAGACCCTTAAGTTTACATTGGGCCCATCTGGATAATCCAGGATAATTTCCCCCATCTCAAGATCTTTAATCACATTTGTGAAATCCATCTAGGCAGGTAAAAAACTGCCAAATTGCTTTTCAAAGTGATTGTACTCTTCTGAAGTCCCACCCACCATATGTGAGAGTTTCGGTTTCAACAGTATTTTTAACACTGTAACCTACTTACTTTGGTTCCTGTGGTAGGCATGCCTCCCCACAGAGCATCACTTTGCCTGTTCTTCTGTGTCAATACTGCCTCATGGAGGAGGGCACATATGTCTAGCCCTAGGTAACGAATCATGACGGTACCAAGTCATTTGCAACAATCTTGTTTCCTACCCTCTCAGTCTTGTTTTCAGCTAAATGTAAACTTCGGACCCTGTTCCAGCCAAAAAGACACATAGATAGCGAAATTGTTAGTCATTTAGTCACGTCCAACTCTTTTGTGACCACATGGACTGTAGCTGGCCAGGCTCCTCTGTCCATGGAATTCTCCAAGCAAGAATATTAGAGTGGATTGCCTTTCTCTTCTCTGGGGGATCTTCCCAACCCAGGGGCTGAACTCAGGTCTCCTACATTGCAAGCAGATTCTTTACTATCTGAGCCACTGAGGAAGCCCAAAGGGGAAGTCTAATCTGATGTAGAGGCTTCTGGAAGAGCTTTTGCTCTTCCTCTGTAGAGGTAAATACATCCTTTGACTTTATCCCCTTATTTCTCTCTTGTATGTGCACATGATGGCTGGGACTGCAATAACGCTATTGCCATCATAATGAAAAGGCCGAGAATCATAGGAACACATGGCATTAATAACTCCCAACCAGCCTGTTCAATTAAGTCACTGTTAATTGGGTGTTCTGCTACTTGCTATTGAACACAATTCTTATGGATACCACATTTTCCCTTCACTACTGTGAGGAAGACTAGCAGAGTTAATGCACAGTTTTCTTTCTTCTCTTCATTTCTGCCTTATGGTCCAGATTTCTATATTTCAGTCATTTATCTAGATTTTATTTTGGGGAGGACATCATCGTGAGAGATAATGAAAAGTTAGTGCATGTTGGGTTTGCTAAAAGCATCCAGTGTTCACTGAAATCTCATGTATTTTTACCTACATGAGTTGGGCAATCTTTATTTTAAACAGGGGCAAAAGCTAATTTGGAAATTTTCTGGATATAGAGTATGGATTAAAAAGGTAGATGTGTAGAATGGGCAATTCCTTTCATGAGGCATACCAGGACCAGTTGGTTTCAAATGACAAAAAATCTGTTCAGACTTATGCCTTTTTGGAAAAGTCTTGAAATTTATTGACTCATACAGCCAAACTTTGGAAAAATAAAAAACAGCTTTAGGGATAATGATCTTGCTATGAGAAGCCATGGGGATGCTAGGCTGAGTTCATTTCCCATCAGTGCATCTCTATGTGGCCAACTGTGGGCTTCCGTTTACAGAGGAGAATAGGGCCTCCAGGAGCTCCACACACATCCTAACAGCGCATGGCGAGAGAGGAAGAGAAGATTCTCCCTCCAGGTGCATCTTTTGGGATCCAAGAGAAAGACTCTGACATCCCAATTTGAATCAGGTACTTACCTCTCCTGTTGCTTATCCTGTTTGGATGTTCTAGCTTCTGTCTTTTGTGTAAGACTTCCCCTGAATTGTCTAATAATTCTTAGTTGTCTGCTTATTTCTGAAAGAGGATCTAAAAACACAGCTGGAACCTCCACGTGCCCATTTGGAGCTTGTTCAATGACCCTCCTACAAGGTTGATCTGACTGGACCACTAAGATGTAGAACCTCCACTCCCCATATGTTCAGATTGGTCCCCTTGGGCTGGTAAAATTCCCCAAAGATTCTGCCAGTTTCCTGAATGAAAGGGTCTAACTGCTAATGTGTTGAGACTAGGGTGACATCCTGATTTGTTCAGGACTGTGCTGGTTTTGAAACCCCAAGTCTCCATCCTGGGAACACTTGCAGTCCCAGGAAATTGAGATGGTTGGACACCCTGGGCCATTATTCTGGGAATTAAGTGGGGAAAGAGGGTTGGGTGATCTCATCATTTGGTATGCACACATTCAGGTCGTATTCAGTATGGTGTGCACGCATGCGTGCTAAGTTGCTTCAGTTGTGTCCGCCTCTCTGTGACCCCAAGGATGGTGACCCACCCTCAAATGTGCATATTATCTATCAGTCTAGAAACTATTTTACTCACTCCAGAGTATAAGTTTTCACTCTTCTGCTGGGTTTGGGGAGGGTGGACCAGATTTGAAGACCTGACCACTTCATTGTCAGTCAGTCGACATCCTTATTTAAAGGCCCTATTTCCAGAGATATCTGATACCACTGATTTCAGAGGCTTTGGGAATTCTATAGTGTCCATCAGATTGGACATTATCTTTCCCCACAACTGCTTAGACTATCATTTTTATGTTTGTTTAACCACTTACCACTCATATTTCTGCTTTCTAGAATCCAGATTTTTATACCTATTGTCTCTTCTCCCATTCTCCTAATTTCCCTGAGTTTATAACTTTAAAAAATCCTTTGTACAGTTGTAGGGAGGGATGAAAGTAGTTGGGTATATTCAAAATGCCACATTTGCCCTAGAGTCTATAAGAATAATCTTTCCAAACACTTTTTAGTCAAATATCTCAGTGCCTTGGGCAGTGTAAGTTTCAGAACTTCCTGCTATTGTCCACTAGGTGTCACTCACGGTCTTCTTACCATTTGCAAACACAGTTACTAGACTGGTATTAGCTTACCTATTTCCAACTTGTCTAAAGACCAAAAATGATGATACAAACTATAAAGTGTCTACAACGGCAAAAAAATTGACAGCAATGAGACATTTCCCAGGAGATTTAATCTAACTGAAGTTAGAATTGTATCCAGAGAGATGATATGGGGTGGGAGGTGGGAGGGGGGCTCATGTTTGGGAACTCATGTACACCCGTGGTGGATTCATGTCAATGTATGGCAAAACCAATAGAGTACTGTAAAGTAAAATAAAGTAAAAATAAAAATTTAAATAAATAAATAAATAAATAAAATAAATTGAAAAAAAAAAAAAGAATTGTAGTTTTTCCTGACTTGGTGCGTCCTTTTTTATATTTTTATTTACTACATTATGTTTATTTACTATAGCAGGAGTCAGCACATTTTTTCTTTAAAGGACCAGATAGTAAATATTTGTGGGTCGGATAGTCTCTGTCACAACTATATGGCTCTGCTGTTATAGTGCAAAAATAGCTACAGTAAATATGTAAATATGATGACAGAAGACAAGGTGATTGGATGGCATCACTGACTCCATGCACATGAGTCTGAGCAAGCTCCAGGAGATGATGAAGGACAGGGAAGCCTGGCGTGCTGCAGCAGTCCATGGGGTGGCAAAGAGTCATGCGACCGAGCAACTGAACAACAAATACGTAAATAAATGATCATGGCTGTATTCCAGTAAAACTTGGTGTACAAAAACAGGCAACAGTCTGGATTTGACTCATGGGATGGTACTTGCTAACCCCTGCTCTATGCTCTTAAGATTCTGACCCCATTTCCAACATGTGGCAGGCGGAGGGGTTTTTCTCATGCCAACACAAACTTCTTAGACACCAGCCAAGTCTCTACAATCCAACTCAGTTCTGACAAAGATTTACCTGGAAGCAGTGTTGGACACCACAGTTTAAGGGCTCAGGCCCACAAACCCACCCCGTCTCTGCCACTCTGCACACTAGCGGGTGCATGCTAAGTTGCTTCAGTCGTGTCTGACTCTTAGTAACCCTATGGGTTGTAGACCGCAGGCTCCTCTCCATGAAATTCCCCAGGCAAAAATACTGGAGTGGGTTGCCATGCCCTCCTCCAGGGGATCTTCCCAATCCAGGGATCAAACCCACATCTTCTGTGTCTCCTGCAGTGCAAATGCTGAGCCACCAGGAAAGCCCAGATTGGAGGTTCCACATCATGAGAAACGCTGGGCTGGAAGAAGCACAAGCTGGAATCAAGATTGCCGGGAGAAATATCAATAACCTCAGATATGCAGATGATACCACCCTTATGGCAGAAAGTGAAGAGGAACTAAAAAGCCTCTTGATGAAAGTGAAAGTGGAGAGTGAAACAGTTGGTTTAAAGCTCAACATTCAGAAAACTAAGATCATGGCATCTGGTCCCATCACTTCATGGCAAATAGATGGGGAAACAGTGGTTGACTTTATTTTTCTGGGCTCCAAAATCACTGCAGATGGTGACTGCGGCCATGAAATTAAAAGACGCTTACTCCTTGGAAGAAAAGTTATGACCAACCTAGATAGCATATTGAAAAGCAGACACATTACTTTGCCAACAAAGGTCCATCTAGTCAAGGCTATGGTTTTACCAGTGGTCATGTATGGATGTGAGAGTTGGACTGTGAAGAAAGCTCAGCACCGTAGAATTGATGCTTTTGAGCTGTGGTGTTGGAGAAGACTCTTGAGAGTCCCTTGGACTGCAAGGAGATCCAACCAGTCCATCCTAAAGGAGATTAGCCCTGAGATTTCTTTGGAGGGAATGATGCTGAAGCCACCTCACGCAAAGAGGTGACTCATTGGGAAAGACTCTGATGCTGGGAGGGATTGGAGGCAGGAGGAGAAGGGGACAACAGAGGATGAGATGGCTGGATGGCACCACTGATTCAATGGACATGAGTCTGAGTGAACTTTGGGAGTTGGTGATGGACAGGGAGGCCTGGCGTGCTGCAATTCATGGGGTCGCAAAGAGTCGGACATGACTGAGCGAATGAACTGAACTGAAAGAAACTGGAAGGTTGAAAGGGAGGGTTTCAAAGAAGGAAGATTAAGGCAAGACATTTCTGCTCTCAAATAATTTTATTTTTTACTTCTAAGTGTGTCACTGTTTTCATTCTAAATTTGAGAGATTTGTAATCTTGCAAGTTGTTTTTCTATTTTATTTACTTATTTTTGGCTGTGCTGGGTCTTCGTTGCTGCATGCAGGCTTTCTCTAGTGAGTGGCTACTTTCAAATTACTGTATGCAGGTTTCTCATTGCACAGGCTTCTCTTGTTTCAGAGCAAGGACTCTAGGCCGCATGAGCTTCAATAGTTGTGACTCTCAGGCTCAGTAGTTGTGGCACGTGGGTTTAGTTGTCTCTTAACATGTGGAATCTTCCTGGAGCAGAGATAGAATCTATGTCCCCTGCATTGGCAAGTATATTCTTAACCACTAGACCACCAGGGAAATCCTTCAAATATTTTAAAAGAGATCATGAGGGCAGTTTGCAGAACTGGCTAGAAAGTATATTTTGACATCTACTAAAAGAAAAGAATCTTTCAGACAACTAGAACTGTTCAGCAGTGGCATAGAAGTTACACATTTTTTGTAGCTGGAAGTGATCAGAGATGAAAAGCCCACCTTTTAAACACCATTCCTGCCTTGTATATCCAGCGGACCTACTGGACAATCATTCTGATCTCTTTAACAGAATTTAATTTGATATGCAGTGAGTCACCTGAGAATTATTTAAAATACAGACTGATTCAGGAGATGTGGGGCAGGACCTGAGATCCCACAATTTAACAAGCTTCTGGAGGTGTGGGGGGGGTGCCAATGCTGCTGGCTCATGGAGCACACCTGGAAGAGCAAGGACTTGTGGCTGAGGCCCTTGGACTTGGTTGGACATTGGAATCACATCGGGAAGGGGTCATTAGATAAAACCCTGATGCTTGGGTCTCTCACTCTTAGAGAGTTTAATTAGCATGGCATCTGGCCTGGGCATCAGGGGGTTTCAAAACTCTCCTAGTCAGTCTCAATACACATAATGTTTTTGGCCTTTCAGAAACATTCAACACTGGCTCAGAGATCACTTCTGTAAAAATCTTTAATTGGAATATAATTATCTGGGCTTGGGCGGGTCTTCTCATTCATGAATAATTAACATTGGTTCAACATTTTGAAGGAAAAATTTTTGTTGTTGCTGTTACTGTTTAGTGGCTAAGTCGTGTCTGACTCTTTGCAGCCCCATGGACCGTAGCTCACTAGGCTTCTCTGCCCATAGGATTGCCCAGGCAAGAATATTGCAATGGGTTGCCATTTCCTGCTCCAGGGATCTTCGGGAGAGCTCCCAGAAATTGAACTCCTGCAGGTGGGTCCTTTACCCCTGAGCAACGTGGGAAGTTCAAACTCTGTGCTTCAAATCCACCTTTGGCAGTTCATCCATTTGACCACAGGGTGGTGATAGAGCAACGGAATATGATACCATCACGGCCACCACCCCCATCACCACTTCCGATGGGCAGTTCCCAACTCTGAGCGGCGATTGATCACAGACTCCTTTGAAAGTCAAACAGCTGGGAACAAAACATGATTACAATTTCTTGTAGGTATTTTTAAAATTAGTTTTTATTGTAATATAGTTGCGACACAACGTTATGTCGGTTTCTACTGTGCAGCAAAGTGAATCACCTAAACAAACACTTATCTCCCCTCTCTCAATTTCCTTCCTGTTCAGGTCACCACAGAGCATTAAGCAGAGTTCCCTGTTCTATACTCTAGGTTCTTATTAGTTATCTCTTTTATACACAGTATCAATCACATCAGTCCCAATCTCTCAATTCCTCCCACCCATGAACACAATTTTAAGCAGTTTTACAGACCCTGAAACTAAACTGTGAACAGTCAAGATTAAAGATGGGTTATCCCACCACCACCATATAAATTATAAGGAGCCTGACCACCCCCACGTCCATTCTTATCTGCGGCTGAGCTTACTTCCTGCTTCACAGAGAAAAAGAGGAAATCTGGCCCAAATCTACCAATCCATCTAATCTACTTCCACCTTCCTTCCCTCCACATGGAGGAAGGTGTGTCTTGTTTACACTGAAGGCTAAATCCTCCACCAGTGTCCCTGCTCCATTCACCCTGGCCTCCACCAAATTCATGGTCTCTATTTTATGCGCTCATACATTTTCTTTGTTAACTTAAAAATAACATACTTTTCCAGAAAGAACACTGGAGTGGGTAACCATTCCCTTCTCCAGGGGATCTTCTCAACCCAGGGATCAAACCTGGGTCTCTTGTCTGAGCTACCGTCTGCTTTTTTGTATACAAAAGCAGTACACAGCTTTTATTTTTGAATATACAGAAGAGCAGAGTATAAAATACCCACAAATCTCATAAACTACTATATTTTTCTTCCATACAGTTTGCTGAGTTTACATACATTTCTGCTTGTAAAAATATAATCATGTTATGCAAACTGTTTTATGACCTATTTAATGTAACATCTTTTAATCTTCATACATTTTCACCTGTAGATGTGATTCCTAGCCAGAGATGTTCATTTGATTTACATACAGGGATTTTTAAGCTTATATTTGCCTAAACGCCAATATCAAAGATCCCTATTTACCAGGTCTGGCATGAGCCTGGAAATCTGTATGTTTAGAAAAGCCTCACATGATTTTTGGGCTTCCCTAGTGGCTCAGATGGGAGACCAGGGTTCGATCCCAAGGTTGGGAAGGTCTCCTGGAGAAGAGAATGGCTACCCACTCCAGTATTCTTCCCTGGAGAATCCCATGGAAAGAGGAGCCGCGAGGCCTACAGTCCATGGGTAGCAAAGAGTCAGACATGACTCAGCCACTAACACTTTCACTTTCATACTTCCAAGTGATTTTGAAGTGTAATTCTAGGAATAATTGTTACTCTTTTAAAAAGTTTGTGCATACAATTTTATCATTTCTTGAATAAATTTTACTTAAGTGTAACTTACACACAATTGGCTACACACACTTTGAGTATACAGTTTGGTTTCTTTTTTTTTTTTTTGCCATAACATTGGTATATGACATAAATCTCAAGTATATAACATTGTACACATTATTTCAACTTTTGTATACACTACAGTGTGCTCACCATCAAAAATTTAGTTTCCACCCATCATCATAGAGTTGATCCCCATTTTTTCCTCTCCACCCCCTGCAGTCCCCCTGGCAATCACATCTCTGCTCTCTGTAATACCTGTTTTTGTTTGCTTTGGATTGTTCATTTATTATTATTATTTTATATTCCATATATGAATGAGTGAAATAATATGGTCTTTGTCTTTTTCTGTCTTATTTCACTTAG
This sequence comes from Capricornis sumatraensis, assembly GCF_032405125.1. Classification (NCBI taxonomy): domain Eukaryota; kingdom Metazoa; phylum Chordata; class Mammalia; order Artiodactyla; family Bovidae; genus Capricornis; species Capricornis sumatraensis. The sequence continues at coordinate 56,226,106 of NC_091069.1, forward strand.
CATAATACCCTCAAGATCCATACTTATTGTCTCATGGCAAGATTTTGTTTTTTATGGCTGAGTAGTATTCCATTGCATATACGTACCACATCTTCTCTATCCCTTCATTATTCATGGGCTTTAGGTTGTTTCCATATTTTGGCTATTGTAAATAATGCTGTGATGAACATAGGGGTGAATATATTTTTTCTAATATATTAGAAAATATGTATTCTTTGCGTAAATAGCCAGAAGTGGAATAGCTGGACTACATGGTAGTTGTATTCTCGAATTTTTGAGAATCTCTATACTGTTTTCTATTCTATGGTGGTTGCACCAATTTACATTTCCATCAACAGTACTCTGTTATTATGATTCTCTTATTCTTGTGAGTTCAGCAATACAGTTAAAATAATGTGCCTTGGAGTTTATCCAAATACACAGGAGTTTTGCTTCAGGAATTTTTAAGAATATAGTCTACCATACCTCCAATAGCAAAATTCCATGACTAATATTTTGGAACTTTAACTTAAATTTCATGAATCTGAATGTGTATCTTAGCTCTACCATTTACCACTTCTCAAGTGATTTTGGGTAAATCAACCTCTTTAAGCCTCAATTTCCTTTTTGGTGGAATAGGTATAATAATACCTCTAAAACAATATGAGCTGTTGCAATGAACAGTATAATAGTAGAAAACATTTTACAAAGGTCCAGCATATAAAACTTAACTTAGTGCTCAATAAATTTTAAGCATTTTCACTTAGTATTACTGCTTTCATAATCTGTTCTTGTAAATCTTTTGTAGCCTAGTTCTTTAGCTATGTGATGGGAATTTCAGGTTTGTTGGATATATTTGAGAGAACAAATGAAAAATATATAGTATAGTACAGTGGAAACAGTGTCAGACTTTATTTTGGGGGGCTCCAAAATCACTGCAGATGGTGACTGCAGCCATGAAATTAAAAGACGCTTACTCCTTGGAAGAAAAGTTATGACCAACCTACATAGTATATTCAAAAGCAGAGACATTACTTTGTCAACTAAGGTCCGTCTAGTCAAGGCTATGGTTTTTCCTGTGGTCATGTATGGATGTGAGAGTTGGACTGTGAAGAAGGCTAAGCGCCGAAGAATTGATGCTTTTGAGCTGTGGTGTTGGAGAAGACTCTTGAGAGTCCCTTGGACTGCAAGGAGATCCAACCAGTCCATTTTGAAGGAGATCAGCCCTGGGATTTTTTTGGAAGGAATGATGCTAAAGGTGAAGCTCCAGTACTTTGGCCACCTCATGTGAAGAGTTGACTCATTGGAAAAGACTCTGATGCTGGGAGGGATTGAAGGCAGGAGGAGAAGGGGGTGACCAAGGATGAGATGGCTGGATGGCATCACGGACTCAATGGACGTGAGTCTGAGTGAACTCCGGGAGATGGTGATGGACAGGGAGGCCTGGAGTGCTGTGATTTATGGGGTCGCAAAGAGTCGGACACGACTGAGTGACTGAACTGAACTGAACTGAACCTGGCACATAAGCACTCAATAAATAGGAACAATCATTGCTATTGCAGAAACTATGAAACAATTAACATGCAATAAACAAAGCTTCTATTTGTGTTGATATATTAGGTATTCAATAGGACTGAATAGCAGTCCACTCCAGTATTCTTGTCGGGAAAATCCCATGGACAGAGGAGCCCGGCAGGCTACAGTCCATGGGATAGCAAAGAGTCAGACATGACAGAAGCAACTGGGTATGTATGTATTTGATAATGGAGATAACATCTTGCCACATTAAAAAAAATAAGTTGTGAGAGATTTGATGAGTAGTGTTCAATATAGCAATACCTTCATAAAACTGTGTGTGTCCATGTCTCCTATCCTTACCATTCTTGGCTCTAGGAATAAAATCCTTAGCTTCATAAACTAACATTAGAATACAGACACCTTCATCTACTAACAAAGGGATTCTTGACCTGAGGAGCAATAGATTTTTGTTTCCCACTGCATAAACTTTGAAAGGAACAGATAAAAATATTCATTGCAGATCCAAAATGTAATCTATTTTGGGAGGTGTGTCTCACATTACATATTATTATAATATGCTTTGATGTATATTGGGTTGGTTTTTAATTTTTTTCATTATTAGTTTGTATTTTATTCACTCTGATTGATTACCTGTGTGTACCTTATGATGTCTACATTTGAGGTTTTTGATTGTTTCTAAACTGAAGTTTCTCTCTTGCTGTTTCCTAGTCCTGATTAAGGATTAGGAGATTTGTATTCTAGTTTTATCTCTACCAGGGCTAAGTGCCTGACCTGGAGTAAATTACTTACTTTCTCTCTGGGTCTCATCTCTCTTTTTAATGAAATGGGGAAGCAGTTGGATTGAGTGGTCTGTTATATCCCTTCCAGCTTTAATGTTACATGTCTCTCTACTTTGTAAGCAGAGACATGTCTTTGTAAGCAGAGACATGTTACATGTCTTTCTACTGTGTAAAATTCATACCTGAGTATCTTAAGATTGATAAAATGCATGTTGTGAGTTTAATATGTAGAGCACTTCATATACGGCTTTGCGTTCAAGACAAGAAACACAAATCAAGGTTAAAACAAAAAGGACCAAAAAGGAAAAAGTAAAACAATGACTTTCAGAGGTGATTATGTTATTTTTGAGGGGAGGCTGAAAACCAAGACTGTCATCTGGTGGAATATTTACCCCAGACAGGTGAAAGGACTGCTTCACCTGATCACTAACTGGGATAAGGCATCTAAAGTAAGCAACTGCATGGGGAAGTAAGCACCTGCATGGGGCATCCGTGGGGCTGCTTCCATATAGCATTGCCAGCAGTCATTGGAGACTTGTTGTTTGTTGTGTGTTTAATCCCTCAGTCCTGTCCAACTCCTTTGCGACCGCACGAACTGGAATCGTCTGGTTCATCTGTCTATTGGATTTCCCAGGCAAGAATACTGCCACAAGTTGACATTTTCTCCTCCAGGGGATCTTCCCCATCTAGGGATCGAACCCTTCACTTTGAATCTTCTCCACTGACAAGCGGATTCTTTACCACTGTACCACCTTAATAGGTGGGTCTAAAAGCCATAGGGGCTTCCTAGGTGCCGCTAGTGGTAGAAAACCCGCCTGCTAATGTAGGAGAGAGATAAGAGATACAGGTTCAGTCCCTGGGTGGGGAGGATCCCCTGGAGGGGCGCGCGGCAACCCACTCCAGTATTCTTGCCTGAAGAATCCCATGGACAGAGGAGCCTGGAGGGCTACAGTTCATGGAGTCTCAGAGTCAGGCACGACTGAAATGACTTAGCACGCACACAAAGACCATGCAAGATCCAGGGTCTGTTTTGGTGAACATAGTGCAGAGACCAAGTAATATGGGCTTGCTGTGCCTGACACTGAGGACACTAAATTACCTTTCACGTAGAAAAGAACATAAGTAGAAAGGACAGGGTGGAGGTTGAGGGGAAGAGCCCGCATTCCTAGTGTTTTAGGACACTGTTGGAAGGAGGTCAATGGGTGGGACAGAGATGCAGGACGGTCGCTCTCTCGGAGACCGGGGCCTGAACTGTCTACAAAAGCACTTGATTCCTCCAACCAGACAAAGCTGGATTAAAGCGAATGTCAGGCAGTCTCAAACCTGTTGAAGAGCAACAGAAAACACTACTGGAGGAGGGAGGGGTCGTGAGCGGGAGCCGCTGACAAGCGAAGGAACAAGCAGACGTTACCAACTTCTTCGGTTGCACCGCCTTCCAGCCTGGCCCTCAAGAGCCGGTAGGTCTAGTGCTGGCTCTCCACCAAACAGCGACGAGGAAAACATTCCGAGACAGTCATTGGCTCGACTGCCCAGCACAGTCCCGGACTCAGAATCTGAGCAGCAGTTGGCTGAGGGGTTGCCAGTGGCGACAGATCGCGCACAGGCGCAGTAAGCATCAGTGGAGGTCCGGTGGCTGCTAGGCAACGGGAAACAGTCTAGGCTTAAGAGACAACTTTCTACTCCCAGATCTGTCTTTGCTGTGTCTCAGGAGACCCTCTGAGGCGGCTGCTTCTCTAGCCTGACTTGGTGAGTCCTGAGGAATCGAGCTGTGGGGCTGAACTACGACTTCTAGGCAAGAGACTCAGCATGACCTTGGGAATATAGAAGGAAAGGCTCAGAGAGGCAGAGAAAGTCGTATTTTAATGATACCTACTACCTACCTACCAATTTACAGGGCTGGAAACTGAGGAATAGAGATACCAAGAGACTTGTTCAAGATCTCTCACTGAGTGGTCAGATCTGGACCTGTTTCAATATGGTAGCCACTAACCACACAGGGAGGGGGGTGCGCCTCTTCTGAATTAAAATGTGTCCTAAAGGTGAAATAATTCCACGATGTAGTAACAAAAAATAAAACTATCACATTAACAAATTTTATACTGATTATATGTTGAAATGATAATATTTTAGTTATATTAAATAAAAAACATTATTAAAATTAATTTATTTTTAACTCACAGACTTAGAAAAGGAACTCTATGTTTGCCAGGGGAAGCACGGGGGAAAGGGGTAGTGAGGGAGAAGTTGGGATGAAGACATGTACACACTGCTATATTTACCATGGATAACAACCAAGGACCTACTGTATAACACAGGGACCTCTGCTCAATGTTACATGGCAGCCTGGATGGGAGAGGAGTTTGGGTAAGAATGAATACATGTATATGTATGGCTGAGTCCTTTCACTGTCCACCTGAAACTATCACAACATTGTTAATTGGCTATACCCTAATACAAAATAAAAAGGTAAAAAATTCTTTTTATGTTCCTTTTTGTTTTTAAATATGGTTACGTAAAATTTTTTAATTACATAGGAGATTTGCATTGTATTTTGATTGGCCAGTGCTGTTCTAGACTAAAACCTGGACCTGCTGACTCCTGGTTTAAGACCTTGTGTGTGATAATACTGTTTTTAAGAAAAGTATTTCCATCCATGTGACAGGACTGGAGTGTGAGTGTTGGTGAAAGTACAAGACCATTACAAAAGCCTGATAGTTCTAGTATTCTGGGGCCTTGCTACTCAAAGTTTATGAATTAGAATCTGCTTTTTCACAAGCTTCTCAAGTGATTCTCATCCTCATAAAATCCCAAAGCACTATTTTATGATTTAGCCATCAACTCTTTTTTTTCCCCTTTATTTGGTTTATCTATAAGTATCTAGGCTGGATATCTCAGATTGCCTGTGTTAGAATTACCTTTCTTTTGAACACCACTGCCACCCTCAGAAATATTTTGCACACTCAAGTGTGAGAAAGGATCTCACTATGATTTCATTTCTATTAATCCTTTCAAATCTGGACTAGTGGGCTTCCCAGCTGGCACTAGTGGTAAAGAACCTGCCAGCTAATGCAGGAGAGATGTATGGGTTCGATCCTTGGGTCGGGAAGATCCCCTGGAGGAGGACATGGGAACCCACTCTAGGATTCTTGCCTGGAGAATCCCATAGACAGAGTAGCCTGGAGGGCTACAGTCCATAGGGTTTCAAAGAGTTGGACATGACTGAAGCAACTTAGCATGCATGCAGGTATGTGGTCCCCAAATCAGAGGCAGCAACACCATCACCTAAAAAGTTATTATAAATGCAAATTCCTGGGTCCCACCCAAGTTGTGGGTCTTCTAGAAGGCCAGGCATAGTTTTCATTACTCTAATTCAAGTCCTTAGTTTGGGAAGAATGGGGTAACTTTGATAGGTTTTCTTTGGGGATAAACAAATGCAGCTCTGCTTGGTTCTTAAAACATCTCTGCTTAACCCTACTTCCCCAATTCTTTCGCTTTACTTTTCATTTTTCTTTTCTTGACCCTGACCTCTCCAGGGAGGAAGATGGCTTTTAATCTCTCAGAGAATGAGTTGGACCTGAAAAGTATTGGAGAGCTGTCAGAAAACCCCTTGCTTACAAGACTGAATAGTATAAGAGCAAAGGGAAGACTGAGTTTTGTAACACCCACGGAAAATCAAAGTGATACACAATTCCTGACATTTGAACACACTACAAAAGCTCAGGAGAGGACGAGAAAACGACAGCAGCCTATAAAACTGGAGCCTTTGGTAAGGCTGAAAACCAGCATGTTAGCCACTTTTAGCTAGAAGTTGCAGAGTTGCTTTGGGGGAATGGCAATAATTTCTAGACTCTTAATTAACAAAGAAGGAATGAAAACTTGAAAGTTAGGACTTGTTTAAGAGCATGTAAACATAATTATTTATTTTTAAAAATGTTGAGTTCTAAAAGAACTGTTTGAGGTGGTGGGATGCTGTGATGAAAAAGTTCTGTAGCACATAAATCCTTTCTAGCATTATGTGCAATAAGGATACTTAACCATGTCGGTTGTAAGACTATTTTAGGTACTCGGGTACCATTTCATACTAGAAACTTCAGTAAGAGTAATATGTATAATTGTATTATTTTATTATTTTCAAGCAAATGCCTAGTGTCCTGAAAAATTTTGTGCATGTCTGAAAAATAATTTTAAGAATCCACATCTTTGGCAGAACTGAGGCTATCACTTCTCTTATTTTTGCTAGACTGATAGGTGGAAATTACATCACATTGTTGTTGTGGTTTGCATCTTATTAATAAAGTTAACAAACCATGTAAAAATATGTATTTTATATAAAACATTATGTAAAAGTTATGTAAAATTGTTTGACCATGGAGAAAGGATAAATATCCGATTGCTGTTAATGACAGTTACCATAGAAAAGAGAGTCAGAGATTGGAGAATTGAGAGAAGGAAAAGTGTAAAAGAAGAGTGGGAGGCAGTATATATGTGGTGGACACTGAGTGTATTTTTATTCATTCAGTGGAACGCATCTTACTTATTTCATGGATTCTGTTCATAACAATTTTTCACTTTAAAATTAAGTTGTTTGCTTTTTTCCTATCAGCTTTTGAGGTTTTAAAAAACATATGCATATATATGTATATGTTTAACTGTATATATATATGTAATGGACATTAACCCTTATTCCATTGCTTCTCAAATTTAAGTACGAATTCATGCAGGAGGTAGACATTCTTGCAGATCCATAGTGCTGATTTCATTACTTTTATTTTAATGTTACTTTATGTAAAAAAAGATTAACCTAGGAAAAAAGTCACTGCAGATGGTGACTACAGCCATGAAATTAAAAGATGCTTGCTCTTTGGAAGAAAACCTATAACCAACCTAGACAGCATATTAAAAAGCAGAGACGTTACTTTGCCAATAAAGGTTCATCTAGTCAAAGCTATGATTTTTCCAGTGGTCATGTATAGATGTGAGAGTTGGACTATAAAGAAAGCTGAGGACCAAAGAATTGATGCTTTTGCAGAAAACTCTTGAGACTCCCTTAAACAGCAAGGAGATCAAACCAGTCAATCCTAAAGGAAATCAGTCCTGAATATTCATTGGAAGGACTGATGCTGAAGCTGAAACTCCACTACTTTGACCACCTGATGTGAAGTACTGACTCATTTTAAAAGACCCTGATGCTGGGAAAGATTGAAGGCAGGAGAAGCGGACAACAGAGGGTGAGATGGTTGGATGACATCATTGACTCTATGGTCATGAATTTGAGCAAGCTCCGGGAGTTGGTGATGGACAGGGAAGCTTGGCGTGCTGCAGTCCATGGAGTAGCAACGAGTCAGACATGACTGAGCGGCTGAATTGAACTGAAGGAATTAATTCAAATATTTAAGAAGAAAATAAACAGCTTAAATACAAAGAAAGCTATACAACCAATTGCAATTTAGATTAACAAAAACTACGAAGTAACAGATGCTCTTGTCCTTGAACTTCCATTTGCAAGGTGGGTAGGGTACTGCCTGTAGCTGCTCCCTTCTCCAGAGAGCAGTGTGCCTGTACTATGTGTAGTGGGGAGTATCTGGGCCTCCCTACTATTTTTTCCCCATGAACTTTGTATGACTTTTAATGTGACTTTCCCATCTACTTTTACACTTATTTCTCTCTGATGGATTTACTTCACTTGGCAAAAGTGTATAATGAACCTTTGATGATTAAAGTAAGCTCCATTTGATATCAATGTGATAAATTCATATATGTTGAATATTTACTCGATACCTGCTATCATCCAGTCTCTGAGTCATGCTCTGGGGAAACAGCAATGAACAAGGCAGACAAGATTCCATTTGGCATTCTAATGATCCTAAGTAAGTAAACTGAGCAATGTCATCTAATGATGGTTACTGTAAAGAAAATAATATCGGGAACCTAGTTAAGACAAACCACAGGCTTCTTTAGATTGGGTGATGTCACCGGAATGAATCCTAGAGGAGATGTCATCTGATTGAGTCCCAGGCTTTATCACCTGCCAGACTGAATGGACAAGCCTTCAGAGATGCCAGTCCCCAATTTTGGAACCCCAAAATGCATTTCTTCCCAGGAACAAATTCCACTTGATCATAGTGTATGCTCCTTTTAAGGTATTGCTGAATTCTGTTTGCTATTTTATTGATTTCTGCATCTATGTTTGTCAGCAGTATTGGCTTGCAGTTTTCTTTTCTCGGTATTATCCTTGTCCACTTTCGGGGTTGATTTCCTTTAGGATTGATTCAAGGGACTCTCAAGAGTCTTCTCCAGCACCACAATTCAAAAGCATCGATTCTTCAGTGCTCAGCCTTCTTTATGGTCCAGCGCTCACATCTGTACATGACTACTACAAAATATAACAGAGAGACTAAAGATCTAAATAAATGAAGAATGATGCTGTGTGGTTTAGAAGAAATATTTTTAAGATGTCAGTTCTCCCCAATTGACCTATAAATTCAGCATAATTCCAATCACAGTCCATGTAATATTTTTTTTTGGTAGAAATTGACAAGCTGATTCTAACATTCATAGAGAAATGCAAAGGACTTAGAACAAGCAAAACAACATTGAAAAAGAACTAACACTCTTGATTTCAACACTTCCTATAAAACTACAATAACGAAGACATTATACTATTGGTGTCAAGAAAGACAAATAGACTGATATGCATAGACAGTGTATGCAAATAGATTATGCATAGGTTGGCATGCTTTATATTACCCCATATATCTTATGTGTTGCTTTTTTTCCCTTCAGTTTTCTTTCTGTCTGCCATTCTGATTGGGTGACTCCCATTATTCTGTCTTCCAGATCACTTTTTCACTCTTCTTCGTTGTTTAGTCTGCTATTTATTGCTTCTAGATTGGTTTTTATCTCACCAATTGAGCTGTCTAATTTTGATTGGTTCTTCCTTACACTTTCTAGTTCCTTGTTTCAGTGATCTGCATTTCCATCAGTCGTCTTTCTCAATTTCTTCAGCATTTTTATTATCTTCTTTTTGAACTTGGGGTCTAATAGTGTGGTGAAGTCTATTTCATTATTTGTTCTTTCATGAAATTTCTCTTGTTCTTTTAACTGAGAATGGGTCCTCCGCTTTTTCATTTCACTTAAACTTTCTCTGTCTCTGTGAATTTAGGAGAAGCAGTTATCTAGTTGGTGTTTGAAGGAGTGTCCCCATGTAGACTGTATTTTTGTGTAGTGACTGGCTTGGCCTGAATGCCAGCCACATCTATCCTGAGTGTGTTTGCTGTTATCCCTTGGTAGTAGCTGTGATGGTAGACATTGTGGTCTCCAGAGCTAGTGCTGGATGTTGGGTGAGGTCTCTATTTTTCTCCATGGCTGTCACTGCCCTGTTGGGGAGGGGTCTGTTCTCTAGTTATGGGAGTAGAAACCCTGAAGGTTGGGTTTAATCAGGATCCATTGCCCTTGAGTATATGAAATAAAATTTGTATTTTATGGCAAGACAAGAAGAATTGAAACATAAAAAATTCTCTGCTCTTTGTCCTTCTCTCTCCTTGCACAGTGCTTTGTGTATCTGCAATGTGCATCAACTAGACCTCTCTCAGAGGCAGGAATACCTGTTCAACCATAAAAAGCAACATCTCCCAGAATCAACAAGACAGCTCCTTGAATGATAATATTCCTTCTTGATCTCATACTTGGTCACATGACCCACCATGGCCATACTTGGACCTGGATCATGTAAACTGCCAATATGTCATTTGATGTACATCTAATGTACATCTCTGTCTCAGAAACACTTATATAACTATGCCTTGACTTCTAACAAGTAGAAGAATTCTCAGAGCTTTCTGAGGTTCTCTGTCTGTGTTGTAATCCTCAAATATGTCTTGAATAAAACTTTCCATTTCTTCATTAACCAACTGATTAATTTTTCATCAACATGTGGATGCCCTGCCCCACAGGAGGTGACTGTTAAAGCAAGTGAGGCCCATATGGTCACAGTGAACCTGTGGATGGCGCATGCAGGCAGCCATGGTTCCACCCAGAAGCAGCCCATGATCTTGCCTCTCTGTGTGTTTGTCCCACATCTACTGTTGGTATGAAGCTGGGGCCAGGGTGCTGGTGGCTGCAGGAATCTAAGTGGTTTTGCTGCCACCTGGGACCTGGGCTGCCTGTTTGCTGACCTGTCCCAGAACTGTCCTCCCCAGATCCAGCTCCAAACTTCAGTGTAAAGTGGGCAGGGCCAGAGTTCTGCTGCCAGAAATAAGCAAAACCTGTATATTCCTGCCTCTGGCATGTCTACCAGGGACTCGGAGCCTAGCTGCTGTGCATTTCTGTGGCCCCACTTAGTGTGCACGCTGACAAAGTCCACAAGGACCAGACCTGCTCCTGCCCTGTGTGTGCAGGCAAAGGGATCCAAGGTTTGATCAGGATCACATGCTAGGCCTTCCAGTCTATCTCTCTACAGGTAGATGGAGTCCTCTCCCAGAGTGTGTCTGTCCAAGACTTGGCACTTTGCCTTGGTGAGCCTGTTATGGTGTGTACTTGGAACTGGGGAGTGTGGTATGGCAGCAGTGACTAGCAGTGGTCTCTGTCTGCCCTGACAGTAAGTCAGCACACCCACACTCTTCCCAATTCGAATTAGCCTTCTCCAGGCTCTCTATCTGCCCTAGTGGACCTCGCAGAAGGCCAGGGGGTTTCCGGGGGTGAGGGTCTGACCTCGTGGAACTTCTCTCCTTTATGGATCCCTCCCGGGGTGCCAGTTCTGTCCAGCATGCCATTCCCACCCCCTCCTCTTTCTACCCCTTTACCTGGAGATCTTTCTTGCAGCTTTGGTTGTGTAGATCTTCTGCAAGTTTCCAACTGGTTTTCTGTGAGACTCGTTCCACCTGTAGCTGGATTTTTGATGTGTTTTTGGGGAGGTGAGCTCCATGCCCTTCTACTCCACCATCTTGATCCCCCTCCAGCATTTTGTTTTTAGAAGCCCCAAAGTGGAAACAACCACAATGTCCATCAAGAGATGAATGAATAAATTGTGGTGCTTCCTACTTAGCCTAAAAAAAATGAACTATGGATGAAACAACATAGAGGAATCTCAGCATAATTAATTATACTGAAAGATGGTTGGGCAAAAAATACATACTATTTTATTGCATTTACATAAAAGTCTGGAAAAATGAAAATTAATGTATAATGATGCAAAACAGATCAGTATTTGCCTAGGGAGGAGTATTGTAAAGGAACCTGAGAAGGCTCATGTTTGAGTTCTGTTTCATATATATAATTGGGTTGGCCAAAAACACGAAAAAACTAGAACATATATATAATATGACTTTCAAATTATGTCAACACATCAGTTTGGACACTTTAAATATGTACAGCTTGTGTGTGTGTTTGTGTGTTACTTGCTCAGTTGTGTCTGACTTTTTGCAACCCCATGGGCTGTAACTTGCCAGGCTCCTCTGTCCATGGAACTCTCCAGGCATGAATACTGGAGTGGATTGCCATTTCCTTCTCCAAAGTACAGCTTAATGTATGTCTATTATATCTCAGGAAAGCTGTTACAATAATTTAAACTGTTAAAAAAATTCACATTTCCCTGATTGTCTTATAATAATTTTGTTTGCAAAGTCCTTGTTAAAATTTAGATCAGAATAAGATCTATGCACTAACTGGTTGATATTTTTCTTCTAACTGGTTGATATTTCTCTTAAGTCTCTTGATTTATAAGTTCTCCATCAACTCTTTTATTTTTTCCTGGGAAAAATATTTTATTGATAAAATTTGGTTATTTTTCTATATAGTCCCACAGTCTAGTTTTGTTGATTGCATCCCCACCATGGTAGCTAACCTATTTCTCTGGTTCTTATATTTCCAAATGTTGGTATTTATGTCTAGAGTCTTGAGTTTGATTTTCTGTGGCTGAATACTTCCATACCAAGTGCAGTGTTCTTTGACTAAACTGGCATATAGAATCTGGTTGCCTCTCTTTTTTTTTTCTTCCAGTTTTATTGAGATATAATAGACATAAAGTACTCTATAAGTTAGACATCAACAACATAGTAATTTGGCTTACATACATCATGAGATGTTTACCATGATAAGTTTAGTGAAGAGCCATCATTTCATATAGATACAAAATTTAAGAAAAAAATTTTTTCTTATAATGAGAACCCTTAGGACTCTTTTAACAACTTTCATATGTATGGCACCTATCATCTTGCACATTACATCCATAGTACTTATTTATCTTATAACTGGAATTTTGTTGTATTTTATACACAATTTTTAAAGGTTACACTCCATTTACAATTATTAAAAAATATTGGCCCTATTTCTGATTTTGTGAAATATATTCTTACAGCCTACCTTATACCCAGTCGTTTATATCTCCCACTCCCCAGCCTCTGCGGTGCCCCTTCAGCCCCACTGATAGCTACTAGTTCTCTGTATCTATGAGTCTGCTCCTTTTTTGTTATATTCACTGGTTTGTTGTATTTTTGGATTCCACATGTAAGTGATATCATGCAGTATTTGTCTTTCTGTATGACTTAATTCACTTAGCATTGCTGCTAAGTCGCTTCAGTTGTGTCCGACTCTGTGTGACCCCATAGACGGCAGCCCATCAGGATCCCCCATCCCTGGGATTCTCCAGGCAAGAACACTGGAGTGGGTTGCCATTTCCTTCTCCAATGCATGAAAGTGACAAGTGAAAGTGAAGCTGCTCAGTCATGTCCGACTCTTCACAACCCCATGGACTGCAGCCTTACCAGGCTCCTTTGTCCATGGGATTTTCCGGGCAAGAGTACTGGAGTGGGTTGCCATTGCCTTCTCCTCACTTAGCATAATACCCTCCAAGTTCATCCATGTTGCTGCAAATGGCAAAATTCTACTGTTTTCAATGGCTGAGTAAAATACTCCACGGTGTGTGTGTGTGTGTATGTATTGATGGGTTCTTAGGTTGCTTCCATATCCTGGCTATTGTAAATAAAGCCTCAGTGAACATAGGGTGCATATATCTTTTTGAATTACTATTTTAATTTCTTCAGATAAATACCCAGGAGTGGAATTGCTGGGTCATATGGTAGTTCTTTTTTGAATTTTTTAAAGAATCTCCGTACTGTTTTCCATAGAGGCTGTACCAGTTTACATTCCCACCAGCAGTTTTCCCCTTTTCTCTTCATTTCAGCAACGCTTGTTATTTGTTGTCTCTTTGACAACCGTCATTCTGACAGGTGTGAGGTGATATCTCACTATGGTTTGGATTTGCACCGTCCTAATGATTAATGATACTTAGCATCTATTCATGAGCCTGTGGGTCATCTGTACTTCCTCTTTGGAAATAAGTCTATTCAGATTCTCTGCCCATTTGAAAAATCAGGTTGTCTGGTTTTGTGATGGTCATCAACCAGTTATGGCTATAGAAAGTGAACAGTGACTTTTGGGTAAGGTGGGAGGAATGTATGATCCTTCCCACAGTAGCTGTTGTAGTGAATGGTAGGGGGTTTGTATTGAACAATTAGTGAGTATGTCATTTCATGCTTTTGCACTCTTTCTGTCATAACATCACACTTAGAAGTATTCATTGGTGTTTAAAAGGCAGAATTAATGGAAACTAAGTAGAAAAGGCTTACTCATGCAGCAGGCCATGGACAGGCTGGTGGTAGCTGCTATAATGATTGTGGCCTAGATAGGAAGTAGTCCTGGAAGGTGACCAATTTCTAACAGAGCCAGAACCCAAAGGTAGTTAAGAATAAGACCAGTTCACATTAATTTTTGAGAGATTAACATGTCTCTTTATTTCCCAAAGCCAGTACTAAAAGTCCACCAAGATCATAAGATGCCTGATTACATATATGAACAGAACCGAAACCGGTTAATCACTTCTGGTGTCCTAAAACCTCCAAGAAGTCCTGAAGAAAAAACTTCTACCAAATCTCTTGTTCAGTTTCTTGAGCATGGAGAGGCTGTGAAAAAGAAAACACAGGTATAGTATTAAAGTGCTTCACTGAGTCTTTCAATTTTAGTTCTTACATTGGTAACCTGAGTTATCATGAGTTAACCTTTTAACTCATAATGATAGTGGCAAAGTCTTTTTCTATTAGGTTATATAATGGATTTGGGAAACATAACTCCCAGTTCTTCCTGTTTAAGGGAAATTTGTCAAGTAGAGGTTAATACAACATTGTAAGTCAACTGTGCATGTATGTTCAGCCACTTAAGTCATATCTGACTCTTTGCAACCTCAAGGACTGTATCCAGCCAGGCTCTCCTCTCCATGGGGTTTCCCAGGCAAGAACAGGATAAAATCATAAAGGAAAACTTTCAGTCTGTACACTGTCTTCTGATGTTCTCTAGAAGACATGTTAAAAGAAGATATAATACTGTTTTGAATGTTATTATAACTTTTATGAAATTTTCATCATTATTCCCCCAAAGCTTTGAAGACCTTGGTGAAGGGCAATAAAATAGAAACTGAATCAGCTGGAGAAACAACTTTTATAATTGATGAGAGTTATAGAGTGGGGAAGGAACAAGTGAATAGTAGGTCTGGGGCAAAATCACTAGAGCATGGCTTTACATGAATACATGTAGATATTTAACAAGAACAACAAAAAACAGAAATGGGAGAAAATATGGAGGACACACTTGCAATAAAAATACCAATAGAGCCAAGAATTCTCTGAGCTTGTTATTGAGAGGATCTTTCAGTGCTAGCTGTCTCTTTCAGGCTTTAGGCTGGATCGCTAGGAATGAAGAGTTGAGGACAAGTGTGTCCTTGAGAATTATAGAATCTGGAGGTGAGAAATAGACAAGTAAACACTTAAGCCTAGTAGATGTGTGATAAGAGCTCTCACTGATCATTTAAAGAACAAAATAATGGAAAACTGAACAGAATGGATGCTTATATCTGGTGGCCAGAATGACCATTGGTGGAAGAAAAACTATCCTAAGGAATTGCACTGAACTCAGAGGAATGTGTGAAAAGTTAGCAAGGCAGATAAGATGGGACAACTCTGGACTTGAAAGCCAGCTAGAAGAAGGCTCACCCACGGGTTTGGTTGAGATCATCTTGAGAGAATATCATATAATAAACTGCATGAACTTGTGTGTGTGTGTGTGTGTGTGTGTGTGTGTGTGTGGTCAGTCGCTCAGTCGCTGACTCTTTGTGACCCCATGGACTGTAGCCCACCAGGCTCTTCTGCCCATGGAATTCTCCAAGCAAGAATACTGGAGTGGGTTGCCATTCCCTCCTCCAGGGGATCTTCCTGATTCAGGGATCAAACCCAGATCTCTTGCATTTCTTGCATTGGCAAGTGAAATCTTTACATGAAATTGTATAACTTTGATTTCTGGAAATTAGAGAAAATGAGATATTTTAAGTGGGGCTGAGAAAGGTTGTTAATTCATTTGATATAAAGTAGGTTAAATTTTAAAAAGAGAGAGATTATGCACACTATTATATATAGGGAGTAAAAAAAGCAAGGTCCTACTGTATAGCACAGGGAACTACATTCGATATCCTGTGATAAACCATAATGGGAAAGAATATGAAAAAGAATATATATATGTTTGACTGAGGGCTTCCCTGATGGCACTAGTGATAAAGAACCTGCCTTCCACTGCACGAGATATAAGAGATTCAGGTTCAATCCCTGGGTGGGGAAGGTCCCCTGGAGGAGGTCATGGCAACCCACTCCAGTATTCTTGCCTGGAGAAACCCATGGACAGAGGAGCCTGGCGGGCTATATTCCATAGGGTCACAAAGAGTCAGATACAGCTGAAGAGATCTAGCATGCACACACATATGCATAACTGAATCACTTAGCTGTCCAGTAGAAGTTAATACAATGTTGTAAATCAGCTGTGCATGCATGCTTAGCCACTTAAGTTGTGTCTGACTCTGCAACCCCACGGACTGTAGCTGGCCAGGCTCCCCTGTCCATGGGATTTCCCAGGCAAGAATACTGGAGTGAGTTGCCATTTCCTTCTCCAGGGGATCTTCCCAACCCAGGGATTGAACCTGCATCTCCTGCATTGGCAGGCAGATTCTTTACCCCTGAGCCACCATGGAAGCCCCCCAGATCAACTCCAAAAACAATTTTTTTTTAATTAAAAAAATTAAAAAGAGATTTTGTGCACATCTGGAATGAAGGAAGCAACTGAAAAGGAATACGTCACGGGTTATGTTTGATTGTAACTGCAACTAAGTGAAGAATTCAGTAAAGAGAGTTTGAAGGGAAATGTGGAAAAAAGGGGATATTTCATTTAAAAGAAGGATATTTATTTTGAAAAATATTTATTTTCCTGGGTATTGATTTCTCAGAATGAGTTTAGAATGGATATGTAACAATGAGGATTTCCTGGGAGATGAAGGAAGGAAAGAAGGAAGGAAGGGAGGGAGGGAATAAATGAGGAAGGAGGGAGGGAGGGAGGAAAGTTAAAGGGTTTGCTTCTGGTAATTAAGGAAGATTGATTATCAGTTGGAGAAGGAAATGGCAACCCACTCCAATATGCTTGCCTGGAAAATTCGATGGACAGAGGAACTTGGCAGGCTATAGTCCATGGGATCACAAAGAGTCAGCCACGACTAAGCACATGAGCACATTATCAGTTGGACTGGGCATCCATCATAGAAGAGTAAGATAGTTCTTCTACATTTTATTTCCCTCCCCCAACCCCTGCAAAATCCAAACTTGGGTGACTGTTTAAATTGAATGACATCTTCACACTGAGTTACATAATTAGAAATCAAATGTAACTATGTAGGCCTATTGTTGAAGAAATCTTTCACTTAGAATGCAGTATACTTTTTAAGGAATATAATAAAAACATTTCCTGTTAAAGTATTAGCACTCTTGTCTCAAAAAAGTTGATCACAGCTCACGTTGAAACATTAGGACAAAGCAATGTGTGTTTTCTCTGGTTCTGGCATCCAGTTTGGTCTCTTCTTTTGCATAAGAAAACAGTGCCTTTGCTACTATCCTTGGTCAGTAAGTGAAAGAAGCACGTTTTATCTTTTGAGTTCAAAGAAGTATTTCCTTTAGCTCTGAACTTTCCAGAATTCTCTTCTGAAACTCCTACTCAGTGGGGTATTTAATCAGAAATGGGGAATAATGACCTCTATGAATACACTTCTTTTGGAGAGGTTGTCCCAGAGGGCTTATGGTAGTAACTCTCCTGTGCAAATGGCAGCTTCTACTAACTATGCTAATACACAATAAAAATGTCATTTATATGTGAACCTCAATTGTTCATCAAAGCGGGTCTGCAGTGGTGAGTCTTTTATCTTAAAGCCAGTCAGTCCTGTCAGAGAGACAAAGGGCGACTGTTGGAGTTGATGTCAGTTCAGTTCAGTCGCTCAGTCGTGTCCGACTCTTTGTGACCCCATGAACCGCAGCACGCCAGGCCTCCCTGTCCATCATCAACTCCCGGAGTTCACTCAGACTCATGTCCATGGAGTCAGTGATGCCATCCAGCCATCTCATCCTTGGTCATCCCCTTCTCCTCCTGCCTTCAATCCCTCCCAGCATCAGAGTCTTTTCCAATGAGTCAACTCTTCACATGAGGTGGCCAAAGTACTGGAGTTTCAGCTTTAGCATCATTCCTTCCAAAGAAATCCCAGGGCTGATCTCCTTCAGAATGGACTGGTTGGATCTCCTTGCAGTCCAAGGGACTCTCAAGAGTCTTCTCCAACAACACACTTCAAAAGCATCAATTCTTTGGCGCTCAGCCTTCTTCACAGTCCAACTCTCACATCCATACATGACCACTGGAAAAACCATAGCCTTGACTAGACAGACCATAGTCGGCAAAGTAATGTCTCTGCTTTTGAATATACTATCTAGGTTGGTCATAACTTTTCTTCCAAGGAGTAAGCGTCTTTTAATTTCATGGCTGCAGTCACCATCTGCAGTGATTTTGGAGCCCCCCAAAATAAAGTCTGACACTGTTTCCACTGTTTCCCCATCTATTTCCCATGAAGTGATGGGACCGGATGCCATGATCTTCGTTTTCTGAATGTTGAGCTTTAGGCCAACTTTTCACTCTCTACTTTCACTTTCATCAAGAGGCTTTTTAGCTCCTCTTCACTTTCTGCCATAAGGGTGGTGTCATCTGCATATCTGAGGTTATTGATATTTCTCCCGGCAATCTTGATTCCAGCTTATGTTTCTTTCAGCCCAGCGTTTCTCATGATGTACTCTGCATATAAGTTAAATAAGTTGATGTCACATTCCCTCAAACACAGTCATCAACCTCCTCCTCAGGAAGAGAGGATTTGTGACGCTGTCCCAAAGGGGCAGGAGCAAAGGAGCTGGGGTGGTACTGAAGGCAGACAGTGGGACCCAGGAATTGGAGCAAAGCTCAACAGTATGAGTCTTGTGGGCTACCGTCCATGGTGTCGCAGAGTCAGACATAACTGAGCGTTATGCAGGCACTCAAGTATGTGAACGTGCTGGGGCTTGGCCTTGGGGCTCCACTTGTGGTCAAGGACCAGCAGCATGGCATTTCTTGGGAGCAAGTGAGAAATGCAGAATCTCAGGCTCTGGCCCCCGACCCCCGCGGCCGTCCCCTCCCTCCCCCGCCCACGCCGACCCCCGCCCAGCGGCCGCCCCCCTGACCACCCCCCCAACCCACCCCACCCCACCCCACCCCACCCCCGCCGCCCCACCCCGCCACTGGCTGGCAAATCTGCATTTGAACAGAAAGCCCCGGGGAAATTCTCCAGCACACTGACCTGTGAGAAGCACTGACTCCAGAAAAGCAACTGTAAGTTAGCTATATATCTCCTTCTCTAAGGCTATGACGTATTGATTCCCAATGTACCCAATCCTTCACAGTCACTAAAAAATAGTTTCTCATGAGTTGTGATGACAGTGGTCCAAGATGTCACTCACAGGAAAACATCATGGTCGTCAGAAGGAAGAGGATGTTGAAGGGAAAGCCCATACTCAGGGGAGACGCAGAGCAGCTGGGCAAGGGGAGTGCTGCTGCTGCTGCTGCTGCTGCTGCTGCTGCTGCTGCTGCTGCTGCTGCTGCTGCTGCTGCTGCTGCTGCTGCTGCTGCTGCTGCTGCTGCTGCTGCTGCTGCTGCTGCTGAAGTCGCTTCAGTCGTGTCCGACTCTGTGTGACCCCATAGACAGCAGCCCAGCAGGTTCCCCTGTCCCTGGGATTCTTCAGGCAAAAACACTGAAGTGGGGTGCCATCGCCTTCTCCGAAGGTGGAGTGCTGGGCTCCCATGAATACCAGGAAGCTGGGAGCATTTTGATGTGAGAAACACTGAAAAGGGAAGGGGAGAAGGCAATGGGAGTCGTCGCGGGGGCGGTTTGTGAGAGGAGGACAGATATCTGGGTAGGGGTACTGACAGGGATCTATCACTGCCAAATGATAATTCGAAATTTTTCAGTTAAAAAATGCTTGCCTTTAAGCCCTAGACATAGGCAGTGTGGTAATTAGTCCTGGAGGTTAATAGTTGTCATTTATATATGTAGTTGCCCCCACCCCACCCCACCCCCAAAGCTCGTGTTTTTTACTTGGGTTTTATTTTTTAATTTATTTTTAAAATAATTTTGTTTATTTACTTATTGGCTGTACTGGGTCTCCGTTGCCACTCGGGCTTTTCTCTAGTTGTGGCAAGCAGGGGCTACTCTTTGTTGCGGTGGCTTCTTGCCGTGGAGCACAGGCGCTAGGGTGTGCTGGCTTCGGTGGTTGGGGCACATGGGCTCAGTAGTTGCGGTTCCTGGGCTCTAGAGCACAGGCCCAATAGTTGTGTCTATCAAGGTTCTTTGCTCTGCTACAGTGTGGAACCTTCCTGGACCAGGTACCGAACCCCACCCGTGTCTCCTGCGTTGGCAGGCAGTTTCTTTACGCCTGAGCCACCAGGGAAGCCCCTATTTCTTAAGTTAATTTTTATTGGAATATGGTTGCAAAGCAGAAACAGAAACACAGATATAAGAGAACAAATGTATGGACACCGAGAGATGAAGAGGGAAGTGGGATAAATTGGGAGATTGGGATTGACATATATACACTTGATACTATGTATAAAAAACTCACTTTTTGAAAAATTGGCTTTGTTTAGACCCAGAGGCCCTCTGCTGACTCGTTGTCTCCCTCTCCTGCTAAACTGTCACGTACCAGCATTGGAAGAAGAGGCCTCTATGAGGCTAGTTCCTTAACTTACCCTAAGTACTATTTCCATGACCGAGAAGAAGTCATTAAAGCCAACATTGGAGATCCCTTGCAGATCGCTAAAATAATCCGTGAAAATGAACACATCGGATTTCTTTATATGATCTCTGCAGTGCCAAGATCTTCCATTGAATACGATACATATAATCTGAAGTGAGTTCTCTTTTATGAAGCAATTTATTTAGCAGTAAAAATTACAAATAAGGTTGCAAGTGTTATCCATAATCAATTGGGTATTAATGATTTACAGGATAAATTATAATTTTGGTTATCATCCAATGACAAATGAATCTTAATCACAACAGTTTTACTTACTTTGCCCATTTATCTTATAGACTTTTTATGGAGTGGTATACTGCTGTGCTTCTTATATGTTATATTAATATAATACCATTTTCTTTAATCAGTATTACAAACAATTTTGATATTTTGTGATTATTGAGAAAAGAAGAGGGCATGCATTAAAAAATGGATGATACATGATTTTTTTTTACTTGTCATTTCAGCTTTCCTTAATCGAGTAGAAATAAAGTTTTTTAAAGTAAAATGAATGATAATTTCAGGTATTTATTTAGATCAATAGTACACACACACTCACATATACTCTCTATTGTTACTAAACACACATTTGTTGTTGAAATAATTTGAAGAGTCACCCAAATGTGAGTCTCTGGACTCATTTAAAGTTGAGCACAAGAGGCATATAGGACTTAGAGGTGATGCCAGCCTTCCTCTATGGTTGTTTGCATGCGTGTGTGCTAAGTCGTTTCAGTCGTGTCTGATTCTTTGTGGCCCTATACACTGTAGCCCTCCAGGCTCCTCTGTCCATGGGATTCTCCAGGCAGGAATACTGGAGTGGGTTGCCATGCCCTCCTCCAGGGAATCTTCCCACCTAGGGATCGAGCCCACATCTCTTATGTCTCCTGCATGGGAAGGCAGGTTCTTTACCACTAGCGCCATCTGGGAAGCCCATGGTTGTTTAGTTGGAATGAATACAGTTGTTGAGATGGTCTTTCCTTGAAGGTGATTGTAGTTGAGCTTTGCCACCAAACTCTTTGAGCTGCCTTCCCCAGTCTCTGCTGAACAGGAAGCTAAAAATTTCTTTTAGGAGTTCTCTTCTTCCTTACTCAGCACTGTAGTTTCTTTTTTTGCTGTTTAGGTGTGTTTTGTTTGTTTGGGGGGGTTTTTTGGCCACACCCCATGACGTATGGGATCCTAGTTTCCCCACCAATGTTGTTTCAGTTTCTGCTATACAGCAGCATGAATCAGCTACGTGTATACATGTGCTTTTCTTAAAATAAGAGGCATACTTGTTTTCTCAAGATGGCAGAATTAACATACAATGGAATATAAAGCCATTTCATGTTAAAAAAAAATCCCTTTAATAGTATTGTTATTCCGCCAGTATCTTACTATTTTTTTTCTAGTTTTTTGTAAGTTTTTGGAGAAGAGGTTATGAATCTTAAACAGTGACTCATAAAAAAACAGTTCATTTGTTAATTTTTACAAATACTTCTTGAGTAATATGTGAAATGCTTTCATAGTTTCCTCTTTTTTTTCTGTTTATTTATTATTTATTTTACTTTACAATATTGTATTGGTTTTGCCATACATTGACATGAATCCGCCACGAGTGTACATGAGTTCCCAAACATGAACCCCCCTCCCACTTCCCTCCCCACCCCATCCTTCTGGGTCATCCCAGTGCACCAGCCCTGAGCACCCTGTATCATGCATCGAACCTAGACTGGCAATTTGTTTCAGATATGATAATACACGTTTCAATGCCATTCATCCATATCATCCCACCCTTGCCCTCTCCCACAGAGTCCAAAAGGCTGTTCTATACATCTGTGTCTCTTTTTTTTTAATTTTAATTTTTACTTTATTTTACTTTACAATACTGTATTGGTTTTGCCATACATTGACATGAATCCGCCACGAGTGTACATGAGTTCCCAAACATGAACCCCCCTCCCACCTCCCACCCCATATCATCTCTCTGGAACATCCCCGGACACCAGCCCCAAGCATCCTGTATCCTGCATCAAACATAGACTGGTGATTCATTACTTACATGATAGTATACATGTTTCAATGCCATTCTCCCAAATCATCCCACCCTCTCCCTCTCCCTCAGAGTCCAAAAGTCCGCTCTACACATCTATGTCTCTTTTGCTGTCTCACATACAGGGTTATCGTTACCATCTTTCTAAATTCCATAATATGCATTAGTATACTGTATTGGTGTTTTTCTTTCTCGCTTACTTCACTCTGTATAATAGGGTCCAGTTTCATCCATCTCATGAGAACTGATTCAAATGTATTTTTTTTAATGGCTGAGTAATACTCCATTGTGTATATGTACCACAGCTTTCTTATCCATTCGTCTGCTGACAGACGTCTAGGTTGCTTCCATGTCCTGGCTATTATAAACAGTGCTGCGATGAACATTGGGGTACACGTGTCTCTTTCAATTCTGGTTTCCTTGGTGTGTATGCCCAGCAGTGGTGTTGCTGGGTCGTATGGAAGTTCTATTTCCAGTTTTTTAAGGAATCCCACACTATTCTCCATAGTGGCTGTACTAGTTTGCATTCTCATCAACGGTGTAGGATGGTTCCCTTTTCTCCACACCCTCTCCAGCATTTATTGCTTATAGACTTTGGGATCGCAGCCATTCTGACTGGTGTGAAGTGGTACCTCATTGTGGTTTTGATTTGCATTTCTCTAATAATGAGTGGTGTTGAGCATCTTTTCATGTTTGTTAGCCATCTGTATGTCTTCTTTGGAGAAATGTCTGTTTAGTTCTTTGGCCCACTCTTTGATTGGGTCTTTTATTTTTCTGGAATTGAGCTGCAGGAGTTGCTTGTATATTTTTGAGATTAGTTGTTTGTCAGTTGCTTCGTTTGCTATTATTTTCTCCCATTCTGAAGGCTGTCTTTTCACCTTGCTTATAGTTTCCTTTGTTGTGCAGAAGCTTTTAACTTTAATTAGGTCCCATTTATTTATTTTTGCTCTTATTTCCAGTATTCTGGAAGGTGGGTCATAGAGGATCCTGCTGTGGTTTATGTCGGAGAGTGTTTTGCCTATGTTTTCCTCTAGGAGTTTAGTAGTTTCTGGTCTTACATTTAGATCTTTAATCCATTTTGAGTTTATTTTTGTGTATGGTGTTAGAAAGTGTTCTAGTTTCATTCTTTTACAAGTGGCTGACCAGTTTTCCCAGCACCACTTGTTAGAGATTGTCTTTTCTCCATTGTATATTCTTGCCTCCTTTGTCGAAGATAAGGTGTTCATAGGTGTGTGGATTTATCTCTGGGCTTTTTATTTTGTTCCATTGATCTATATTTCTGTCTTTGTGCCAGTACCATACTGTCTTGATGACTGTGGCTTTGTAGTAGAGCCTGAAATCAGGCAGGTTGATTCCTGACTTCGTTGCTAACCAAGACTTCTTGGGTTTCTGGATGGTCGACATCCACTGGGAGGGTCACAGCCAGAGATCAGCTCCCCAGAAGAGACACAATTTCCTCTTTTTAAAAAAATATCCAATAATCCAGACATCAAGGAGTGCCATTTGTGATTAATTGCCCGTTATGAGAGGAGTCAGATCAGATTTTGCCAAACATAAAATTGATTCTTATCTGTTTACTGGCAGAAGATGAAGTATTGAAGATGAATATGGAAACATTTTTTTTAATGTGATTCAGGAAATTAATTGCCTTTCTGGGCTAATGAACTTTTACTAAGAGAATTGAATTGATGCTTTATACTTTTCTGGACTCATTTAAGAAGATATTGTTCTAATCACAGTTTGTCATTTTATCATGTTTTAGGTTGGATGTTAAATTTTCCTCCCAGCCTGAACTCCAAATATTATCAACCTTATGAGTAAGGATGATTATTTGGATGCTATGTAGTAGAAAGCAGCTAAATTGGAAGTTAAAAGTAGTAAATACTGGATCAATGAGATAAGGACATGTTATATCAACTGCCTTTTAAAAGTAATATGATAAAATATAATATCTTCAGATAATTTTTTAAGTTTAGTAAAATACATTAAATGTGTGGTTCTACAACATTAATTTCTACCACAGTCCCTTTAAGTGAGAAAAATAGTTATATTTATCAAGTTTATTCTAAAGAATCAACCTAGTAGAATATGTTAGGCATAACAATTTTGTCAAGAATAAGCTTTTGTAAATATGTTGGAATATTGCCCTGGTGGGACTTCCCTGGTAGCTCAGTTGGTAAAGAATCCGCCTGCAATGCAGGAGACCCTGGTTCAATTCCTGGGTCAGGAAGATCCTCTGGAAAAGGATAGGCTACCCACTTCAGTATTCTTGGGCTTCCCTTGTGGCTCAGCTGATAAAGAATCTGCCTTCAATGCAGGAGACCTGGGTTTGATCCCTGGGTTGGGAAGATCCCTGAAGAAGGAAATGGCTATCCACTCCAGTATTCTGGCCTGGAGAATTCCATGGACTGTATACAGACATGCTGTAGATTATCTTATCCAGCAAGAGGGCATAATGGTGACTCTGTTCAGGTCCAGGGAAAGGAAACTAGGTTTAGAGGAAACTAGGTTAAATCAGAAACTAGAGAGGGTGAAAGGCATAGAGAACACAGATCAAGACAAAGTAATTCCATTTTGTTAGGACTTTGACCTTGAACAAGAGAGATTGTAATCGAGAAGTAGCCATGAGGTACGGAGGAATGGCTGTTGGTTATATACCCATTTTGTGAGAGGACACTAAGTGGAACCATCACATTTTCATGTCATAAAAAGTGATGATTTATTGGTGTTTACTACATTCCAAGCAAAGTGTATATATATATATATTATATATATATATAATATATATATTTTAATCCTCACAATAATGTGAAATAAATGTATTTATTACCTCTCTTTTACAGATAAGACATAAAATGGTTAATTAACTTGCCCCAGATTGTACAATAAGTAAATGACAGTCTGGCTGACTTTGGAATGCATACTCTTAATTTCTCTGCTCTACTGCCTCTCAAAATGAAACTCTTAGGAGTCCATGAGACTGAGAATTTGCTTCAAAGAATAATGGAAGGCATGGAAACATTTTCTATAATTTCCAAATCTAGCACAATAATCTGTTCTCAGATAAACCTATTGAATTTTTCCAGAACAAATGCAAAATAATGCTTTCTTCTCAGTAGAAAATTGATGAAGAGAGGTGGAACTGAGATACCAACTAGGAATCACTGGAAGTTGTATTCTCATAGCAAAAAAAAAAAAACCCCAAACAAAGATATGTCATACCATTACTGAGACACCTGTACAAAGTTATGCTCAGAGAGGAAATGGAATAAGTTAAATAAGATAAACACAGTGTTCAAAAAAGAAAAGATTAGCAATTAGGCAACATAATTAGGATAACTCAAATTGGATTTATGAACCACAGTAATTTTCCTGTCCTTTTTAAAAAATATCTCGTTAGTATGAAAATGTTATCAAATGAGTCAGTAGCACTGAGAAAGCTATATCAACACCTTACTGAAAGATATCCACCCTGCCCCTAAAGAGTTTGAACTTTCAAAGGCATGCGCAAGAACAAAATGTGAAACCAAATTCCATTTTTAGATTACCATCTGATCAAGAAGCTCAAGAAGCTAGGAATGCAAGAATTCAAATTTCAGGGACTTCCCTGGCAGTCCACTGGTTATGACCTCTGCTTCCACTGCAGGAGGTACAGGTTCAGTCTCTGGTCTAGGAACTAAGATTCCTGCATGCCACTTTGTGAAACCAAAAAAAAAAAAAATTACAAAGTTAATATCTAATGTCAGAAAGACTTTCTTTTGCAGAATTGCAATTTTACCAGTCTGTGTGGAAATTATTTATTCTATTTGGAACCAGAAAAGCAAAGGAAATCAATCAATAATACCATTAGCTCCACATATTACATAACAGAGATGACCACAGCCAAGGACATTATTAAAATTTTACTGCATATTGATGACTGTGCAGACATTAATAACTATTAGATAACAGCTCTACAATCCCTGTAATGAAATATTTGGAAGAAGTTTGTTCTTAGAGAGGAAAGCTACTGATGTCGAAATATCCAAAGAAAATGAGATATTATGGAAATACTTCTTTAAAATACATTTTCCATGTAGAGTTTATTCTGATAATTCTGAGATTAAGATGCATAATACATTATTTTATTCACAAAGGAACTTCCATCTGTAAATGTTTCTCTGCAGTTATGAATTCCAAATTAAATAATATTATCAAAATTGTAACTATAATAAAATCCAAGTCACCACCTGACCTTTTGTTTTTACACCTTTTACAAAGGCATAGAAACAGAATACCATTATTTGTTGTTTCAGACTTAAGTGCATAGGTGATCCCAAGGCAGAATTTTGTTAAGAATTGGAACATATTTTGCAAATGATTCAACTTTATGGATTTAGTAAAAGTCAGTTTTTAGTTTCACAGCTGGGTTACTTAACTGACATTTGAGTACCTGAATGAACTTTATAAAAAATTATTAAAGGTTCCTATAAACTTATTAACACATACTGACAAAGATTAGGAATTCACAGCAAAAATTCAACTTTGGAAAGGTAAAATTTCAAATGGCTCTCTAGTGATTTTTTTAAGTCATTAAGAATTTAAACTTAAGTAAAAGTTATGAAGTCAAACAGAGTAACATCTATGTCTGAGAGACAGCTTCACCATTGTTTCTGAAATACTTCATGTGGAAATGCTTGACTGGGTTTTAAGTCATTTTGTAATAAGAAATTTCAACATGGCAATCATCAAATAAAGAAAAGAAAAAGCTGTTAGAATTAAAGAATGGTGGTACCTTTGGCCGGAGAAGGTGATGGCACCCACTCCAGTACTCTTGCCTGGAAAATCCCATGGACAGAGAAGCCTGGTGGGCTGCAGTCCATGGGGATGCGAAGAGTCGGACACGACTGAACAACTTCCCTTTCACTTTTCACTTTCATGCATTGGAGAAGGAAATGGCAACCCACTCCAGTGTTCTTGCCTGGAAAATCCCAGGGACGGGGGAGCCTGGTGGGCTGCCGTCTATGGGGTTGCACAGAGTCGGACACGACTGAAGCGACTTAGCAGCAGCAGCAGTGGCAGGTAGCTTTGGCACATAATTTCAAAAGAACAGGTGATCCAAATTCTTATCAGTGGAGAAGGGAGTTTCTATTCATTGGAGACAGAGCAATACCATCACCTGCCACTTGCTATCTCCCATTTCTATAAGCAGTATTCCTTAGCAGTGGTGATTTTTAAGAATTTGAACTGACTACCCATCATGTCTTGATTAAAAATGCAATATCTACTTCAAAAAAGCTATGGTC
This sequence comes from Capricornis sumatraensis, assembly GCF_032405125.1. NCBI lineage: Eukaryota > Metazoa > Chordata > Mammalia > Artiodactyla > Bovidae > Capricornis > Capricornis sumatraensis. Next base: position 56,253,938 of record NC_091069.1, read on the forward strand.
ACAGGTGCAGTTGTTTATGAGCTAAGACTTTATCTGGACTTTTCATAAAATTCAATATTGAATATTTCCCTGAATATTTCATGTTTTATTTTTCTTATTATAGTACAAAGAAATTATAATTAAGTCTTCACCAGTGTGCCTTATAAAATGTTATCATTGTTCAAACCCGTTAGAACATGCAAATGTGGGAAGCATTGCTTTAGAGGATCTCACTCTTCTCATGAGAATCTGACCTTTGGTTAACTCTGAAGCTCTGTTCCCCTGGTAACCTGATACAAAGTAGTATATCAGTTGTTTCTAGGCAACACTGCTTATGATAAAAATGACCCCTGACTTCTAAATTATATCTGCATTGAGAGGAACTAAAAATGAATTATAAATAAGCTATGGGGAGCCATAGGTTTGTACTTCCCATAGTACACTGGTTCTTTCTCTGGGCATGTCTCTGCAGGAACCCTAAAATCTATGCTTAAACTTATTGGAAGAAATATTGACTCCTCTTAAGCCAGAGTGGACGCATTGATTATCTCATGTCTTAGCATTTGAATTGTCACCTTGGGAAAGGACAGCTTGGGATAGCTGTTGGATTGCTGCAAGGAGTCCCATGCAAAAGCAAAGCCTGATCCTGCTTAGAAGGCAGGAAGTAGTTCCTGTCCTAGCCTTCTAGGTGCCTGAGTGTATGCTAAATCACTTCGGCTATGTCTGATTCTTTGTACCCTAAAGAACTCATTCTTGTGGGATACCTGTTGGGATTAGAATTCTATGAAACGTAGTTATGTGACTTAGGACTATATAAAAGTCTATACTGGGCTCAGTGATCGAGTTGGTTTTCAGATAGTTTCTAAGCCTGTTATGTTAAAATAATTTTTAGACAGCTTTTAAAATTTCAAACTAAAGCTATTCTATCCTTTCGTCTAAATTACATGTTTAATAGCCTAAAACAATATGCAGATAAATATCAGCTTTCTCAAGTGAAAGTGTTTCTAGTTACATGAAGTCATAACTATTAAAAAAAAATACTACAGTGAGGCATATATTATATAATAAGGAAAAGATCGTTTCAAGCCATATTATCAGAAACCTCCCCAGGTTGTCTAACACAGTAACAGCTTTCTTGGGCTAGTCCATGTAGAAATTTCAATCAAGTGCAAACACGACAGATCTTTAGTATTTTCAGTTGGAATCATCAAAAATCCCAGTTTCAGACTGTCTTCCTTTCAATACACACACAGACGTACACACACACACACGGACGCACCATTTTGGCGATGTTACAATTTAGTGGATGATTATTTCATTTTATACAAATATTTGAAGAAGCTAGAGCAGTGGTTCTCAGCTTTGGCTTCTAGAATCACCCAAGACCCACCCCCAGAGTTATATTTAATTGGTTAGTTGTGCAGCCCAAGCAGCAGCGTTTCTTTAAAACTCTTGAGATGATCCCAATATTCAAGCACAGTTGTAGGCCATGGGGCTAGAACAGTGGTTCTCCAGCAGGCCCTAAAGGGTTTGCTAAAATGTAGATTGTTAACCATTCCCAGTTTCTGATTCAGTTGGTCTGGAGGAGGCCTGAGAATTTGCAGTTCCCACATAATGTTGATGCTGCTGTTCCAAGGACCATACTTTGAAAACCACTGACCGTAGAGCACTGTATTATTGAAGAAACTTGGAAGTTATGCTTTAGTCTAATATTCTAGGAGTTCCTTATCAGTTATTTTTACCAATTCTGGTTAATCAAACCAGAAGCAAAGCAAGGCATTACTCTTCTCTAGTTAAAGTTAGAGCTAAATGCATACTGAATCATGATACTGACCATCATCAAATAGATTGAGGTTTACAAATGCAAAACTCAGGAAATAGCTAATTTCTTTACAGGCTCTAGCTTGTTTACCTTTGTCCAATAAACATGTTTAAATCATAAAATTATGTAATAAACTGTGATTAAAACTGTGTAATAATGAGACAACTTAGGTTTGACCCATCTAATTCACCCCAACACCTAAAAGCAGGTAAGGAATTACTCACTTGTTTGTAGAAATCAAGGGGGGCAAAGGGAACAGGTGGACAAAGACATGCACATGCGTTCTAGCACAGTCTAAGATGTGCTGAGACGACCATCTTAAGCCTCAGATGATTCAGAGACCAGCCTAATTAAAAAGGGCAGTTGTGTGGACAGAGAAGGAACTAACATGAACAGGAGAAGAGTGTCACGACACCCAGCAGAATAATTTGGATTTAATGACATGAGCAGTAGGAGGGTGTTCAGAATTCTCGATCAGAAGGCTCATACTCTTGCAGTCTTAGTCTAGTGCATCTGTTTGAAGATGAACGGATGCATGTTCTATCACTAACAACAACAGATAAAGATGCTATTTGAAATATCAAATCACATTGAGATTGTTTTAGAAAAATCAAGAGACGAAATTAATGCTTTTTAGAACCATAGTAGATTTCATTTATCTGAAATGAAGAATAATGGCCATACAAGTCTTTTAACATGACACATTCTTTTGGACATTCATAGAAGCCTTGAGTCTAAGTTTCATTTCAGATGGACAGAGACTCTATCACAAAATAATTTGATAAGGGATTCCATGATTCTACACTGAACAGCAAGAAAAGACAGCAAGCATCTTTTTTTTTTTTCCCAGTTAAACACAGTTAAGTATAATTTTATTCAAGACATTCTTCTCAGACTGATTAACTGTCCAAGGATCTCTGTTTAAGTTAATTGGGTCATAAAGTCATTTATCAGCAAAGTAGGAATTTTAGAGCACAGCAATTTAAAAAGTTAAGTTCTTTTTTGAGGTCTTAAAGGAAGACTAATTTTCCTGGTTATTTTCTCAAAGAAAGGCCTTGTTGAAGCAAATATCCAAAGGAGACAGCTGAGGGCATTCCTTGGTGATCCAGTGGTTAGGACCTGCACTTTCACTGCTGAAGGCACGGGTTCAGTCCCGGGTCAGGGAACTATCCTGCAAGCCACACAAAGTCAAAAAATAAATAGATAAAAACAAAAACAAAGGAAGCTGTTGAAGTTTGAGGCTGAGTTCTGAATGCCAAGAAGGGCTGAATAGGCAGCCCTCACTTCGGAGTAGAGGATCAATTCCCGGAATAGATGAATGCCCAGGTTTACAATGTGAGGAGTAAAACACAGCAGTCCAGGAGTAATATTTAGGGTTCAGCCTCTCGGGAGCAAACTAGAGAGTCGAAGCAGAATAGGATTCCAGAGAACTGTGCATATGCTTCTTTAACTTTTGCAAAGCTTTCTTTGACCCTGCTGTCCCTTCTGCCTACCAAATGGATTGGGCTTAAAGGAAATTCCTGCTGATCCTCAAGAGAATCACTGTATTAAAGTAGTGAGGAAGAAGACTAGTTTTCAGAAACTTTAAGAAGGAAAGCTATGACAAACCTAGACAGCATATTCAAAAGCAGAGACATCACTTGGCCGGCCAACAAAGATCCATATAGCTAAGCTATGGTTTCTCTGGTAGTCATGTACAGATGTAAGAGTTGGACCATAAAGAAGGCTGAGTGTCAAAGAATTGATGCTTTCGAACTGTGGTGTTGGAGAAGACTCTTGAGAGTTCCTTGGTCTGCAAAAGATCCAACCAGTCCATCCTAAAGGAAATCAACACTGAATATTCATTGGAAGGACTGATGTTGAAGCTGAAGCACCAGTACTTTGTCCACCTGATGAAAAGAGCCACTCATTGGAAAAGACCCTGGTGATGGGAAAGATTGAGGGCAAGAGGAGAAGGGGACGACAGAAGATGAGATGGTTGAATGGCATCACCAACTCAATGGACATGAATTTGAGCAAACTCCAGGAGAGAGTGATGGACAGGGAAACCTGATGTGCTGCAGTCCATGGGGTTGCCATGAGTCAGACGTGACTTAGCAACTGAACAACAAGAAGGAATGGATGGGGTGGATACAACCATTATACAGGAAGTTTAAGAGAAGGAAGATGACATGGGATTTTAAGTTAAATGGGCAACAGGGTCAAGAAAAAAAGGAAGATAAAGGAAAGCTTTCTACAAATTAAAGTGAAGTTCTATACATTTTTAAATGCAGAGAAAAAGTATTCAAATACAAGGAGAGGTAGAAAAAGCTGATGAAACCTCTCCATCTCTCTTTGGAGGAAAGCATGAAAAATGTACTCAAGGGGATAAAACACAGTGAAGGTACAGTGAAGTTTTTCTTTAAAAAAATATTTATTTTAATTTACTGTTTATTTAGCTGCACCAGGTCTTAGTTGGAGCAAGTGGGATCTTGAGTTGCGGCATGCGAACTCTTAGTTGTGGCATGTGGGATCTAGTTCCAGGACCAGGTATCCAACCTAGGCCCCCGGGGCTAGGAGCATGTTGTCTTAGCCACTGGACCACCAGGGAAATTCTGGGACAAGACTTTCAAGTGAAGGTACAAAAGAGAGCTCATCATGTTACCACCATGGTTTTGTTGTTGTTGATTTGCTTTCAAATAGAATTCAGTGTTTACAAACATTATTGTGTGTCAGAATCACACAGGAAATTTGCTAAGCTAGACTCTCAAGTTCTATACATAAAGATTCTGGTTCTGTGTTGGACCCAGAAATCTGGATTCTTAAGCACCCCAGGTGATTTTTATGCTGATGATCCAAATTTTAAAAAGACTCTCATGTGTTTGTTTGTCCTGTGAGGAGCAGAGATGTAGAGTGGAGGAAAAGGCTTAGAGGTTTCAGAATGAGAATCTTGAATAGATAGGAAAATGTAAATAAAAAGGATCTCTTTGTGGCACTGAGAACCAATAAGTTAAAGTTCAATGTCATGGACCATGCCTGCTATCAGTCGAAGGGCCTGTAGTAGCATATAGACCCACACAGAGTAAGTTTTCTAAACACACACACACTAGGGCCATTAGTGAACTGTTTTTCCTGCTTTTAGGTTGGTTGGATGACTGAAGTTAATGAAACATCTAAGGTTGATTACAGTTTCAGAGACAAGTTGAAATTTCCCACTTTGTAGAGAATCACTTGAAGAATGTCCTAATTATATGTTAAGCTGTTAACAAAGAAAAAAGGAAAAACATTTTAACATTTTCTATACAACTTAACAGCAACATGTAATACCTGGCATTTCCCCAAATGTTTCTGCTGTGAGTCAGTTAGAACACAGACAGAGTCAGACAGTGTTGTTGCTGCTAAGTCACTTGAGTCGTGTCTGACTCTGTGCGACCCCATAGACGGCAGCCCACCAGGCTCCCCCGTCCCTGGGATTCTCCAGGCAAGAATACTGGAGTGGGTTGCCATTTCCTTCTCCAATGCATGAAAGTGAAAAGTGAAAGGGAAGTTGCTCAGTCGTGTCCAACTCTTCGCAACCCCATGGACTGCAGCCCACCAGGCTCCTCTGTCCATGGGATTTTCCAGGCAAGAGTACTGGAGTGGGGTGCCATCGCCTTCTCCGACAGTGCTGTTAGGTAGGAGCTAAGCAAGTTGAAATTCCTCTGTTACAGCACTGGATTGGGGGAAAGACGTTTGAGATTCTCCCAGTCCACAGCCCACCAGCCCCCTAGTTACTTTTTGTGCTCACTTGAAGAGCTCTTGCTTTGAGTTCACTTTCATTCTGGCCCTGTATGCCCTAATTTCTAAATATTTTTCTTAGTGTTATTAAAATAAAAATAGAAATTAAAACCTAAAAAATCATTTTTGCCACTGGTTCATCATTTTTTGATTAACAAACACAAAGCATATGAGAATTTTGTTCCAATCCCTTAAAAAACTTATCACGCATATGTACATAAATTTGTTTAAGTATAATTTCAGGTATTTTACATGTGACCTGAAGGCTGTGCTAAAGATCATGAACTCAGGTTCAAAATGCAGAGCTAAGGACTGGAGGAGAAAAACAGAAATGGGAAACAGTTGATTTTCACTGGAGGGTTCCTGTCTGAATTTTTTATAGTAATCTTTAGAATTGTTGTATAACATGCATAACTACAGTTTTTGCATAGTTTAACATAGAAACAATTTGAGGGTTTGTTTTTGCCATGTCATATTTTGCACTTGGTCTGTTAATAAACATTTCAATAATATCCAATATTTCAGTGCTATAGCTAAAATTACAGAAAATATCTTTGTGTCTGTAAGCAAGATTTTAAGAAGTTTTAGGGAATCACCCTTTCTATTCTCATTCCTTTGCTTCCCTCTCCTATCCATGCTCTGGTTTTTATCCCATTCTTGCTTTACTTCTTTGCTTGATCTATTTCTTATTATGAATGAGGTTGAAGAATACCCTTAATGACAGTTGAAAGAGGAATATCTTGAAATAAGCAATTTCTCATTAACAGTTATTTTGATATGTGATGATAAATTGGACTTTTTAAAGTTTAATCTGGGTCTTGATTCTAATCTAATTCTTATTTTCTTGTTTTGATCTTTTTCATGGTTCTGTCAATATTGGGTAGAGTAAAACTCTTTCAAACTATTATTATTGAATAGTTTCTAAATAATCAATGATAAATAAATAACTTATTTCCAGGTATCTTTCACTTTAAAAATCCATAATTGGTTTGTTTTTGTAAAAATCACATAACTGAAATTATCAAACATATTGCCAAAATTGTAAAATCCTTGAGTTACGGTAAGTCCAACTGTTGTTAAAAGCGGCTCCCTTTTCTTGAATAATTTATTCAGTCTAAAAGTGGTCTGTCAGAATTTTTAAAATTTTGAAACATTTGTTTTCCAGAAATCTTTTACCTTTTTAAAAGAAAATAGTAATGCAATTGCTTTATTTTATGTTGAATACTGTATTCACTTGCTCCAATTTTTATTTGTTCATAGGGTTGTGAATTATGAGAACATCAATAAAAATGACTATTATACTATTAGCAAAAAGGCAGTAACACATGTTTATAATAATGACATTGAATTTATCGAAATTGATCGATGGGAACAGGAATACCTATATCACAGAGAACTCACTAAGATTCCCATATTTTCACTTTTTCGGAAATGGAAGGCTTTTAATGTGTGGAAGAAGAATGTTCGCTCCAAAAAAATCAGTGGATGTCGAAAATCTCTACAAAAAGATCTGTTCATTGTTAACCATGTATGTATTTGTTAATCATATTTCAAAAGAATTGCTAACAGAAAAAAATCTCAAAAATAGAATATTTCCTCTTTTAAGAGAATTGTCGTTTAAGGGTCTGACAGTCTAATGTGTTTCTTCATTTCACCTAGGGTTTGCGCAGGTCCCCTTTGTTTATAAGCAGCCTTAGAGGTTTAGATTCACGATTCCCTTTGTTGTTGATCAGGAAAATTTTGTATCCTCTTGAATAGAACAGGCTAGCAACTCCTATTACTTCTTCTCATCTTTGAGACCCTCTGGACTCTATGGTCCAAAATAATTTGTGGGCTTGCTTTCATGGGCCAGTATCTCCCAATGTAGCATATGTTTTCAATCATGAATTCAAACAGTAGGGAAATTTTTAGTGTTTACTTTGGAGGAGGGGATAATCATGGGAAAGGAACTGTTGAAGTGTATGTGGCCATATTTAAAATCTCTACTTCTTGAATTTCAACTTGCAGTAGAAGTTTTCTGATTGGCCCCTGGGAATGAACTGTAATCACTGTTATTTTATGTCTATTTTATGACACTGAATCACCACCCTCTCACATCAGAAACTTCAAGTTTGCATTTTACTGGTCATTTCCTTCTCTTTGCATATGGTAATCTGAAAGATAGTTACCAAGACATCAGTTGCACAATAAATGAACTTGAAAGAAATACAACTCACATAAGATGTTAGTACAAAAACAGGTATATAAGATGTACCATCTCAAGTCCTCCATCCAATCAAGCATTCTGAGTTGTCGAATAGATTCTAATCCTTCTTGATAGCAAACTCAGCCCCTAGACCTCTAATTTCACTAAGGATCTATCAATCATTTGAACCTGTTTTACCACTGTTTTACCACCTTTCATCTTTTACCATGTCTTGGACATTGTGTATTTCATTAATTTATTCCTAGATAAATAGAATAGTTCTTCCTCCCTTTAACCTCTCAATCCTTAAGTTTGTTTTCTTATATCATGTGCTTGAGAGTTGTCATTCTCTTTGCCCACCATTCACACCAATAGTCCTTTGACCTGGATAATATCTTCTCTTTTATGTAGTCCAAGCAGACTAGAAAGTGCACATCATTTTAATCTTAGGTTGATACAACCAAAAGACCCATTGTGTTGGTTTAAATATCTATTAATATTAGATACTATCATTACTACACACCACTAGTCTTATATTTACAAGTTAACTAGGAGGGCTGGTTCTTTTCATTCTTTTCTGACCATGTTGAAAGGATATCCTTGAAATTTTTCTTTTTATTATTTTTAGTAACCAACCTTATTAGCATCTGTGCCCACATTTCCTTATAACAACTTTGTTGAAATAGAATTGATACAATTCACTCATTTAGAGTATACTATTGAATGGTTTTAATATATTCACAGAATGATCAGCCATCACCATAGTCTATTTTAGAACACTTCTATCACTCCAAAAAGAGTGATCCCTCTCCCTAATTAGCATCATGTTTCCCTGACTCCCCCAGTCCAGCCCCTGCCCCAGCTCTGATCAACCGCCAGTCTACATATTCTCTCTCTTGATTTGTCCACTCTGTGCACTTCAAATAAATTGAAACCTGCAATATGTGGTCCTTTGTGACTGGCATTTTTAATTTAGCATGTTTGCTACACAAATGGACCTATGTAGTAGCATGGCATTTCTTTTTACCAGTAAATAATATTCCATCGTATGGATATATATGTTTTATTTATCCATCCACCTATCGACAGCCTTTCCCTTCTCCAGGGGATCTTCCTGACCCAGGGATTGAACTCGAGTCTCCCACATTGCAGGCAGATTCTTTACTGTCTGAGCCACCTGAGAAGCCTCATTTATAAATAGTGTGTGTGTGTGCGTATATATATATTCTATATAGCAATACAATTGACATTTGTATATTGAGCCTTTTCCTAAAATTTTGCAGAATTTATTATTGACTCTAGTAGTTTGACTGTTGTGTTTCAGTTAATTAATTAAATTTTTATTGAGGCACAATTGACATATAACATTACATGTTTCAGGTGTACAACATAGTGATTTACAATTTTTAAAGGTTATATGCTACTTATAGTTATTATAAAATATTAAAATAATGCTAATGCTTATCACTTTCGATGGGCACTCTTGATATACCAGCCCAGGAATGAACCACCTAACCCAAATTCCATCTGAAATTTGCTAACAGCAGAAACAATGACGAGAGGAAAACACAAAACAGCTTCAGTCTCTGTTACATTCACAACTTTCACTTTTGTCCTTTATGCTGATAGCCAGATATTTAAGTTAAGCCAAAGTAATTTCTCAGATTTTATATATATCCCCCAAATTCCCACTGTGAAACTCTCACTTTTTGGCAGACCATCAATACCAGTTTTGCTGTTCACCTGGATCCTAGCTATTTATCCCTTTACTAGCAGAACTTATATTTTTGGTTCAAGGACTTTTTCTCCATAATACACTGGACTTTCTTACTTTTGCTGCCCAGTTGTGATTACAGTCTCATTTCTACTCCTGCTTTCATAGTAATTCATTTAATATCTTATTTCAACTCAGAGACATAGCCTGTAAACTTCTGCTTCTTTTTTAAATTGAAGCATAGTTGATTTATAATATTGTATTTTGCTTCTTTTTATCATGAAAATTCCTCCTTGAGATGAATCAGGGGCTACATGACTTCCTAGATGTTTTCTCAAATAAATCTCTTCACTGAGGACTCTACTAATTGTAACTTCCTTTTATTTGTACTTAGAATAAATAATTAAAACACTATTTCATGATGTCTAAATGACTATTGTTTGTCCTGTTTTAAAAACTCCTGGAAAGGAGTCCAAGTGTGTGCTGTATATAATACTTAAACCAGTGTCACATATAAGTAAATTAAACGTTTTAAAAAGATAATGCATCTGCTTCTCCTCTGATTAGATTAGGAGCGAGGAGGAATGACCTAGAAACAATCTTGGAACATATGTCTTCAAAGCCAACATCCTAGAACCCAGATTTATGATGATGGCATAGTGGAAGATTAAGTTACATTATGTGACATTATTCCACAAATAATTCCACTCATTCTCCCAGACGACATTGCAAAATAGATTCTTAATAGTGACTGTTACCCACTGAAATTGTAGAGTTAAATTTGTCTTTGTTCTATATCATAGCCTCTTAGATCAATAGATGGGCACCTCCATTATCATGGTGACTGGACATTGTGAAGTCCTTAGGAACACTAAGAATCTTTTACTAGCTATTAGTCAAACCTAGTGAAATTTAAGATATTGCCCACTCCTCTGTTTCTTGCCCTCAACTTTATAGCTAAAGCATGTGTATTCAAAATGAAAAGAAAGGAATTCAGACAAATTAAATCTGATAATTAAAAAAATACTTCCAGAACAGAATTTCAGAAGTGTCCCTTTTTAATGTACGTTCTTTGTAGTTGTAGCTGAAATTAACAAATAGAACTATTTATTTTCCTTAATTCCATTCTTCCTTTCCAAATATTTTATACCTTTAAAGTTAAGCTTTTTTTAACTAAACAATGATAATTTTTTATTTTCATTCAGTATTTGCGACCAGCTCTCCTTAAAATAAATGAATTGTGTTATCAATTGAGTTTTATGGGACTGTGTTCTATTGAAAAATATCATACCTACACCCTGCAAGAATTTAAAGCTGCACAAGTTGTACGGCTAGGAGAGGTGAGAAAATTTGTCTATCAGTTTCAAGAGTTTTTCCCCGATTTTTGATACTTTGGTGCCACTAATGATATATATTCATCAATGTCTAGGTGACAGAGCGCCTAGAAGAATTTCGAAACAAGGCAAAAGATGTGGTCAGAAAAGCTTGTCGAATTGCTCTGCGTGCTGCAGGATTTATTCCTGATGACTGTGCACGTGAATCTTCTGAGGGTATGAAAGGGAAAGAATGCCACTGGACGGGAAGTGGTGGCTTTCTGAAATGTTAACTTGTTTTCTTTCTACTTTTCTTAAGTTTAAACTGCCATTGTTTAGTTGCTAAGTCACGTCCAACTCTTTTACAACCCCAAGGACTATAGCCCACCAGGCTCCTCTTCCACGGGATTTCCCAGGCAAGAATACTGGAGTGGACTGCCATTTCCTTCTCCAGATCTTCCCGACCCAGAGATTGAACCCACGTCTCCTGCATTGCAGGCAGATTCTTTACCACTGAGGCACCTGGGAACCCCTAAGTTTAAAATAATGATCCTATATTTCAGTTATTCCAAACATTGCTTGATAGATTATAAACTGATTGTATATTTTAAAGTGGGGGAAACATGCAAATACTGAATCTTTCTTGCATTACCCCTGCTTGTATATAGTATTTCTAAACTGGTTTACAGAACCTTTCTTTCACAAGCATTTAATAGTTGACTCAGGGTCTCTCTGCTTAAATGTATGTCCGACCTATTAGTATAGACAATCTCAGGACTGGCCCCACCTGGCAGGAAGGATAAAGGAAAATTTTACGCAGGCAGAAAAGAAGAGTAAAATCAGATGCTATTAAAAGGAATGTTAGTAAGCTGTCTAGTGCCTTTTGTTGAGTTGAAATCCTTTGATGTGGAATTTGTTTGGGTAACTGGGTTATTTCCTGGCGTCTGAAATATCTCATGAACCAAAGCATTTTGTAAGTTTTGAATTTTACTTGTCTCTTAATGCATACTGAAAGAAATGGAATTTTTACAGAAGGATTCTTGTTACTGCCTCTTCTGTTGTTCATAGGTCGTTTTAAAATGCCAGAAAGCGGAAGTTTCATTGAGTTGCCTACAGGAGACTCTGAGAAAATGACCTACACAGAGCAGGCCAGCAAAAGGCATCACTGCATGAGGCTGACATGGTAAATGGTTATTCTTTCTTTCAAGAAAAACTAGAGCTTCCATCCTTCTCATGTTTCATTAAAAGTCAAAGCCTTCAGGACTTCCCTGTTGATCCAGTGGTTAAGACTCCACACTCCCAGTACAGAGAGTGAGGGTTCGATCTCTGGTTGGAGAACTGAGATCCCACATGCCACACAGCACAGCAAAAAAAAAAAAAACTTTTTAAAGTTAAAGCCTTTATCACAGGATTTGCTAGTAGTGATGAGAGATTTGGGGGACCTGATAACCTGAATGAGGGCCCCAGAAACCCACCCCTCCAGCTGCCATCCAGCAAAGCATCCAGAGAAAGTGGTAGGTATGTATGTCCAAGGGCCGAGGACTCCTCGTTGATCTCTAAGGTTTTGTTTCCCTCTGGCCCAGTCAGGAGCATCAGGCAGGTGGTAGTAAGAAGCCAGGCACATAGAGATTTTGAGTCTTCTCCAGTGGATCTGACAGTAAAGAATCTGTCTGTAATGCAGGAGACCCTGGTTTAATCCCTGGGTTGGAAAGGTACCCTGGAGAAAGAAGTGGTAATCCACTGCAATATTCCTGCCTGGAGAATTCCATGGACAGAGCCTGATGGGCTACAGTCTGTGGGTCGAAAAAAGTTGGACACAACTGAGCGACTGACACTTTGACTTTCCAGTGATCTGGAGGGCCTGTTCCACCTGTCTTGGTCCCTAAAGAATTACAGGCAGCTGTGCGGCTACACCAAGTTCCACTGCCTTTCTGAGTCAGGTTTTGTCACCAGGAGACCAGGGAACAAAGTCTGCCTTCCAGACTTCACCAGGACCTTCCACCTGCTTGAAGTGAAGTGAAAGTGAAAGTCACTCAGTCATGTCCGACTCTTTGCAACCCCATGGACTATATAGTCCATGGAATTCTCCAGGCCAGAATACTGGAGTGGGAAGCCTTTCCCTTCTCTAGAGGATCTTCCCAACCCAGGTCTCCTGCACTGCAGGTTGATTCTTTACCAGCTGAGCCACAAGGGAAGCCCAAGAACACTGGAGTGGATGGCCTATCCCTTCTCCAGCGGATCTTCCCAACCCAGGAATCAAACCGGGGTCTTCTGCATTGCAGGCAGATTCTTTACCAACTGAGCTATGATCCACCTGCTTACCCAACTGGATTCTGCATCATTCTAAAACCTCATCACTGCAAGTAACCCTTGCAAACAAAATAATCAAATACTACCTGAAGAATGTGTGTGGCACTAGAAAACACTGATGACTGTTACTCTGTGTTCACTAACTTGGTCCAACTTTTATAGCTATTTGATTAACCTTAATTGTGTCCCAGTCCTGGTGGCTGAGATGGTAAAGAAACTGCCTGCAATGCAGGAGACCCAGGTTTGATCCCTGGGTCAGGAAGATCCCCTGGAGAAGGGAATGGCTACCTACTCCAGTATTCTTGCCTGGAGAATTACCTGAACAGAGGAGCCTGGTGGGCTACAGTCCATAGAGTTGCAAAGAGTCGGACACAACTGAGCAACTAACACTCAAATGTGAGATAATCGAATAATAATGCTTGTATTGCAACAGAAAGCAGTGACGCAGTCCCTGAGACTATTATCATAGGCTAGAGGCACCTTAGGCTCCCCTTAAGCAGAATGAAAAGTTACTCCTAATGCCTTGCTGACTCAGTTTGCATTCGAAACACTCAAGTAGGGAAGCATTAAATTTTCATCTTGGGGTTAGCAGTTGCTGTCCAGCAATAATTATTGAATAGCAAAGATTTCATTACCATTAGAGTGTAAGTCACAGATGTGTATTTACTAATTTCTTCATTAAAGCATCTTAAAAAAAACCTCTTGTGGCCCTTTGGCTAGATGAGCTATGTGCTTTTTTTCATAACTATATTGCTCACTAAATATCCTATGGAATGGCTAGAACGTCTAGCTAAATTCATGCTATATATTTGAGTATGTTTGTGTTTTAGGGTGAAGAATATCTAAGAACAACTCTTCTGGACAGTAAATCCCTGATATCACAATATAAATAGAAAGTCAAAGAGAAATTATATTTTAAAATTTAAATACTTGCTTTAGAGTCACTTTCAAAAATATGTAGTGAGTATAGAAAACTGAAGCTGTGTTTTTTTTTCTTCTCAAGCTTTATTCGTCTAAATGACTATCTAATTGAAAATACAATGCACGTCCTAACAGTAAATTCTGCTAGCTCTCTTTTGAATTACCTCACTGACAAATTAAAACGAACACCTTCAGCAGATGTCATTCAGAAATGGATTACAGAAGAGAAACCTGAAGTCACTGATAAAAAGGTAAATTCAGATACAATTAAGAAAATTCACTGGGCAACATTCATTGAGAAGTGCTTGCTATGCTCTATGAATTATGCTATATTTTGTGTACTGGAAACAGTAGGAGAAATGCTTAGAGGGTTTCACAGTATAAACAGTCTACTATGCACATACGGAATGGAAGAATGAAAATCAGCGTATCAGCAAGTATCTAATAGCAGAGAAAACATCCATTGTGCTGAATATTGCAGTCACTCTCACAGGCATTGCTAAAGATTCTTCATGTGTTCACTGCATAAATATTCCTTAAGTATCTACTGTGTACCTACCCCTATGCTCAGTGTTGGGTACAGAGTGATGAAAAGCATAGACAGAATACTTGCCCCCAAGTAGCTTATAGTTCAGGGATCATTGTGAGCATGAACTGGCAGAGAAGCAGGTAAATTGGTATAAATGAAAGAGATAAACAGTGGTTTTAGAGGCAAGAAGAAGAAACTCATGGGAGCAAACCTTGGTGCTTTCAGTGCATAACCTCTTGGGAGGATGTTGATCTTAGAGTAATTTGAGATGTTTTAAGATTAAATAGTACAAATGAATAGTAGCAATGCATTCTAGAGAGAAGGCTTGTTATCTGTTATCCCAATAAACTTTCCCCTAGTCGATCCTGGATTATGGCGCCATCAGTTCTGTTCAGTTGCTCTGTCGTGTCTGACTCTTTGCGACCCCATGGACAGCAGCATGCCAGGTTTCCCTGTCCATCACCAATACGTGGAGCTTGCTCAAACTCATGTCCATTGAGTCGGTGATGCCATCCAACCATTTTATCCTCTGTCATCCCCTTCTCCTCGTGCCCACAATCCCTCCCAGCATCAAGGTCTTTTCCAATGAGTCAGTTCTTCGTATCAGGTGGCCAGAGTATTGGAGCTTCAGCTTCAGCATTAGTCCTTCCAATGACTATTCAGGACTGATTTCCTTTAGGACTGACTGGTTTGATCTCCTTGCAGTCCAAGGGACTCTCAAGAGTCTTCTCCAACACCACAGTTCAAAAGCATCAATTCTTTGGCGTTTAGCTTTCTTTATGGTCCAACTCTCACATCTAGTATGAAAAGGCAAAAAGATATGAAAGATGGTGCCATACCAGGTACCTAAAAACACAGCAAAACATGTTTATCTGGTTTCATCAAGCTTCCTACTTCCATATCTTTATATATCCCCAGGAAACCCAACTATGCAGTTTCAAGGGCTGGTGCTCTTTGGAATAGTTTTCATTTTCTCTAAAAGTTCAATTTTAATTGCATATGTCTTTTCATTACTTTCTCTCCTCCCTTGTTCTTAGTTCCTTTTTTTTTTCAATACTATCACATTTTGAAAGTAACGTTTATCTTTCTAATTGTAAAAGTAATATATGCTAAGTGCAGAAAATTTGAAAAACACAGAAATACACAAAGAAAAGCATTCTCTACTATACCAAGACATCTATTTCCAAGGGTGAAAAGGCAATCATACTTTACTTACTGCTTTATCAGCTGCTTTTTCCACTTTGCAATATATTATGAAAAATCTCCCAAGTCGATTTGTATTTTTTTCCATATAACATTCTCACATAGAAATGTATTATACATCTTGTAAATAGTTTTCTATTGTTGATCACTTTGCACTACTCTAAATAATGCTGCAAAGAACATCTTTATCTATACGTTTTCCATGCATCTCTGATTTTTTTCCCCTTAGAAGAAATTTATAGATCTGGAACTATTGGGTCAAAAATATGTTCACTTACTAAGACTTTTGGAATTGATGCATAAGTTCCCAGAAATTTTTGTGTCAGTTTACAACCTTTCTAGCAATGTTCAAGAATGAACTTTTGCTCACATGCAGTCTAGATGTTATCATTCATTTCAGTCTTTGCCTATCTGGTGGATGTAAAGTAGTGTTCAGTTCAGTTCAGTTCACTACTTTAAAATGTTATGTCCCTTTAACTACCACCCCTGTACAGGACAAGAGGATAGGTGCTGTGACGAGAAAAATCTGGGTTTTTTACCTTCTCCAGATCCTACTTTCTCATGGGAGTAATAATGATACCTACTAAGACCCACTACATATGGTTGGTATGAAATTTACATGAATACGCAGCTCTGTCTGGGAATCAGTAAATACTCGATAAATGTTACTGAATAAAGTATCAGGAGAAAGAGAAAGAAGAGCATATTGACTGGCATTTCCTTTAAAAAATTTCAGATTATGACCTTGGCCCATTTTTCCATTTAAGTATATTTCTGTTTACTGTCAGTGGTCATGTTATTAGTATATATTCCTTTTGACTATATCAAGATATTTGTATTTAAATATAATCAACCTTCCATCTGCTATATCCATTACTGATACATTTTTCCAGTTTGTGGTTTGCCTTTCCACTTTGTTGACAGTTTTTTTACAAGGAGAGAAGTTTTACATAATTGCATAATCTTTCCATATTTGCCTTTAGATTTTCATTTCTATGGTAGTATTCTTTGAAAGACATGCCAACATTATAAAATCAGCTAATTGTATAAGTCTGTGGGCCTTCTGTAATAGAGGCTTTTTTATTTTAGACCTTCATACTTAATATCTTTAATGGCCTCCTTGGTGGCTCAGCGGCAAAGAATCCAACTACCAATCCAGGAGATGTGGGTTTGATCCCTGAGTCAGGAAGATCCCCTGGATAAGGGAATGGCAACCCACTCCAGTATTCTTGCCTGGAGAATTCCATGGACAGAGGAGCCTGGCAGGCTACAGTCATTGGGATCGCAAAGAGTCAGACACAACTTAATGACTAACCAACAACAACTTATATCTTTGTAACACTGCACATGTGCTCATTGCAGGGGGCCCCTGTGTTGGAGAAGCAGGAAGAAGATGAGTCTCTTGTTCCGATGTTTCTCACAGAACTGATTTTGACAGTCGAGTCACTGCTCTTTCAGCCTTCTTTGGAAGATATTCTGGTATGTGTTTCCTTCCTTAACATCTGTGTATAAATAACTTCTTGGAAAATGAAGCAGTTGTTCTACTGTTAAATGATTAGCAGGTTCACTCTTGTCACTTCTCCAAAATGATCGTAAGAAAAAGGCAGAGCATTGGTTCTGTGCACAGCATGGCTTCTACATAAAAGGTATCTGAAAGTTTAGCACATTTTCTTTCATTTGAGACAGATTAGGGGCTTGATGGGGTATACTATCAGAAGAATATAGTCTGTATATGAATTTAGAGGACTTCCCTGGTGGCTCAGATGTTGAAGCATCTGCCTACAATACGGGAGACCTGGGTTCGATCCCTGGGTCGGGCAGATCCTCTGGAGAAGGAAATGGCAACCTACTCCAGTACTCTTGCCTGGAAAATCCCACGGAGAAGCCTGATAGGCTACAGTCCATGGGGTCGCAAAGAGTCGAACACGACTGAGCGACTTCACTCACTCACTCATAGGCATCCTTCTGATGTGAGTCCAAGAAATCGCTGTTGTAAATACCACTTTGAAATCTTTTTTTAAATATGTCACATTTAAGAGGATTTTATTGTTTTGGTATCTATTTTTAATTTTTTAATTGGAGGATAATTGCTTTACAATATTGTGTTGGTTTCTTCCATATATCCAGTTTTTGCTATGCTATGCAGTCAATTGCCACTAGATTGGCCACTTAAATCAACAGCCATTTATTACCTCCATCTCTGTGGGTCAGGAGTCTGGGCACCTTTTAGCTCCTTCTCTGCTTCAGGGCCTCTCTAGGCTGCCCTTTGGGTGTTGTCGGGATTGAGGTTTCCTCAGAGGCTTTACTGGAGAAGGATCCACTTCCAGTTTCCCTCAAGTTGTTGTGAAAATTCATCTCTAAGCAGCTATAGGACTGAAGTCCATGGTTTCCTGAGAGAAGTCAGCTGAGAATGTCTGTCTGCTTCTTCAAGACCAGCTGGAGAATCTCCTTTGAGAAGGGCCCAATCTCTCTTTTAAGAACTTTCACTTGATTCAATCAGGTCTACCATGGATCATCACATCCTTTCTTTTTTAAATATGTCTATTTATTTATGGAGTTATGGATTTATACGTCTATTTATGTATGGATTTTTGGCTGCGCTGGGTCTTCATTACTGCATGCAGGCCTTCTCTAGTTGTGGTGGGCAGAGGCTACACTCTTAACTGTGGTGTGTTTGCTTCCCATTACTGTGGCTTCTCTTGTTGCAGAACACAGGCTCTAGGGCTTGCAGGCTTCAACAGTTGCAGCACGCGGGCTCAGTGGTTGCAGCACATGGGCTTAGTTGCCTCATAGCATGTAGAATCTTCACAGACCAGGGATCGAACCAGTATCCCCTGCATTGGCAGGCAGATTCTTAACCACTGGACGATGAGGGAAGTCCCATCACATTCTTGATTAACTGACAGTCAATTATGTCTGCAAAGTCCCTTCATCTTTCCCTATAACGTAACCTCATCATGACTGTGGCATCCATCATGTTCACAGATACTGCCCATATCCAAGAGAAGGGGGTTATACAGGGCATGTAAACCAGGGAGGGTGGATTCTGGAAGACATTTTAGAGTTCTGCTTTCCTCCTTCAGGTACAAGCACAGATTAATAGACCAATCAGAGACTATATTTTCTGTCCTTAGCTGGTGTGCTGTGGTGCAAAAGCACTAGTAATCAGGATCTCTAGATTCTAGTCTTGGCTTTTCAATTAGTAAGCTTTTTGACCTTGGGGAAACCACTTACCTCTCTGAGGCTCAGTACATGCATCTGTGAAATAAGGAGGCAGGTGAGTTTTAAGGTTGCTTCCTCTTCCAACAATTTTTGACTCTGTAATTTATGAGATCATCAGGCTTGTTTAGGGTATTTACAAGGATGAGCAGCCTGCTGAGGTCCCTATGGTTGGACTCTCTCAGGAGTTCCCAATAAGAGAGGCACTGGATTTTCGTGCCCTTTCCAGGCCAGAATATTCATAGCCTTAACATGGAAGACAGAGTATAGGAAGATAACACAAGAAAGCTCTGTCCAGCTAGCAGCTGGCTATTCTCCTTAAGCGCCAAGGGATAGGCCTTGAAAACGTCAATACTTAATATTTCCTATTGTAGGACCCTACTCCCAACATGAGTGTTAGTCGGTCATTCGTGTCCAGCTCTTTGCAACCCCAAGGACTGCAGCCTGCCAAGCTCCTCTGTCCATGAAATTCTCCGGGCAAGAATACTGGAGTGGATAGCCTTTCCTGGATCTTCCCAACCCAGGGACTGAACCTGGGTCTGCTGCATTACAGGTGGATTCTTTACCATCTGAGCCACCAGGGAAGCCCAACAGGAGTATTTTTAATTCCTAGATAAGTTGTAGGCTAAGCACATTCATATGTTCACACCACAGATAAGGTTTTGCTTCATGTAGCCCCAAATGAGCCAATGGCAGTATAAACAGAACTGTCAATCATGAATTTTCCATTTTTTTTCTCACTCTTATTTTGGTCATTAGTCTTAGCATTTCAAACATGCATACACACATAGAGCTTCATCTAAAGGAAAAATTATATACTTAAGTCTTGACATCTGACACTGTTCTTGCTTGGATTAACTATGGTCTCCTACTACTTGATCCAAATACTTGATCCAAAAGATGATGCTATGGAAGTGCTCAATATGCCAACAAATTTGGAAAACTCAGCAGTGGCCACAGGACTGGAAAAGGTCAGTTTTCATTCCAATCCCCAAGAAAGGCAATGCCAAAGAATGCTCAAATGACTGCACAATTGCACTCATCTCACACACTAGTAAAATAATGCTCAAAATTCTCCAAGACAGGCTTCAACAATACGTGAACTGTGAACTTCCAGATGTTCAAGCTGGATTTAGAAAAGGCAGAGGAACCAGAGATCAAATTGCCAACATCCACTGGATCATCAAAAAAGCAAGAGAGTTCCAGAAAAACATCTATTTCTACTTTATTGACTATGCCAAAGCGTTTGACTGTGTGGATCACAATAAACTGTGGAAAATTCTGAAAGAGATGGGAATACCAGGCCACCTGACCTACTTCTTGAGAAATATGCATGCAGGTCAGGAAGCAACAGTTAGAACTGGACATGGACCAACAGGTTGGTTCCAAATAGGAAAAGGAGTACGTCAAGACTGTATACTGTCACCCTGCTTGTTTAATTTATATTCAAAGTACATCATGAGAAACGCTGGGCTGGATGAAGCAAGCTGGAATCAAGATTGCCAGGAAAAATATCAATCACCTCAGATATGCAGATGACACCACCCTTATGGCAGAAAGCTAAGAAGAACTAAAAAACCTCTTGATGAAAGTGAAAGAGTAGAGTGAAAAAGTTGGCTTAAAGCTCAACATTGAGAAAACTAAGATCATGGCATCTGGTCCCATCACTTATGGCTGGAGATAAGATGGAGAAATAGATGGAGAAACAGTGGAAACAGTGGCAGACTTTATTTTGGGGGGCTACAAAATCACTGCAGATGGTGACTGCAGCCATGAAACTAAAAGACACTTACTCCTTGGAAGAAAAGTTATGACCAACCTAGACAACATATTAAAAAGCAGAGACATTACTTTGCCAACAAAGGTCTGTCTAGTCAAGGCTGTGGTTTTTCCAGTGGTTGTGTATGGATGTGAGAGTTGGACTATAAAGAAAGCTGAGTGCTGAAGAATTGATGCTTTTGAACTGTGGTGTTGGAAAAGACTCTTGAGAGTCCCTTGAACAGCAAGGAGATCCAACCAGTCCATCCTAAAGGAAATCAGTCCTGAATATTCACTGGAAGTACTGATGTTGAAGCTGAAACTCCAGTACTTCGGCCATCTGATGCAAAGAGCTGACTCATTTGAAAAGACCCTGATGCTGGGAAAGATTGAAGGCAGGAGAAGGGGATGACAGGATGAGATGGTTGGATGGTATCACCGAATCAATGGACATGAGTTTGAGTAGCTCCAGGAGTTGGTGATGGACAGGGAGACCTGGCATGCTGCAGTCCATGGGGTTGCAAAGAGTCGGACATGACTGAGAGACTGAACTGAACTGAACTGAATACTTGATCCAACACACGTTTTTCAATTCTTTCCTGTTCCTGTTGTGTTTAACAGACCTCTGATTGCATATGACTCTTATTTACTGCTCCCACCTCTGGAAATAGACTCCCCCTTGGTTAAATTTCTCTTGGTTTTACTCCTGTGGCAACATCTTTTCCTTTTCAGTCCTCTATTTTGGAAGATCTTTTTTGTCTGAGCTTTGACTGCTATGATCCTTAAAGGCTCCCTCCTCCTCACATGTTATATATTCTTCCTGGATGCTTGTGTCTGTGCCCATTGTTCTAACTACTGCTTCTAGAATGGCATCTTTAAATGTATATTTCCATACAGTACTTTTCTTCTAGGCTCCAGACTTAGAGTCATCTGGAAATCTCCACAGTTAAGACCAACTCACCAAAATAAGGGCTTCCTAGGTGGTACAGAGGTAAAGAATCCACCTGCCAATGCAGAAGACACCAGAGACGTGGGTTTGATCCCTGAGTTAGGAAGATCCTCTGGAGGAGTAACTGGCAACCTGTTCCAGTATTGTTGCATGAAAAATCTCATGGACAGAGGAGCCTGGCGGGCCACAGTCCATGGGGGTCACAAAGAGTCAGACCCAATTAAGCGACCAAGCACACACACACCAACATAAATTAAACTTATCGACTTCTCCCAAAACTTACTTTTCCTTCTGTATTTGAATGAAAAGCAGTACCCAGATGCCCAAGCCAGCAATCTCGGAGTCATCCTGTGCTTAGTCGATCAATCGTGTCCGAGTCTTGTGACCCCATGGGATGTAGCCCTCCAGGCTCCTCTGTTCATGGGATTTCCTAAGCAAGAATACTGGACTGGGTTTCTATTTCCTTCTCCAGGGGATCTTCCTGACCCAGGGTTTGAACTAGTGTCGCTGGTGTCTCCTGCGCTGCAGGCAAATTCTTTACCCAGTGAGCCATCAGGAAAGCCCGGATCTAGGGTCTAGGCATCACCCTAGATCCTCCCTTACTCTTTGGAATCAAGTCCTGTGTGTTGACCTTAGTTGCACCTCCCTTCAATGAGAACCCCATCCCTGCTGTGATGGTCTCTTCTCACCTGCCTGCCTCTCTAGCTTCTAGTCCATTTTCTACATTGCTGACTGCAAGAGTATTCCATAGGCATACCTTGTCATGTCACTTAAAATTAAACTTCTCCATTGTCTATAGTAGCATTTTCAAAGGACGCTCTATAAGATACTGATAGACATACTAGGAGACAGGGGGTTGTGATATGCATTTACACATTAACAAATATGAAAACGTCTTTTTAACAGATCCAGAGGAAAATCCTGTTTAGTTTTGCTTAATGTGAGGTTTCTTCCCCAACTTATCTGACCTTGGGACACCTTTAACTCAGGGAAGGCAATGGCACCCCACTCCAGTACTCTTGCCTGGAAAATCTCGTGGATGGAGAAGCCTGGTAGGCTGCAGTCCATGGGGTCGCTGAGGGTCAGACACGACTGAGCAACTTCACTTTCACTTTTCACTTTCGTGCATTGGAGAAGGAAATGGCAACCCACTCCAGTGTTCTTGCCTGGAGAATCCCAGGGACGGGGGAGCCTGGTGGGCTGCCGTTTAGGGGGTCGCACAGAGTCAGACACGACCGAAGTGACTTAGCAGCAGCAGCAGCCCATGGTCACAATCTGGGGAATGCTGGACCACCAGCTCAGCATCACTCACAAGCCTTCATGAGGGGTCGACTGCATC
This sequence comes from Capricornis sumatraensis, assembly GCF_032405125.1. Classification (NCBI taxonomy): domain Eukaryota; kingdom Metazoa; phylum Chordata; class Mammalia; order Artiodactyla; family Bovidae; genus Capricornis; species Capricornis sumatraensis. The sequence continues at coordinate 56,276,935 of NC_091069.1, forward strand.
ACAACTGCATTTAACCACACTGGCACTTACGCTGCAGCACACGGTCCTGCTGCCCTCCTTGGGCCTCTCACATACAGTGAGTTACAAGAACTCTACTTCTGTCTTGTATACTTGAGAAGCTGCTGCTCATCTTTTAAAGTTCATCTCAAGAAGTACCTTTTCTTTATATCATTTAGATGGATGTTTATTATAAATTAAAAATTAATTTGTGCTCACTGAAGAGAATATGAAAAGCACAGAAAGACATTATTAGCAACATTGGTCATCCCGTGTGCCACAAATAGAAATAACCTTTTAACATGTTTAGATGTTTTCTCCAATTTTGGTTTAGTACATACTGATATATACCAACAGACTTAACTGGCCATGAGATTTACATATGCATTTTTAAATGGGATTTATACACCAGTTTTATCCTCCTCTCTCTTTTTTTTTATAAGCTTTGTAACATTATATTATAAACTTTTCCCGTGTCATTCATTAATCAATCTTTGGAGACACCATTTTGAAAAGGTGCCTAATTTTCATTTGTATAAATATACTATAACTTAACCATTCTATTTTTGAACACTAAAGTATTTCTCTAATTAGTTTTTACTATAAGTATTGCTTCAGTGAGTGCCGTTCCACATGATCATTGTTTACATACCTAATTGTTCTCTAAAGAGAGATATCTAGAATGGAAACTACTGCTCAAAGAATATGAACTTTTATTGATTGCCTGCTAGTCTGCCATGTCTGACTCTGCAACCCCATGGACCACAGCCTGCCAGGTTCCTCTGTCCATGGAATTCTCCAGACAAGAATACTGGAGTGAGTTGCTATGCCCTTCTCCAAGGGATCTTCCTGACCTAGGGATCAAACTTGTGTCTGTTATGTCTCCTGCATTGGCAGACAGGTTCTTTCCCACTAACACCACCTGGCAAGCCCTAGCCACCCTTTAAACATTCCCTGATATTCTTAGGCTATCTTGGCCTTCTTTCCCTTATGACTTTTCTGGGTTTTGTTCATATTTCAAATGAATGTAATATATTCATCTTAATGTGTTGCAATTTTTTGCTTATCAATTTCTCTCTCAATTAGAAAACATAGTTCCTAAACACAGGGGCTGTGTCTTCTGATTTGTCATATACTTAGAGTCAATGTAGTACTTGGTATGGTTGAATGAATTATTCTTATTTATTTTAGTATTTTAGAAAATTCAAATTTTTTTATAAATGTACCCTTATGTGCATTTACATTTTTGTTTGTGCTTTTCTCTCTAACAGGATGGTATTTCAGGTGCAATTAATCATTTCCAAAACACTGTGTTATCAGTTCCTAATCTCGTGCCTGATTCATATTTTGATGCTTTTACCAGCCCTTACATTAACAACAAAATGGAAGAAAAAACTTGTGGGTTTGGTCCAAGCTTATCAGCAGTGTTTGATGATGATAAGAATTTTCACACAATTATCTTCCAAATAAAGGTATATTTTCTTTTACTAAAGCCATTTTTACAATACTTTAAATTTTTAATTAACTGAGCAACATATTTTCTTCCTGTCTTATCTTTAAATTGAATGCTACTTAATCTCTAGATGGTTAAGAGATTTTTTTTAAGTCCTAGTATATCAGAGCACTGATGATAGGAAAGAGACATAACGGCACAAGCTATTCAAGACTTGAATAACTTCTAAGGGAGAAAATAAGGTAGATACAGGGTGCTCGGGGCTGGTGCACTGGGATGACCCAGAGGGATGGGATGGGGAGGAAAGAGGGAGGGGGGTTCAGGATGGGGAATACGTGTAAACCCGTGGCAGAGTCAAGTCAATGTATGGCAAAACCAATACAATATTGTAAAGCAATTAGCCTCCAAAAAATAAATAATTAATTATTTTTTAAAAAAAGGAAGAAGAGGCATTATTTGAACATTGAGTGGTGCAGAAGAAATAAAGCAACTGATGAAAAGTTAAGGTCCTGCTAAACAAAACAGAACCAAAAAACAAGAATATACCTGACTCCCCACAACCAGAAGATAAAATAATCTGCACATTGCTACACTTACAAAATAAAATGCCTTTCAATTATAAATCTTATAAATTACTCCAAATCCATGAACCAAATTAATTAAAATATATTAAATACATGAGAAGTTACCATAAAGAAAAATCAGAAAAATGAAGATTAAAAAAGCTAATGAATATTCCTTCTTTTCCCCCTCAAAGACATGAAACAAAAGCTGTACTGTAAACTCAAGTATATAACATCAAACACATATTCAAGCCTGAATATGTGTGAAATAACATATCAAAAATTCAAATTTTAAAATATAAATGGTATTGTTTTAAGACAAAATTATCTAAGAAATGTAGACTAAATTTCATAGTGTCCAAAGGTGAATAAACTGAAACTAAAATTTAAAAGACAGGAAAACAACCAAGAGAATGAAAATAAGCTAGTGTTTGTGCATGTCCTCAGCTGCTCAGTCCTGTCCGACTCTTTGCGACCCTATGGACTGTAGCCTGAGCCCACCAGGCTCCTCTGTCTATGGAATGCTCCAGGCAAGAATACTGGAGTGAGTTGCCATTTACTACTCCAGGGGATCTTCCTGACACAAGGATAGAACCCACATCTCTTGTGTCTTCTTTATTGGTAGGCAGCTTCTTTACCACTGTACAAGATATAAGAAAAACAAAATGGTTAGAAAGAAAATAATCAAAATAGAAAAAAGGCAAAGAAAGATAATATACATATAATTGAAGTCTCTGAAGAAGAAAAATAAAACAAGGTGTAGAACAAGCACATAACTATAGTCCCAGAAAAGAAACTGTGAATCTATATACAGAGTACCTTGGGAAACTGACCCAGACCAATTAACTCTGAGATACATACTCTTGAAACTACTATCTTTTAAAGAAAAAAAATTTTTTTCCTCCAGGTCTCAAAGCAAAATAATAACATAACATATGGAAACAGCATCAGGCTTCTCAAAAATGACATATAAAGCAAGGTGATGATAAACAGCACTTTTTAATGAAACTCAAGAGAAAAAAGTGTGATCAAGAATTTTTATCTAGATAAGCCAGTCCTTCAAGTAGCAAGGCCATAGAAAAAGTAGTTTTAGAAAGACAATGTGCCCTAGAGAACTTGATGCTGATCTGGAGTTTCTGTGAAACAAAGATGAGTTTCATTCAATCAAGAGATATCTGGCAAAAAGAATGATCTTTCTATTTGTAGATCCACATGTAAGGAGCTTGGAAGTTGCCACTCCATCCTAACAACAAGTAAAAAGCTGAACACATTGATTGAACAGACTGTTAATGGGTCTGGAAGAGAGGCGAGGGCATAGGGAAAACCACAGCCCTCAAGACTGGAGAGACAGAGAAATACATACAGAGAGTCATGGTTCTGAGAGCAGAGACTCATGGGCAGAAACCTCAGTGAGAACCAGTGCCAGGACGGGAAAACCAGAACTGTAATTGGTACTTTGCTGGAGGCTCAGTGTGAACAAGTCAGAATAAAGCACTCAGGGGACCCAGTTATAGGAGACTCCCACAGTGTTATGAAATTTACCTGCAGGAGCTCAACCAGGTTCTCACAGTAATATTAGAAAAAGATCTCCTCATGCTTCCAGCAGGGAGAGGGGAAAGGAATCATTTGAAATACATCAGAGCACTCTGTTCTTGACAAGGCCTGCCCTTAGAGGAAATGAGTTATCCAGAGTTTAATTTGCTAGTGTATTGTCAGGTCTTTACTGACCTGAGGGAAGGGAAATACACAACTCCAGCCTACTCTAGCCATCCTGTCCCACCTAAGGAGAGAGGGGCGAAAAAAAGCGAGAGACATTTATGATGATACTCACAGTCCAGAGGCACTGGCTTACTAAAAGACTGAGACCTAATCAAAGGATGAAGGTAAAATATATCCCCTTCCCTGACACCTATCATCCTCTAACTAAGGACCTATTAACAGCCATTCCTTTTACCAAGTATATGACATCCAGTTATCAAAAAAAGTTACAAGGCATATTAAAAAGGGAAAAAATTAGAAGACAGAGCAAGTATCAGACCCAGACATGGCAGGGGTATTGGACATATCAGACCCAGAATTTAAAGCAACAATGATTAAATAATCATACAACTATGATTAATAGTCATTGGAGAAGAAAATGGCAACCCATTCCAGTATTCTTGCCTGAAGAATCCCATGGACAGAGGAGCCTGGGGGGCCAAGGTCCATGGGGTCACAGAGAGTCAGACACGACTGAAGTGACTGAGCATGCATGCATGATTAATAGAACAACTATGATTAATAGAATGGGAAAGACTAGAGATCTCTTCAAGAAAGTTAGAGATATCAAGGGAACATTTCATGTAAAGAAGGGCACAATAAAGGACATACATGGAATGGACCTAACAGAAGCAGAAGATATTAAGAAGAGGTGGCAACAATACACAGAAGAACTATACATAAAAGATCTTCATGACCCAGATAACCATGACGGTATGATCACTCACCTAGAGCCAGACATCCTGGAATGGAAAGTGAAGTGGGCCTTAGGAAGCATCACTACAAACAAAGCTAGTGGAGGCAACGGAATTCCAGTTGAGCTCTTTCAAATCCTCAAAGATGGCAAATTTGGAAAACTCAGCAGTGGCTACAGGACTGGAAAAGGTCAGTTTTCATTCCAATCCTAAAGAAAGGCAATGCCAAAGTTTGCTCAAATGACCGCACAATTGAGCTCATCTCACACACTAGTAAAGTAGTGCTGAAAATTCTCCAAGCCAGGCTTCAACAGTATGTGAACCATGAACTTCCAGATGTTCAAGCTGGATTTAGAAAAGGCAGAGGAACCAGAGATCAAATTGCCAACATCCATTGGATCATCAAAAAAGCAAGAGAGCTCCAGAGAAAACATCTATTTCTGCTTTACTGACTATGCCAAAGCGTTTGACTGTGTGGATCACAAGAAACTGGAAAATTCTGAAAGAGATGGGAACACCAGACCACCTGACCTGCCTTTTGAGAAATCTGTATGCAGGTTAAGAAGCAACAGTTAGAACTGGACATGGAACAACAGACTGGTTCCAAATCAGCAAAGGAGTACGTCAAGGCTGTATACTGTCACCCTGCTTATTTAACTTCTACGCAGAGTACATCATGAGGAATGCTGGGCTGGATAAAGCACAAGCTGGAATCAAGATTGCTGGAAGAAATATCAATAACCTCAGATATGCAGATGACACAACCCTTATGGCAGAAAGTGAAGAAGAACTAAAGAACCTCTTGATGAAAGTGAAAGAGGAGAGTGAAAATATTGGCTTAAAATTCAATATAGAGAAAATGAAGATCATGGCATCTGGTCCCATCACCTCATGGCAAATAGATGAGGAGACAATGGAAACAGTGAGAGACTTTATTTTGGGGGGCTCCAAAATCACTGTAGATGGTGACTGCAGCCATGAAATTAAAAGACACTTGCTCCTTGGAAGGAAAGCTATGACCAACCTAGACAGCATATTGAAAAGCAGAGACATTACTTTGCCAACAAAGGTCCATCTAGTCAAAGCTATGGTTTTTCCAGCTAGAGGAGAAGGGGATGACAGAAGATGAGATAATTGGATGGCATCACTGACTGGATGGACGTGAGTTTGAGCAAGCTCCAGAAGTTAGTGATGGACAGGGAATCCTGGTGTGCTGCAGTCCGTGGGGTCACAGAGGGTTGGACATGACTGAATGAACTGAACTGAACTGATGATTAATATGCTGAGGGCTCTAACGGATCAGACACACAGCATGCAAGAACAAATGTGCAATGTAAGACAAAGGATTCAGAGAGACAAGATGTGGAGTAGTGTTCAGTATTGTAAAGGCAAACGTAACCATAAGAAAGCAAGGCTTGTGGTCCCATGAGTCAGGGCTATAAATCTCTATGCACAAAATAGTACAGGAAATGCAAAAGGCAAAGAAATGCAATGAGACATAAATGGTACATAAACAGAATTACTGTGAACAGAAGTCTTCACATGGAGCTTTCATTAAATGTAAATTAGGATATAGAATTCTTAACTAACATAATCAGTGATAAATAATAAGGAAATAACCATTGAAACAGAAAAAAACAAGGGATTTTTATGAAAATAAAAATTTACTTATCTAAATAAATATGAACATCCTGCAGACATTTATCCAAATAAATTTGAAAACTTAGATTAAGTGGATAGTATTTTTAGGGCAACATGGGTATCTAAATTAACAGCATTGGAAATAGAAAGCTTACCAATATCCACAGAAACAGAGGAGGTTATTAAAGAAATACCTTGTAAAAAGCGCCAGCCCCAAATGGGTTCACAGGGGAACTCACCAAAGACCATATATTCACAAAGTACCATATATAAAGAGATCGACTCACCAAAGGCCATATATATTCACAGTATCACATAAATTGTTCCAGAATACTGAAAATGCCTGGTGGGAAAATCTCCATTTGTAATAGCAACAAAGTAGGTAATATATTTAAGAATAAACCTAGTAAGAAATGCTAAAAAAACCTATATAAGAATATCTTTTAAGTTTTCTTAAAGGCTTCTGGAAGACACAAAAATAGGTAAATGTTCTTAGATGGAATGACTCAACATAATAAAGGCTTCTATTCTCCCTAGGTTAATTTATAAATGTAATAAAAATGCCAATTAAATAATAATACTAATAAACTTATTGTAGAACATTTTAGGTTTATAGTAAAGCCTATAAGGAATAATAGACATCCATGGAAGCTAGGAAAACCCTAAAAAAGAAAAGCTATTTGGGATACTATTCTAGCCAAGTATTAAATATAAACTCTATAATTAAACGATTGTGGTATTGGCACATGCATAGTTATCAGGCCAGTGAAATGGAATAAAAAGCCCAGAAATACACCTAAGTAACATGAAAATTTGTTAACTATGGAGTGATTTCCAGGATATACTGTTAGGTGGAAAAATCAAATTAAACAAGAATATCTATAGTGTGCTACTTTTTATGTCAGAAAATAGGGAGAAGGAAGAGATAAACCAGAAACTAAGGAAATTGGTTCTGTAGAGAAGACAGTGGGAATGGTGTAGACAGGATGGTGGGTTTGGAGTAGAAAAGATGAGAAGAGTCACACTTAGTTCTGAGCGTACCTTTTAGTATAGTCCAGTATAGTTCTTTTAAAATCTATGTGCTTCCCTAGTGGCTCAGTGGTAAAGAATCCATCTGCCAATACAGGAGACGTGGTTTTGATCCCTGGCTCAGGAAGATCCCCTGGACAAGGAAACGGCACTCTACTCCAGTATTCTTGCCTGGGAAGTCCCATGGACAGAGGAGCCACGCAGGCTACAATCAGTGAGGTCACGAAAGAGTGGGACCTAGCTTAGTGTCTAAATAACAACAGGAAAGCTATGAGAATGAGGAAACAAAATCTTAAAACAGGATGCATTAAAAAACAAATGAAGTATTCTATCTGTCAAATGAATAACCACACTGTGAGGAAGGGGAAAACACTAAAACAAGTAACTTTTAAATACAGTGTTTTCTCATTATCAGAGAAATGCAAATCAAAACCACAATGAGGTAACATTTCACGCCAGTCAGAATGGCTGCGATCCAAAAGTCTACAAGCAATAAATGCTGGAGAGGGTGTAGAAAAAAGGGAACCCTCCTACACTTTTGGTGGGAATGCATACTAGTACAGCCATTATGGAGAACAGTGTGGAGATTCCTTAAAAAACTGGAAATAGAACTGTCATACGACCCAACAATCCCACTGCTGGGCATACACACGGAGGAAACCAGAATTGAAAGAGACACGTGTACCCCAATGTTCATTGCAGCACTGTTTATAATAGCCAGGACATGGAAGCAACCTAGATGTCCATCAGCAGATGAATGGATAAGAAAGCTGTGGTACATATACACAATGGAATATTACTCAGCTATGAAAAAGAATACATTTGAACCAGTTCTAATGACGTGGATGAAACTGGAGCCGATTTATACAGAGTGAAGTAAGCCAGAAAGAAAAATACCAATACAGTATACTAACGCATATATATGTAATTTAGAAAGAAGGTAACAATAACCCTGTATGTGAGACAGAAAAAGAGATACAGATGTATAGAACAGTCTTTTGGACTCTGTGGAAGAGGGCGAGGGTGGGAAGATATGGGAGAATAGCATTAAAACATGTAAAATATCATATGTGAAACGAATCACCAGTCCAGGTTTGATGCATGATACAGGGTGCTCGGGGCTGGTGCACTGGGATGACCCAGAGAGATGGGATGGGGAGGGAAGTGGGAGAGGGGTTCAGGATGGGAAACACATGTATACTCATGGCAGATTCAAGTCAATGTATGGCAAAACCAATACAATATTATAAAGTAAAATTAATTAATTTTTTAAGTAAATTAATAAATCAAGGTCTTAAAAATAAATAAATACAGTGTTTTGCCTATATACCCTTAAGCTAAAGATCACTGTAATTATAACAAATATTAGGTTCCACTTAGTTTGTTTTTCACAGTGGTATTAGTGCATTAGCAATTCTGAAATGACTTTCTATGTATTCTCTAGTTTAGCAAACAACTAAATATATTGTGGATAATTAAATGAGGTTACTCCTCCTCAGAAAGGGAAGTACAAATATGGACGAGAAAAGGCCAGAATGGTGTTATATTGGAAATGGAATTATGAATTCATGATCTCTAATTAATCAGTAGAAAGAGAACTATATATAGGGTCTTGTGTATGTATGCATATTTGTGGGGGGGAGTGTGTGTGTGTGTTTCTTGTTCTGCTCACTGAGATGATCTGGAAGCAGTGACATCCTAATAGTGATGAGCACATTTAGTGTCCACACATTGGTTTCTATGTATCATTCCAAAGCAAAAGATCCTTATCTCTGAAGAAACTGCTTATTCCTAGAACAAGCGAAGTACAAGAATAGCCCAGAGCATACTGTTGAACCAAAATATGAGTGAAAGTGAAAGCGTTAATTGCTTAGTCATGTCTGACTCTTTGTGACACAATAGACTGTTAGCCTGCCAGGCTCCTCTGTCAATGGAATTTCCCAGGCAAGAATACTGAAATGGGTTGCCATTTACTTTTCCAGGGGATCTTCCTGATCCAGGAATTGAACCAGAGTCTCCTTCATTGCAGGCAGATTCGTTACCATCTAGCCACCAGGAAAGGCCCTCTACCCCACCCTCCCACACACAAATAAGAAGATGTCTAAGAACTAATGGAGACCTGCAGAAAAGATTAAAAAGCCAACTTGAAGGGTCTCTCTAGAACAATCTGACCATTAAAATAAGTAATGGTTATAACAGTGTTTGAAAGTAAGAATACATAAGCAATATTTTATGAATAAATGAATGAATCGATGGAGTGACAATGGAAAGCTCTTCCTTACAGTAAAATGCCAACTAGTAAACGTAGAAGAAAAACCTAAAAAAAGATCACCACCTTATAGCACTTTACCACCACTTCTATAGCAACCATAGAAATAGGTGAGAATCTCCAATGCATACTGAAATGGATATACAAAGGTATGGTGAGAAAAAGGACTTTTATCTCGAAACATTTCTGCATAGGATATTTATTGATTTAAAGAGAAAATAGTACATTTACAGCGACAGATCTCACAGATACCACTTTAGTATTGTTAACATTGCTAGTAATGGGACAAATCAACATTATGTGCCTTTAAACATGATACATGGAGAACATACATCATTTCCGTCGTATTATTGCCAAAATGTATAACTGAATGTAAGCATTAAGAAGTGTTGCACACACACAGACACACACACACACACAAAATACTCTTCAAAAAGGTAAAGATCATGAAAGACAAAGATTGAGAAATTGGTCCAGATTAAAGGACACCAAAGATATATGACAAGATACAATACCTGATCCTGGATAGGATAGTGGGCCGGGGGAAAAAATGTTTTTTTATTTTACTATGAAAGACATTATTGGGAGAGATGGCAAAATTTGTATGCCGCTGCTGCTGCTAAGTCTCTTCAGTCGTGTCCGACTTTTTGTGACCCCATAAACGGCAGCCCACCAGGCTCCCGTCCCTGGGATTCTCTAGGCAAGAATACTAGAGTGGGTTGCCATTTTCTTCTCCAGTGCATGAAAGTGAAAAGTGAAAGTGAAATCGCTCAGTCATGTTCAACTCTTCGCAACCCCATGAACTGTAGCCTACCAGGCTCCTCTGTCCATGGGGTTTCCCAGGCAAGAGTACTGGAGTGGGTTGCCATTGCCTTCTCCCCAAATTTGTATAAAGGTCTGTAATTAGATAATAGTATTAATATCAATGCTAATTTACTGATTTGTCATTATATTAATATTATGGCAATTTAAGAAAATATTTTTGTGTTTATTAAATAAGCCGTGAAATATTTAGTGTTAGAAATATCTTGTGTCTGCAGCTTTCTTCCAAATGGTTCAGAGTAAAATAATATAGAGAGAGAAAGTCATAAAGCAAGTGTGATATATTATTAAAATTTAAAGAATTCAGTGACCATATATGGAATTATTTGAACTACTCCAGCAACTATGCTGTGAGGTTTTAAAAGTCATATTTGAACATGTTGGTAGAGCTTTCCATTTTGGGGTCACCCATTGTGTTTCTGCCTAACGCTTGCATGATCATGTACCAGAGACACTATTAAATCTGCTCAAAGGAGATATACTTTGACATAGTATCTTCCCTTCAATTTTTAATGTAAAGAAATAAACAGCAGAAACATTCTGGAAGATTATATACAAAGCCTATTGAAAGGAAATAAATGAACAAATATCTAAATATAGCCATCTAGGGTGTGTACTAGTGTTTGTAATTAAAATTTCTACCACTACTCACTAAGTACGTAAAGCTAGAGTCTGAGCTACCTACCCTAGCAGTGGTGTGTTGGGAATGAGCAATTCCATTGATCATCTCTAGTTTTCCTTGGGGCAAATTGCAGTCATTTGCAAGAAGTCTTAGTAGGAAATATTAAGAGAAGGCAATGGAGTGTAGCCAGGGAGTAATAGGCCAAGATCAACAAGAAACAAGTCCTAACTGCCATTCACAGGCATTATGATGCCATTTGAACTATGATAATGTGTACCGACATGGTATTATAGGAAAAGTCTTGTAGGGAAGTGGAGGTTTGCGCCAAGTTTAATCAAAGTGAGGGAAAGTATTTATTAGGGCAAATTCTGAAGACATTTTGAAATAGGAGACTTGCCAGCATAGAGAATTTAATAATGAGATTAGGCAAGTAATTTTGCATATATGCTAAATGGTTTTGCCTTCGCTCAAAAACACTTAAACCAAGACATAAAATTTGCAATTTGGAAAATAAATAGACATTGTCTCTTGCCATATATCTACTAGTGATGTATAAGTTCACCATGAAGCTAAAAAATTACACGTTTACTTCTTTTTAATCATAAGGAACAATTCTTTGAAAGTCACATTTAAAGATTTGTTTTTTTTAAGTTTCATAAGAGAAGATATTAACTGCCCTTTGTCATCAAGGATGGTACCTTTTCTCTCACTTTTCAGGTCACAGCATAGTGTGCATCTGCATTTTTTGTATAAAATTAAATTCTGCTCAGGAAAAATATAGTTTTGTTTGTTTTTATTTTATATGATGTTTAGGAAGCCATACAGGCAGCATTTGAATCTGCCCAATTATATGCAGCTACATTTGAAAAGTTTCAAATATTCTTCAAGGAAAATGAAAGTCTTGATTTACAAGATCTTAAACTTCAAGAACCTGGTAAGTTTTCATTTGTCCTTGCTAATTATATCTAAGAGTCACATCAAGCTTTATCATGGTCTAGGTTTCTGTTTTGTGATGTGTGGTGACAGAGATGGTAGCCCAAAAGATCTGGCGTGACAAAACACAAGAGTTTATTCATTTCTAGATTAATTTCTGTAGAACCACTTTTTTCTCTACTTTTACTGTTATGTTTTATTTCAAAACATTATGGAAAGGAATTCTTCCCCAAGAGCTTATCTTTTAGTATGAAGCTGTACCAGTGCCAAGGTCATATAGCCTCTAGATGGAAAGGAGTTGAAAGGAATGTTTTCCCCTTAGATTCCTTAAAAAATGTTTACATAGTGTAACATGTATCTCAAGAATTCATTCTGTCTCAGGAATTCAAGTTACTCTATTTGTACAGCCCTATTGCAACCAGGTAGGTATGAATCGACACCTTAGTCATGAGATTAGAACCATGAAGAAGTTATTTTATTAAATTTATTTTTATTCAACCAAAGAAAATAAAATACAATGCCCAAGTGAAATTTCAGGCAAGAAAGTTTCCAAATGATTATGAAAATTAAGTATATAGCATTCATTATTACCGTTTAAAAATGTGAAGCATACCCATATTCGTCTTTTGTTGCTGTTGTTTCATTAACTGGTTTTATTCTTTTTTTTTCTCTCATGAACAAAAATGTTTACTCTGATACTTTGCCTCATGAATGAGCACTATTTTTTTTTCTGTAAATTCTTGTGTTTTTCTTTCAATTCATTATTTTTATTACACTGAAGTATTTTAAAATAAATTAGACATGCCAGTCCCTAAATGAAATACTTCAATATGCATCTTCAAAAAGCATCTCCCTACAAAACCAAAATATTTTCACACCTGAGAAAAAAATCTCTAAAATCAACATTTAGTCCATATTCAGAATCTGCCAAATAAAGCAGTTTGCAGCTGGTTTGGCCCAGAATCTAATCCAAGAATAGACACCGTATTTACTTTTTATGTCTCTTAAGTTTTGAAAAGTTGAAACAGACCTTTTTCCTCCAGAGCACTAACTTGCTCAAGAAACAAAAGTGGGGTTCTACTTAAGAAATTTTAAAAAAATATTAGACACGTTCATTTCTACCATTCTTCACCAACACCGTCACACTGAGACTTAGTGTGTGTTGAACTGAAGGGAACTGACCGGTATTTATTATATTATATTATATTATATACCACGGTGGCACCGTGGTAACAGTAAGATGTGGAGCCTGGCATTTCAGCATGAAATAGACTAATCCAAATAACCAGGTCTAACCATCTAGATCGCCTACTCACAGCCTTGAGCCAAGGCCTCTGAGTCTCCACGTTCCTCACGTTGGATGGCTTTACTCCCTCACCAGTTACCTAACTGGATAAGGCTACCACGCTCCCAGACTGCCCTTCATCTAGTCCTGCCTTGGCTTGTCAATCCTGTCTCAATTTCCGAACCAGGGTATCATAGGTATTAGCCATTTGTTGTCTGGGAATCTGGAGTAGATTGGCCTGGACTCCTAAAAGTTTTCTTCCTCTTTTAGGAACTCTCTTGTACTTCCTAAACCTCTGAACCCAGTATTTCCCATTAGAACGTAGCTTTGCCCCTTGGATACCATGCCTTGCCTGTTATACCATATTCCCTCAAATTACTATAACACTGCCTACGACATATTGTGCTCAGATGCTCAGTCATGTCCAAGTCTTTGTGATTCCATGGACTGGAGCCCTCCAAGTTCTTCTGTCCATGAGATTTCCCAGGCAAGAATTCTCGACCGGATTGCCATTTCCTCTTCCAGAGGGATCTTCCCCACCCAGGGACTGAACCCGCATCTGTTACGTCTCCTGCATTGGCAGGGGAATTCTTTACCACAAGTGCCACCTGGGAAGCCCTAAGATATATTAGAGTTTATTAGACTTAATAAATGTCTGTTTAACCAAACTTTTAGCCAGACTGCCCTTTGTTTAGCTCCAGAAGGTGATCAGAAGACAGACTCTGGCTTTCTGAAATAATCAGCCATAAATTTAGAAACCACTAAATTTCTATAAAAGTCAGTGTCTACTAATATTTTCCGTACTTGCTAAGCACTTATGATAGGTGCTGTGCTGTCTCATCTAATCTATTTTATCTAATCCTCATAATTCTATATAGGCGCATATTCTCATTTTACAAATAGGTAAGTGGAAATACAAAGATAAGGCAACTCCAAGATTACGCAGTGAGTAAGTGGTTTAGAAATTGTTGCCCCTGACTTGAGAGTTTGTTATACAAACCATTCCTCCCCCATCTCATCAAGAGAGAGCTCTTCTGTCGGCTTTACTCTTTTGTTTCCCTTTGAACATGGATATGTCATTTAACTTTGAGTGATCTAAATTTATTTATGTATAAAATGAAAGTATTGGACTAAATTGGTGTTTCCCAAATTGGTATTCCTTGAACCACTATTCTGAAGGATATTACATGATACTATGAAAAAGGCTCTGTGTTCAAATAAATTTGGAAAATACTAGATCAAGCAACATTATACAGCTTTCCTCACCAGGGGTTTTCTCAGATCATTTGATATCCTAATTTTTTCATTTCTCAAAAATAAACACATCAAAACCTTCTAAAATGAGTAGGAGTGATAATTGTCATCCTTTTTTTGTATCTTGAGGAAGGTGAAGCTCAGAAAGATTAAGTAACTTAGCCAGAGCAACAGCTGGGTTAAAGACTTGGGCCTGGGTTTTCTAAGACTTTGTCTGATGTGTTCTTTATACTGTGTCAAACTGCCCCTTGTGTCCAGAACAGGAACTGATGGAAATAAAGGCAAGGATCAACAACCTTTTCTCTTGGGGATGGTTGAAGAGGGTTAGAGAAGAACAGGAAGCAGTAGGGAAAACTGTCTGACTCAAGTGGAGGGAGCAACTAGAAATAAAGGTAGCTGAGTTTTTAAAGACAAGGAGTTGTTTTGTATTATATGTGTATTAGTAAGAGCTGTTTTTGACCAATAGTATGATTTCAAGATAATCTGCCTTCCACTGGTGATTTGAGAAATTGGAGGTAGGAAGATTATCAAAATGCAGCTGCAGCATTGGCAGACAAAGTTGACAGTGGCCTTAACTTTGATGTGGGGAGCAGGGTTGGCAGAGGTGTTGGGAGGAGGAATGGAAATAACTTTAGCTATGCCTGATCTCTTGAGTTTCAAACTTTCTCTGTTGTTAATATCCTTATATACTTGGTAAAGAATCTGCCTGCAATGCAGGAGACACAGGAGATGCAGGTTTAATCCCTGGGTCGGGAAGATCCCCTGGCAGAGGAAATGGCAACCCACTCCAGTATTTTTGCCTGGAAAATCCCATGGACAGAGGAGCATGGTAGGTTATAGTCCATGGGGTCACAAAGAATCGAATACAACTAAGGATGCATATTCATACTTATTTTGAGGTATGATGTGGAAGAACCGTTGGATTAAGCCAACTCAAACCAGCCTGATTCTAGAATCTACTCCATTATAGACTAGATTCTCTAATGCAATTACAAGTTATTTTCATGAGCTATTCTTAGTGACAGCCAGAAAATATTTTTACATTATGAAATGTTAGTTTCTTCATTACAAGAATAAAATATAAAGCATCCTGAATTAACATTTTAAAATTATACAAGGTTCTCTACCTATGGATAGTTCATTTTAAATACATATGTAAGTGTATTAATGCAATGATTTTTGATATATCTGTGTAATGGTCCTTTAAAATCTAACATATGTTTTTCGCTGTATATGAATTATTTTATGTAGGTGTTAAGTTCTTTAGTGAACAACTGGAAAAATATCACAGACAGCACAAGGACGCAGTAGCTCTGAGACCCACCAGGAATGTAGGACTGCTGCTCATTGACACTAAGCAACTAAAAGAAAAACTAATTCCATCACCTTTGCGATGCTTGGAGGTAACTATGAACTAGGAAAAATTTTAATTATAGTCTCTACAACTATTTTACGATTTTTCTCCTGCAAATAGCCTATCTTTATTTTCTAGTATTGCAGCTATTTAAAATTAACTTAAGTCTATTCAGCATCTTTAATTTGTAGGGAAAGTTCCATGTTTTTCTTTCTGTCCCAAGTATTGTCAATTTCAGATGAGGGAACAAAAGTCCTTAAACTAGCCTCTTACATCCACTCCTTTTTCCTTTGTTGGAGCATTTCAAGATTTCCTCCAGAGGAGGCATTGCTGTAACAGCTCAGAGTCCTAGTAGGAATACTGGTTGATTCCAGGATACTGAGGTATCCTAGATACTGAGGTTTCCTGATCTGAAACTGTCCCTAAAGATCTGATTGTATTTTAGTGAGTGGTAGAGCTGAGGAGATTTGATTGCTTCTACGATAACTTTAAGGTCTTCCTTTAGTCATATATACCATCAAATCCCACCACAAAGGGACTCCCCTGGTGTTCAGTAGTTAAAAGTGGCCCAGGTTCAATCCCTGGTTAGGGAGCTAAGATTGCACATGCCTCACAGCCAAAAAAACTCCCGAAACATAAAACAGAAACAATATTGTAACAGATTCAATAAAGACTCTAAAAAATACCTCTAGAGACACAATGGTATAGAACAGAGATTGGCAAACTATATCCCACAGGGTCATTCCAGCCTGCCAGCTGTTTTGTACCATGACAGTTCGCTTATGTATTGCCTATGGTTGCTCTACAAGGGCAGAGCTGAGTGGTCGTGACAGAGACCGTATATCCTGCAAATCTAAAGTATTTACTATTCAGCCCTTACAGAAAACCTCTGTTGCCCCTGGTGCAGATGAAATAAGACAGTGCTCTGTCTAAAAGGCTGCAGGCCCGGGTGCTACTATCTTTTCTGTCACTAATTAGTTGTGTGGCATTGGACTTCTTTCTAGAGCTTTGCTGATTCATCTGTTGAAAAAGAAAACAATAGAGAATTGAAGCAAAGTCAATTTCAGCAAACATTTCTGAGCACTCTGAGTACTACTGTATACTAAGCCAAAAACAAAAAACAAAAGAAACTTCAAACTGGCTTCAGCAATCAGAAAATGTATGGATCGAAAAAGTCCAGAGGGTGGATGGATGGGCATCAGGAAGCTGTGATCTAGTGACTCCGTGGTTCCTAAAGACCTGATTTTTTCCATTCATTGTGTGCCAGCTTCCTTCTGATGTGGCAGCTTCATCCTAAAGCTCATATACCCTCACTTTTCTGAAATGGTAGTCAAAGGCTCCATAGGATAATTATTTCCTTATTCATGTCCAGAGAGAGAGAGAGAGATCTCTCAGTCTTAAACAAAAGTCTTGGGTTTCTACTTAATTGGATCAGCTAATGTCAGAGGTTCACTCTAATCCAATCACACTAGCCAAAGAAAGCCATGCTCATTTTACCTTAAGACCAATTAGACTCAATCTTTGTTTTTGAAGGAGAGATCACCTTCCTCCAAATCATTACTACCATCCAGCACGAAAGAAGTGGAGTTGATACTGGGGGTGGTACCACAATGTTCACTATACAGGACGAAGTAACAGAAAGGGTACTTACAAAATATCAGACCATTTAGGCAGACTTAAAAAAAATTATTTATTAATCTGGCTGCATCTGGTCTTAGTTGCAGCATATGGGATCTTGGTTGAGTCATGCGGGATCTTTCCTTGTGGCACACAGACTCTCTAGTTGTGGCATGTGGGCTCTCTAATTTGTGGTGCACAGACGCCAGCACCCACAGGCTTCAGTAGTTGTGGAGCTCGAGCTTAGTTGCTCCATGGCATGTGAGATCTTAGTTCCCCAGCCAGGGATCACATTCATTTTCCCAGCATTACAAGGCAGATTTTTAACCACTGGACCACTAAGGAAGTCCCTAGGTAAACTTTTTAAAAAGTTGTGCAATCTAACTTATTCTGGAAATAATCTTCAAAAGTAATCCTATTGTTTCAGTGTGGGGGAAAAAAAGCCTTTTCATATACTGCTGCTTCCATTGCCTGCTGACTTAACAGACATTCAGTTAGACTTTATCTAAAATGTATAATAAAGTAGAAATACTCAAGTAGTTACGATTCATAGTTCCTTCTTCTTTTCTAGGTGCTGAATTATATGCTTCCTCGTCTAAGCAAGAAAAAAGTGGATGCCATCATCTCTGAGGCACAAGATGCAGAATACAAGCTTGAATTTGTCCCAACCACTACCATAGAATATGTTAACAGCTTAGTATTTCTTGACGAAATTCAGGAAAGGGTGAGTTGATTCTTGTGTAACTCACTATTCCAAATCTTGTGGGAAGGAAGGCAAATAAGAGAAACTGAGGGACTGAAGGTCAAGATACAGCTGTCAGAATATCAGAAACACTTTCAGGCAAAGGAAGTGGATGACTTACCTCAAAGTTGTAATGGCAGCTAACATTGATCACTGCTAGTCAGGCATGTACTACATTTTCTACATATGTTACATTTTTTATCCTTACAAAAGCTTAAGAAGTATTGTTTAGTCATTCAGTCGTGTCTGACTCTTTACGACCCCGTGGACTGCAGCATGCCAGGCCTCCTTGTCCTTCACCATCTCCCAGAGCTTGCTCAAATTCATGTCCATTGAGTCAATAATGCTATCCAACCTCTCCTATCACATCCTCGGTCATCCCCTTCTCCTCCTGCCTGCAATCTTTCCCTGCATCAGGGTCTTTTCTGATGAGTTGACTCTTCACATCAGGTGACTAAAGTATTACATCTTCAGCTTCAGCATCAGTCCTTCCAATGAATATTCAGGATTGATTTCCTTTAGGATTGACTGGTTTGATCACCTTGCAGTCCAAGGGACTCTCAAGAGTCTTCTCCAACACCACAGTTCAAAACATCAATTCTTCAGTCCTCAGCCTTCTTGATGGTCCAACTCTCACTTGCAAACATGACTACTGGAAAAACCATAGCTATAACTCTGCAGACCTTTGTCCCAATTTGATGCTCCCTGGTTAAGTTGTTGCCAAGAGGTGGGTCAAGTTATAGAACCTGGATGCTTCCTCTATAACCTGGTGGCAGAATGGTGGCAAGGAGAGCTCCCTTCAAACTGGGGAGACCTTGCCAGAAAATTAGGAAAGACACTGTCCACTGAGGCAAGGGCATCAGAGCAGAGATGTTTAGGAGTCAGTAATAGTGGTAGTAAAAGCCTTTACTAGAGGGTAGCATGATGCTCTCCATCAGTCAGGGTTCTGAATCTACACAGAGAGGTACATGGTCCACACAGCTCAGAGGCTGCCCTGGGACAGTCACTGCTCAGCACACATGCCTGGAATCTCAGATGTTGCAGCTGAGCATCCTCACAGCACCTGCCATCTCTGAAAACTTTAAATAACTTTTAAAGTTTAATCTGAGGTTTACCAGGTGGTGCTTGTGCACCTGCTTCCCAAGACAGGAGACATAAGAGATGCGGATTCTATCTCTGAGTTAAGAAGATCCCTGGGAGGAGGAAATGGCAATCCACTCTAGTATTCTTACCTGGAAAATTCCATGGATAGAGGAGCCTGGTGGGCTGCAGGCTAAGGAGTTGCAAAAGGGTCAGATACGACTAAAGCGACTGAGTACTACTATTTACTAGGGAACAAGAGAGAGAGAAAAAGTAGATACCTATAGGGTAATATTAACTGTGCTCAGTTCTGAACAGTTTACCTCCTAGGCCTCATTGTCTGCGTCGTAATAATGACTGTATTTGTCATCCAGCCAGCTCCAGCCAATTTGATCTGCATTAAATGCACTCCTCTGTGTGCTGGCTCTTTACAACGTGGTGCACAGCGACTGTCTCTTACCAGTCACTCTTAACAGGTATAACAGGATACTGATTTATTTAACGAGCAACTGATGTTTCCATTTAGATCGAAAGCCTTGATGATGAAGGGAATGTTGTGATTCAGATGTACAAGCTCATTGAACAGTATCAGGTTCCCACACCTCCTGAAGACTTTGCCGTTTTTGCAACTATGAAGCCATCCATTGTTGCTGTTCGGAATGCCATTGATAAATCTGTGGGTGACAGAGAAACAAGCATTAAGCAATTTTGTCTGCATTTGGGTAGAGATCTTGAAGATCTAAACAATGAAGTGAATGAAGTAAAGATGATAGCACAGGTAAGCTGAAGCAGAATTTTTAAAATAACCTATATAAAGGCTATTACATTTTAATAAACCGTTTAGAAAGCATATTTCATTTTAATCTGGTTTAGCTTTCATTTTGTTTATGCTTCATTCTAATCAATTAACAATGTCTTTGAGCAGCTACTGAAAATTTAAAGTGTTTCTGAACCTCTCTGAGGTACTGAATAAATTCCAGGCCACTGCAACTAACGTATGTATTGCTTTAGTACTTATGATCAAAAGTACAAAATAGAATATTACTCAGCTATAAAAAGGAATACATTTGAGTCAGTCCTAATGAGGTGGGTGAAACTGGAGCCTATTACGCAGAGTCAAGTCAGAAAGAGAATGACAAATACTGTATATTAATGCATATATATGGGATTTAGAAAGACATAACGATGATCCTACATGCAGGGCAGCAAAGGAGACACAGATGTAAAGAACAGACTTGTTTGGACCCAGTGTGAAAAGGCAAAGGTGGGATGACTTGAGAGAATAGCATTGAAACATGTACATTCAGTTCAGTTCAGTGCAGTTGCTCAGTCATGTCCAACTCTTTGTGACCCCATGGACTGCTTCCCTGTCCATCACCAATCCTGAAGCTTGCTCAAACTCATGTCCATTGAGTTGATGATATCATCCAGCCATCTTATCCTCTGTCATCCCCTTCTCCTCTCTCCTTCAATCTTTCCCAGCATTAGGGTCTTTTCAAATGAGTCAGTTCTTCAAATCAGGTGGCCAAAGTATTGAAGCTTGAGCATCAGTCCTTCCAATGAATATTCAGGACTGATTTCCTTTAGGATGGACTAGTTGGATCTCCTTGCAGTCCAAGGGACTCTTCAAGAGTCTTCTCCAGCATTACAGTTCAAAAGCATCAATTCTTCAATGCTCAGCTTTCTTTACGGTCCAACTCTCACATCCATACATAACTACTGGAAAAGCCGTAGCTTTGACTAGATAGACCTTGTCGGCAAAGTAATGTCTCTGCTTTCTAATATACTGTCTAGATTGGTCATAGCTTTTCTTCCAAGGAGCAAGCATCTTTTAATTTCATGACTGCAGTCACCATCTGCAGTGATTTTGTAGCCCAAGAAAATAAAGTGTGTCACTGTTTCCGTTGTTTCCCCATCTATTTGCCATGAAGGGATGGGACCTAATGCCATGATCTTTGTTTTTCGAATGTTGAGTTTTAAACCAGCTTTTTCATTCTCCTCTTTCACTTTCATCAAGAGGTTCTTTAGATTCTCTTCACTTTCTGACATAAGAGTGATGTCATCTGCATATCTGACGTTATTGATATTTCTCCCGGCAATCGTGATTTCAGCTTGCGCTTCATCCTGCGTAGCATTTCTCATGATGTACTCTGCATAAAAGTTAAATAAGCAGGGTGACAATATACAGCCTTGGTGTACTCCTTTTCCGTGTATATTACTATATGTAAAATAGAAGACCAGTGCAAGTTTGATGTATTAAGCAAGGCACCCAAAGTTGGTGCTCTGGTACAACCTAGAGGGATGGGGTGGGGAGGGAGGTGGGAGGGGTTTCAGGATAGGAGTACACATTTATACCCATGACTGATTCATGTTGATGTATGGCAAAAACCATCACAAAATTGTAAAGTAATTATCCTCCAATTAAATTTAAAAAAATTTTTAAGTATTATGGTCAAATCAGAAAAAAGTGGGAAAAACTCAGTTCAATAGTAGTGAATTCTCTTCTTCCTAGCTTCCATTTATTATTTTGAAATTAGTGTTTTTACATCCTATTAGCATATTTTATAGCTATTCACAATTTTAGAGTTTTATTAGTCACATGTTAGAAAATTCCCTCTTAGAAAGAGGCAGAGTATAAATTAATAAGTGATAAAGAATGTTTGAATAACTTGCACCAATTTTACTATCCTAAAGATATAAAAGGAACTTTTTAAGAACTTAGACTAGATATCTTTTTTTTCACTCTTACTTACTTTATTTTTTAATATAAATTTATTATTTTAATTGGATGCTAATTACTTTACAATATTGTATTGGTTTTGCCATATATTGACATGAATCCACCATGGCTGTACATGTGTTCCCCATCCTGAACCTCCCTCCCACCTCCCTCCCCATCCCATCTCTCTGGGTCATCCCAGTGCACCAGCCCCGAGCATCCTGTATCATGCGTCGAACCTGGACTGGCGATTCATTTCACATATGATAATATATATGTTTCAATGCCATAGAATAGACATCTGGATAATTCTTAACTGAAGCAAACGTGAAAATATATCATATAATAATGATCTACTCTTTAATTATTAACACTGACTAAATCTTATCCCAAAAGTTTAAAGCAATATAAAGTGAAGTGAAAGTGAAAGTTGCTCAGTTGTGTCTGATTCTTTGTGACCCCATGGACTATAGAGTCCATGGAATTCTCCAGGCCAAAATACTGCAGTGGGTAGCCATTCCCTTCTCCAGGGGATCTTCCCAACCCAGGGGTCGAACCCAGGTCTCCCACATTGCAGACGGATTCTTTACCAGCTGAACCACTAGGGAAGCCCAAAACCATATAAACTTATGATCAAATCAGAAAAAAAATGGGAAAAACTCAGTGTCCTTCAACAGAATAATAAAATGTGTTGAGGTACTTCTACTCAAAGGAATTCAATACCGATGTTGAAGATTACAACATGCATTTATATGGGTTGACATGGCTAAAAGTAGCTAACATTTATTGTGTACTTATTATATGTCAACTTTTAGTCTAAAGGACTTTGCATTGCTTTTACTTTTGTACGGAAGTGTTTTTGTGTTTTGCAAGAGAAAGCTGTACATAACTGTAATAACTGTACAACTCAGTGAGTTCTCAGAAAGTGAACATATCCATATGCTTACTGCTCAAGTCAAGAGCTGTTGTTCTTGGTATCCTTAGGGTGCCCTCTAGTCACTAACCTTTCCTTCCTTTCCAAAAGCAACCACTACCCTGAATTCTAAAGCCATAAATTGTTTTTGCCTATTTATGAACTTCAATCAAATAGAATGCTACCTTTGTTGTAAATTATAATCATTCCTTTACTGTAAAATGATAATTTTCCTTATATTCCCTTCATTCTTTTCCATATTGCATTCACCTCTCCTTAACTGAAGTCTTGTTAGTTGAAAAAAGATGTAATATAGGAAAGACGATGAAGCAAAATGCATTAGGTACTCCTTAAAAATTATATTATCCCCATAGTACTTCCTTATACATTTCTGTACTTTTTACAATGTATCTGCATTGTTTTAAAATTCAAGAAAAGCAACCATTTTCATATATTTTCTAAAAATTAGAGTGAAAAGGGAATTAGCAAAAATATGTTTCAAAAATGTTTATTCATGTAATTTGATAGCATACATCAAAAAGTAGGAATGACTGATCAAAAGCTATCTTAATTTTACAGGATCCACAGATTTTGGACATTAATGCTGACCAAGAGAAAATAAAGGTCATGTTGAATGAACTGCTGTTAGTTCTGGATGATCTTCAAAAACGCGCTTTTCAATATAAATCCTATCAGAAGAATTTTAAGGTAATGACAGCGCTACACATCTGTTCTTAAAATATAGAACTATAAAATATATCTTTGTGTATGCACAGAAGTGACACTGATGCACTCATTTTCAATAATACTCAACGTTTAGACACCTATATGCCAGTCACTGTACTGGAATAATCTGAAATACAAAATATGGTATATTCTCTGTCTTTGAAGTGTTTAAAGATTAGGACACATGAGAGAAAAAGTATCTTTATTTATTAAAAAGTAATTGTGAATTATAGACAAATACTCAGACCAGGAACTGTAGTTTCTATGTTAAAATGCGTGTGGGTTTTTTAGTGTAATCAGTTGAAACCCCTTGATTCTTTGTTAATATTCTAGCTTCTTTTACATTCATTCATGTGTATATTATTGATTCCATCAATATTGCCTCATTTGCTCTGGTTTCGATGTGCCAGTTTGATGAAAGAAGAGAATTTGACTGAGCCAGGGAAAAGGTGGATCCCCAAAATTAAAAAGCTAAATGATATGCCCCCCCCCAAAATGAAAAGGAATGAGTAAGAGTTATAAGTGATCTGAACAGATATTGTTGTTGTCCGGTCACTAGGTCACGTCCAGCTCTTTGTGAATCCATGGACTGCAGCATGCCAGGCTCCTCTGTCCTCCACTGTCTCCTGCTCAGATTCATGTCTATTGAGTTGGTGATGCCATCTAACTATATCATCCTTTGTCACCCCCTTCTTTTGTCTTCAGTCTTTCCCAGCATCAAGGTCTTTTCCAATGAGTAGGCTCTTCGTATCAGGTAGCCAAAGTATTAGAGCTAAAGTATCAGAATAGCTATTAGAGAGAACAAAGAGAAAAGCAAATAGGAAAGATTCCTGAGACCAAAACCAGAGGCCACCAGCAATGAAGGAGTGTTAATAGTCTCCCCTAAATTTCAGAGAAGTGCCTAGGCATCACATGGAGATGCATCCATTTCTTTCAGAGCCCCAAATGGATGACCAGAAAGTGGTCTGAGGGCTCTGAGACCTGAGCAGGTCTCCACTCCAGACCTGAGGCTTGGTAGAGCAACCTGCAAAATAATAACCTGGGCACTAGAAAGTGCAGCTGACATAATACCTAAGGCAGGAAGTTTGTGCATGAGACAATTATGGTTCAAAGTTGTTCCCAGATTGAATTAACTGACATATAAGACAGGAAAGTGTGAGGTAGCAAGGCAACTATGGATGAAACATTACCTGATAAAAAGCTATACCAGGTAAGCACTCCTTTGGGTCAGGAAGAATAGTGTAGCTTGAACCAGAGCCTGAAATAGAAGTGTGTTTCCCTCCTTCCAGACTCCATATCTATATTTTATGATTCTTTAGGATGACCTCAGGCTTCCCTGGTGGCTCAGATGGTAAAGAAACTGCCTGTACTGTGGGAGACCTGGGTTCAATCCTGGGTTGGGAAGATCCCCTGGGGGAGGGCATGGCAACTAACTCCAGTATTCTTGCCTAGAGAATCTCCATGGACAGAGGAGCCTGGGGGACTATAGTCCATGGGGTCACAAAAAGTCAGACATGACTGAGTGACAGCATAGCATAGGATGACCTCATATCCAACCTTCCTCTCCAGCTCTTGGTTATTAGGGGGTCAGGAGTGAAGGCCTAAGAGGTGTAGGAAATCATTTCTAATTCTTAATGAAGACAAGGCTAGATCCCTATTGTCAGGGTAATGCTAGCCTTGTAAAATGAGTTGGGAAGTGTTCCCACCTGTTTAATGTTCTGGAAAGGTTTGAGAAAGATTGGCATTAATTCTTTCCCCCCGCCCCCACCATAGATGTTTGGTAGATTTACCAGTGAAGTCATCTGGTCCTGGGCTTTTATGTGCTGGGAGGTTTTTGATATCTGATTTGATCTCCTTACTCCTTATTTTTCTGTTCCTTCCTGATTCAGTCTTAATAGGTTATGTGTTTCTAGGAATTTATGCACTGCTTCTAAGTTAACCAGTTTGTTGGTATACAGTTACTTTTTCATAGTAATCTCTTATGATATGGCTTCCTATGTGGCTCAGTAGTAAAGAATCCTCCTGCCAGTGCAGGAGACATGGGTTTGATCCCTGGCTCAGGAAGATCCCCCTGAGAAGGAAATGGCAACCCACTCCAGTATTCTTACCTGGGAAACCCCATGGACAGAGGAGACTGGTGGGCTACAGTTGGACATGTCACAATGAGTTGGACATGACTGAGCATGCATGCAGGCATAAGATCATATGTATTTCTGTGGTGTAAGTTGTAATGTATCCTTTTTCATTTCTGATTTTATTTATTTGAGTCACCTCTCTTTTTTTCTTGTTCTAGCTAAAGAGTTGTCTTTTAAAAAATGCTTTTTAGTTTCATTGATCTTTTCTATTATTCTTCTGATCCCTATTTTATTTATTTCCACTATGAACTTACTTCCTTTCTTCTGACAATGTTGGGCTAGCTTGTTCTCTTTTTTCTAGCTCTTTGATGTGTAAAGTTATGTTATTTGAAATCTTTCTATTTTCTTAATATTTCCATTTATCACTATAAACTCACCTCTCATAACTGCTTGTGCAGCATCTCATAGGTTATAGTGTGCTGTTTCCACTTTCATTTGTTTTATTTCCCTTTAATTTCCTCTTTAACCCATCAGTTGTTCAGGATTGTGTTGTTTAGTTTTCACACATTTGTAAGTTTTCCACCTTTCCTACTGTTGTTGATTCCTAGTTTCATACCACTGTGGCTAAAAGAAATACTTAGTATGATTTCAATCTTCTTAAACTTGTTAAGACTTGTTTTGTGCCCTGTCAGATGATTTATCCTGGGGAATGTTCTGACTGCTCTTGATAAGAGTGTGTATTTTACTGCTGTTCTATGGAATGTTTGAAATCTTGGCTTATCTCAAGGTTCATAGTTTCTGTGCAACTAATCTCCAAGCCATGAAAATGGTTTCTTTAGATTTTCTTGGAACCTTTCTCTCTATAGGGTTCATAATCAGTCCATTAGGTTAGAAATAGGTGAGAAACCAGAATGTTCTCTCCATCTTAAATCTCCCCATCCCCTGCACCAACTACCACACAAAAATTCTCTCCATCTTCTATCATGCCTCTTCCATCATCTACATATAAGCCCTAAAGGATATAGGATCCAACATCCGTTGGATCATCGAAAAAACAAGAGAGTTCCAGAAAAACATCTACCTCTGGTTTATTGACTACGCCAAAGCTTTTGACTGTGTGGATCATAACAAACTGTGGAAAATTCTGAAAGAGATGGGAATACCAGACCACCTGACATCCTTCTTGAGAAATCTGTATGCAGGTCAGGAAGCAACAATTAGAACTGGACATAGAACAACAGACTGGTTCCAAATCAGGAAAGGAGTACGTCAAGGCTGTTTACTGTCACCCTGATTATTTAACTTATATGCAGAGTACATCATGAGAAAAGCTGGGCTGGATGAAGCACAAGCTGGAATCAAGATTGCTGGAAGAAATATCAATAACCTCAGACACGCAGATGATGCCACTATTGCGTAAAGCAAAGAAGAACTAAAGAGCCTCTTGATGAAAGTGAAAGAGAAGAATGAAAAAGTTGATTTAAAACTCAACATTCAGAAAACTAAGATTATGACATCCAATCCCATCACTTCATGGCAAATTGATGGGGAAACAGGGGAAACAGTGAGAGACTTTATTTTGAGGGGCTCCAAAATCACTGCAGATGGTGACTGCAGCCATGAAGTTAAAAGATGCTTGCTTCTTGGAAGAAAAGTATGGCCAACCTAGACAGCATATTAAAAAGCAGAGACATTACTTTCCCAACAAAGGTCCATCTAGTCAAAGCTATGGTTTTCCCAGTAGTCATGTATGGATGTGAGAGTTGGACTGTGAAGAAAACTGAGTGCCGAAGAATTGATGCTTTTGAACTGTGGTGTTGGAGATGATTCTTGAGAGTCTCTTGGACTGCAAGGAGATCCAACCAGTCCATCCTAAAGGAAATCAGTCCTGAATATTCATTGGGAGGACTGATGTTGAAGCTGAAGCTCCAATACTTAGGTCACCTGAATCAAAGAACTGACTCATTTGAAAAGACCCTGATGCTGGGAAAGATTGAAGGTGGGAGGAGAAGGGGACAACAATGGATGAGATGGTTGGACAGCATCACCGACTCGATGGACATGGGTTTGAATAAACGGCGGGAGTTGGTGATGGACAGGGAGGCCAGGTGTGCTGCAGTCCATGGGGTCGCAAAGAGTCAGACATGACTGATTGACTGAACTGAACTGAACTGAACTGAAAGGATATAGATGCCTCTGAGGACTCATTTGTATATGTGAAAAACCAGTCAGATATGACCCAACTTAAGAGAAAATGCCCTTAAACCTCTGTAATATTTGTGTCTTTTGAGAATTTCTAAGTTCTAAGGATATATAAAGTTATATTTTGTCCCTCAAATAGAAATTTGAATGTATGTGGGGTTTTGTCACTTGTTTTTTACAAATGAAAAAACAAAAATTACTAATAGGAAGATAACATAAGATCTCTATATCTGAAAATTAAATTGCACATTTTGCTTATTATATTTTTAAAGGTAGAAGTGTCCAAGTTTGATGCTTTGGAAGAAGTTAGTGCTGAATTGAAGCTTAAACAATTGCTCTGGGATTCTTTATCTGAATGGGATCAACTCCAGCAAGAATGGTTAAAGGTAAAAAAAGAAAAACTCTTAATTCTTAAATCATTCATATATTATTTAATTTTAAAATCATGGTAGTATGCATTATAGTTTTTAAATAATCTGGTATATTTCAGTAAAATATGCAATATTATAATTTTGTGGAAATTTATCAGCTTTCCAGTGAAATGCACAGAGGTCTTTCTGCTACACAAATCTTTAAGTACCACAAAGAAGAATGCTTTATTTAAGGCAGGCTTCTCAGGTCCTCTGTTTAAGAACATTAAATGAAGGAGGGATCAAAGGACCTCACCATATGGCATTTAACTGCTTTGTGGTTTCTGAATACAGTGTTGTCCTGATACATACAGCCAAGTGTTATTAAAGATCATAGAATTTTATTTATGATCTGCAACATTAGATTTCTGTTTGCTGAGGTTCTGTTTTTATTGTCTTTTTTTTTTTTAAGGAAGCCATTTTTTTTCCTCTGTGATAAAATAGGATCATGGTAATGAGATCTAGGTTATTTCTTTGAGAGTTCAATAGTAAATTCTAATCATAGTAAACTAGGGGGACAAGTATCGTAAGGGGAGACAAGTATCATAGGGTTTGGTTCTTAGGGTCTACTCTTGTATTCAAACATTAACAAGGATTAATCCTCTAGGAGACAGAATATATGACCTTCTGTTCTTTCCGGTGTGATATGCTCATACTAGAAATACCATGAGCGTCACAAATATTGCTTTACATTTGCTGGTTCAGCTTCCCTGTGCTGGTACCCGAAATTAGAAGTCACACATCTAGGTTAAACCACAGTGACACAAGAATGATTCCTAGATAACGTTCTGGACACAGTGGATAGCAGTGGAGAATAAAAAGAACAGAGTCTAAACTCTCACAGAATTTACCTTTTGGTGAAGAAAGCAGAAAACAAACAAACATATATATGCTATTATAACAGAGAATTTTAAATGCTGTTGTATAACTCATTTATCGGTTATCTCAGAAGTAGAAAATGCTCCTGAGTAGGAAAGAGGAAGCTTAGAAAGTGCTCTGATTCCCACCAGAGATTAGAGCAGTGGCTTCCGAAGTGGGACAAATTTACCCAGGAAGTGCACAAAAAGTAGACATTGTATCTAGGGAAAAATGAATGTTTATAAATTTTTAGTGGAGGCATATCTGACACACTGTATTGGTTCCAGGTGTATAAATGATGATCCTATATTTGTGTATATTGTAAAATGATCAGCTCAGTAAGTCTAGTTAACATTTGTTACCATTCACAACCATAATTTTTTTCTTACGAGAACTTTCAAGATCTATTCTTTTAGAAACTTTCAAATATGCAATACAGTGTTATTAACTAGTCACTATTCTGTACATTACATTCCCATGATTTATTTATTTTATAATTAGAAGTTTGTACCTTTTGACCTCCTTCACTCGTTACATCTCCCCACCCCTTTTCTCTGGAAACCACCAATCTATTCTGTTTTAGTTGTTTTACTTTAGACTCTTGCTTTGTTTTGTGTTAGATTCCACATTTAAGTGAGATTATATGATATTTTTCTTGGTCCGATTTATTTCACTTTACCTAAAGCCCTCATGGGCCATCCATGTTGCCAAAATGATAAAGTTTCATTCTTTTTATGGTGGAGTAATAGTCCATTGTATACATATAACACATTTTCTTCATCCATTCATCCATTGGTGAACACACTTAGGTTGTCTTTTTCTCTTGGCGATTGTAAATAACGCCACTATGAATATGTCTTTTCAAATCATTGTTTTTGTTTTCTTAGGATAAAAGTCCAGAAATGGAATTGCTGAGTCATATGGTAGTTCTATTTTTAATCATTTGAGGAATCTTAATACTGTTTTTCATAGTGGTTGTGCCAATTTACATTTCTACCAGCAGAGCACAAGTATTCATTTTTCTCCATATCTTTTCTCCACTGGTTATTTTTTGTCTTTCTGTTACTAGCCATTCTAACAGGTATGAGGTTTTATTTCATTGTGGTTTTCATTTTAATTTCCCGATGGTTAGTGATGTTGAGTATCTTTTCATGTACCTGTTGGATATCTGTTACATCTTTTTAGGAGAAATGTTTATTCAGCTCCTCTGCCCACTTTTAATCAGGTAATTTGTTTTTTTGCTATTGAATTATACGAGTTCTGGATATTAGCCCCTTATCAGATATATAATTTGCAAACATTTTCTCCCATTAAATCAATTGACTTTTTCTTTTATGGATGGTTTCCTTTGCTGTGCAGAAGCGTTTTAGTTAGATTCTCATTGGTTATTTTGCTTTTTTGCCTTTGCTTTCAGTGTTAAATCCAAAACATCATTGCCAAGACCCTTCTCAAAGAGATTAATACCTATGTTTTCTTTTAGGAGTTTTTAAGTTTTGGGTCTTATATTCAGATCTTTAGTTCATTTTCAGTTATTTTTGTGTGTGATTCAATTTCATTACTTTGTTTTTGCCTGTGGCTATCCAATTTTCCCAACACCATTTATTGAGGAGACTATCCTTTCTGCATTATATATTCTTGACCATTTTGTTATAAATTAATTGACCATATATGTGTGGGTTTGTTTCTGTTCCATTAATCTATGTGTCTGTTTTTGTGCTAGTACCATACTGTTTTGATGACTATGACTTTGGAACATAGTCTGAAATCAAGGGGTTGATACCTCTATCTTTGTTTTTCTTTCTCAAAATTGTGTTGGCTATTCAGGATCTTTTGTGATTCCATACAAATTTTAGGATTGTTTGTTGTATTTGTGTGAAAAAAAATGCCACTGGAATTTTGATAAGGATCATATTGAATCTGTAGATTGTTTTAGGTGGTATAAACATCTTAACAATATTAATTCTTCCAATCTATGGGCATCAAATATCTTTTCATTTTTATAAATTTTCTATTGCCTTCAATCCATATGACCATCTGACATGATATGTATACACTTACATGTTTATGTAACTGATAAATATATTTATAGATACATGCATACATTGAAGTGCATGTTTAAATAAGTTACATTAAAGGGGTACATAATCAAATATAATAGGAAACTACTGGGTAAGAAGTTTGTAGGTCACAAGAATAAAAATTAGCTGTTTGCAACTTTACAGTGATTGGCCCTCAGGAATAAATTACAGGGATTGCAATACTGCATTTGATGGTATGTGAGAAAAGGACATGAAAGTAATAAACAATGCCTGATCTACTATTAGAAATCTTCATACGTAGAGCCATTTAAAAAAGCATAAAGTTGACTTGATTTGACAACATAGCTACCAGAAAATCTGAGTAAAGAAATTTTTACTATTTCAAGTTTGCCTTTTATCATATGTCTTAACTTCTTTCTCCCTAATTTTCATAGTCCAAATTTGACTCCTTGGATCCAGAATTTCTAAATGGTCAAGTTTCTAAATATGCCAAATTTGTGACTCAATTGGAAAAAGGCTTGCCACCCAACAGTGTCGTGCCCCAGCTAAAAAGTAAGGTGGAAAAAATGAAAGAAAAGGTAAGCTTGGATGAAATTATCTCAGAAACTCCAGGTCAATCACTTATACTTGAGGCTAATGAGACCAAAGCCAGGAATTCTTCCTTGTTTAAATTACCTTTGCAGAGAGAAGAAGCAACAGACAAATTCAGTTACTACAGAGGCACAAACTGCATCCTTCTCCTTAGCTGGGCAAATCATGCAACTGAGTAGTATGAGAATTCTAGCTGTTTCTCATCCTCACTAGCACTTGTTATCAATAAGGAGTTCTTTTAAAATTTGGTTTGCTTTGTTTTTTATTTTAACTATTCTAATAATGTGTAGTAATATCTCATAATGGTGATTTACACTTTTCTAATGATTAGTGACGTGATCATCTTTGCCCATGTCTATTTGCCATTCATCCACCTTCTTTGCTGAAATGTCTGTCTGGCTATTAGCTCAATTTTTAATTGGCTTGTTTGTTTTGTTATTAGTGAATTTTAAGACTTTTTTTATACAGTCTGATATAAATCATTTTCAAATATGTAACTTGAAAATGTTTTTCCCAGTCAGTGACTTTAGTCCGTAAATAGTGACTTTCACCAAACAACAGGCTTAAATTTGGATCAAGTCCTATTAATGTATTTTTTCTTTTACATATTACTTTTTTAGTTAGTATCTGACAACTTTTTGCCAAACCTAAAGATCACACAAATTTTCTCTTGTATTTCCTTCTGGAAGTTTTATAGTTTTGCTTTTTTTAAATTAAGGTATATGACTTATTTTAAGTTATTTACATTTTGCAGGTAGATATTCAGTTGATCCAACACCATTATTTGAAAAGAGTATTCTTTCTCCATTGACTGTCTTTGCATCTTTGGGAAAAATCAGCTAACTATATTTTTTAGTCTGTTGCTGAATACTTTATTCTATTTTGTTGCTCTGTAAGTCTGTTCTTTCACCAGTACCACACTGTGTTGATAACTATAGCTGGAAAATCTTGAAATCGGGTAGTGTAAGTTCTTCATTGTTCTTCTTTTCACAATTTTGTCAATTCAAATTCTTCTACTTTTCCATATAAATGTTAAAATGAGTTTATCAATATGTACAACAAATTGCTTGGATTTGGGGGGAGACTGTGTTAAATCAATAGATCATTTTGAGGAGAACTGACATCTTCACAAGATAGAATTTTCTAATTTCCTACCAGCCTATCCCTTCATTTAGTTAGATCTTCTTATATTTTTCATGAATGTTTTATAGTTTTCAGCATACAGATTATGCACATACTTTGTTAGATTTAAAACTATTCTTTTATGTTATCTTAAATGATATTGCTTTTAATTTCAAATTCTAATTGTTCATTTCTGGTAGGTAGGAATACTGTTGACCTTTGTATATTGATCTTATATCCTGTAATCTTGCTAAATTCGCTTTTTAATTTTAGGAGCTTTTGTACATTATTCAGAATTATAAACATAGAAAATTACTTCAGCTGTGAATAGAGACAATTTTATTTATTCATTTATAATCTGTGTGTCTTTTCTTTCTTTTTCTTGCCTTCTTGCACTGGGCAGGATTTTCTATACAATATTGAATAGGAGTAATGAGAGAAAACATCCTTGTCCTGTGCCTGATCTTAAAGGGGAAATGTTCAATCTGTTTTTAAGTATGATTTTAGTCAAATATTTTTATAGATGCCTTATATTAAGATAACAAAGTTTCCTAGTTTTCTGAGAGGCTTCATTTATTTTTTATAAGATTTCTTGTTCTAAAGACTGAATTGTCTGAAATTAATACAATTATATATTAATTTGTATATATAGTAAAGCTTGCTTTTAGAATTTGCACGATATGACTTTCTCCATCTTTTTATTTTTAATTTTTCTGTCTTTATATTTAAAGTGGATTTCTTGAACAGTGCATAATTGGTTCCTGATTTTTTATACAATCTGATTTTTTAAGTCTTTTAACTAACATGTTTACCATTCATATTTAAAGCATTATTGATGTGATTGGTTTAAAAATGCTATCATGCTGGTTTTTTAATTTGTTTGTTGTTTCTTTTTTCCTCTTTTTTTTTCCCTCTCTTGATTTAATTGTATATGTTTTTTTATTCCATTTTATCTTCTCCATGGAATTATTGTTCACACCTGTTTTAAGCAATTTTTAGATTTTCACTTAATCCAAATCAACCTTCAAATAATATTATACTGCTTAATGTAGAGTGTAAAGATTTTATAATACCATATTCCCCATTCCTCCCTCTCATCTTTTGTATTAATGTTGTCATGTATTTTACTTTTATATGTAGTATGAACACAACATGTTGCTGCTATTTTTGTTTTATATAGTTACATTTTAAGGAATAAAAATGGGAAATAAAGTGAAATTTATTTTACATATATTCCATTTTCAATATTCTTCATTTCTTTGTAGAGATCTAAATTTCTGACTCATAGCATTCATGCTGCCTGAAGAACTTCCTTTAATATTTCTTATTGAGTAGGTATGCTAGCAATGAGCTGCTCAAATTTGTGTCTTTATCCTTTATTTTAAATGATATTTTCACTGGCATATAATTCTGAATTGGCAGATTTTATGTTTTCTTCCAGCAATGTAAAAGTATTTTCTTATTATCTTTTTACTTGCATGTTTCTGACCATACCGTAAGATAGGCTTTCTTAGGGTTCTTCCAATCTTCTCTGTGAACCCCTCTATGTATTTGTTGCCCCTGAGACTTCACACTCTCATGCTACCCTACACTCAGTCTTAGCAATTTATTTTTTAAATTCAGCTACATCTTCTAACTAGCTTAAATGGCAACCCAAGGTATCTCTCCTAGGTAAACAAATTCTCAGAAACTTCTTTCTGTGGAGAAAACTATGGATACCAGTGTCTCTAAATTTTGAGTTAGCTGGTTTTGCTGCAGCCTCACTTTTCTGATGGATTCAATACAAGTCATTAATTTGCAGTTTGTCCAGATTTTTCATTGTTTACACACATCAGAGGTGTTCTTTCCAGCTTTATACACGCCCAAATGGGACTGTATTTTTTAGGATAAAAAGAATGGTGCCTCAGAGAGTGTGTGTTTTCCAGCTTCCAGTTATCATTGACCTGAGGAACCCAACTCTGAAGCCTAGACATTGGGCAGCTATTGAACAAACAGTTGATGCC
The DNA here is from genome assembly GCF_032405125.1 of Capricornis sumatraensis. Taxonomy (NCBI): domain Eukaryota; kingdom Metazoa; phylum Chordata; class Mammalia; order Artiodactyla; family Bovidae; genus Capricornis; species Capricornis sumatraensis. The sequence goes on from NC_091069.1 coordinate 56,311,707, forward strand.
ACCCTAGTGGACCTTGAAGTTCCGTTAACCCTGGAGAAGCTCATTGAGTTACATGTTTTTGACTTTGGCCATGAAATTCAGGACATTTCTGGACAGGCTTCTGGAGAAGCTGCCTTAGAAACAACCCTTAAAAAGGTAAACCTGAAAAATGTGTATTCTGAGGGTCTTGAGATACAAAGGTTTTCATATTCAGTGGGAAGATTATGAACTTTGTTTGTCAACATTGCAAGTTCCATCTTCTCATTATCAGTTATCTTTCTGCTGTTTCTTTACATTTATTATCATTATTATTGTTATCACCACTATACATATCTTCTTTCTGCTTAGCTTATACTCCAACAGGAACTTGATGGCAACACATTTGCATGCTTTGTATAAAGAACCATACACCAAGGAAGATCTCTTATGCCAAAATATATTATCTTTCAAAGTACATATTAGAGAAGACTAACTCTATGAAATGCTTCAAAAGCACATTGAGAAGATTTCTTTCGTTAGGATGTTTAACCTCCTTACTCTAAAACTACACATCTACCAAGGATCTATGTAAAAAGATTTTTTTTCCTTTTAATCAAGGCATAAAATGGGAAGGAATACACATTAAAGTATCACAAGTTTTCATATGTATTAATGCTCTTCAATAAAATTAAGCAAATAAGTGCCACCTAATGGAGAAGAGGATTTTAAGAATTTTAAGGCAATTAGGAGATTAGCATAATTATGGAGTTTTCCATTATTTCATTCCATATTCATTTATCAACCTAAAAGTAAATGAACTGAGATATACTAAGACTTGACCAATCTCCTAGGTGGAGGATTCTTGGAAAACAACTGAATTTGTTGTCCTGCCTCACCGTGACTCCAAAGATGTGTTTATCCTGGGTGGCACAGATGATATACAGGTGGGTAAACTGGATTATTGAAACCTATGGTGAAGGTTCTTGCCAGACCTAGTCCTAAATATCCTATGGGAGATTATAATGAAGGACTGAAATATGAAAGTTGTTAGGGAGAAATCTAATTTAGAAGGCAAAATATGAATATGAATATTTGTTTAGTCATCAAGTCGTGTCCAACTCTTTTGAGACCCCATGGACAGTAGTCTGCCAGGCACCTCTGTCCATGGGATTCCCCAGCAAGAATACTGGAGTGTGGGTTGTCATTTCCTTCTCCAGGGGATCTTACCAGCCTAGGGATCAAACCCACATCTCTTGTGTTGGCAGGCAGGCTCTCTACCACTGAGCCACCAGGACATGAATGCTTGTACATGAAATACTTATCAAAGCAATAGATATGACACATATATATATATATATAAAGAATTTTTTCCTTTTAATCAAAGCATAAGATGGAAAGGAATACACATTAAAGTATCACAAGTTTCCATATGCATTAATGCTCTTCAATAAAATTAAGCAAATTAGTGTCATCTAATAAAGGGGACAACAGAGGATGAGATGGCTGGATGGCATCACCAACTCGATGGACATGAGTTTGAGTAGACTCCAGGAGATGGTGATGGACAGGGAGGCCTGGCTTGCTGTGATTCATGGGGTCGCAAAGAGTCGGACATGACTGAGCGATTGAACTGAACTGAATGGAAGAAGATGTTAAGAATTTTAAAGGCAATTAGGAGGAGATTAGGGTAATTATAGAGTTTCCATTATTTCATTCTATATTCATTTATCAACTATATATATATATATATATATATATATATATGAGTTAAAAACCTTGTAGTCAGTAACTGCTGGAGAATTTGGAATAGCAAAGAGATCAGTTGTAGCTGAAGTGATCAGAGAATCCTTGCTAGACCAGCCGAGACATTCTAGACCTTAAAAATATGAGGGTTTGATATTAATAGTTATAGATGAGAATAGAAGGCACTTCAAACCATTTAAATAAGGCAAAGAAGCATGAATAAGCATTTCATGTTTATAGCACACTAAGAAGCTAAATTCACTTGAAATTTTTGAGATTAGAAGTAAATGGTCATGCTCTATTAACAGCAAAAGAAGATAAATATAACCCGTGTATTTGGAATATTCTTAGTGACTTAATATCCAAAGGCATATTTGTTTAGCACAGGAATATGGGGATTGTAACTCAATTTAAAAAACAAATCCCACACAGGGAACTATATTCAATATCCTGTGATAAGTCATAATAGAAAAGAATGTGAAAAAGTGTATATATATATATATATATATATATATGTATGTATGTATGTATGTATAATTGAATCACTTTGCTGTATAGCTAACATTAACACAACACTGTAAATCAATCATACTTCAATAAAATATTTTTTTAAAGCAAAGCCCCATTCTCTTAGTGAGTCCCCAAACTAGAATTGGAGATGAAATGTCTTTGCCAGGTGTAGTTTAGAAGAGCAAAACCAGACAGTATTCTGGGTGGTGAAGGGGAGAGCAGACCCAAGATGGAAATCAGTTAGCATGAGACCAGGTAATACCAGGTGATGGGGCTTCTGCTCCGAAGAAGTTTATAATTTAAATAGAATAGTGAAAATTCTTTAGATTAGAAGACACGTTTTTTTAAATGTACATGTTCTGCAAGGGTTGCTGTGGCATATGGAGAAGGAGTAGGGGAAGGAGGTAGATGAAAACTTGTCTATAATCATCCAGAGCTTGACATGAATGAGTTCACTTTTCCTCTTCCTCAAGATAACTGAGGGAGAATGATGTTTCATTGGATAAAGCAAGCAGCTACTTTTCAAGTTTTGAGCACTTTGAGAAATAAAGACCTGGATGACAAAGTGGTATAAAGTACCAGATAACTTGTAGGGGAAGATTGAAGAAAAGGGCTTAGCTAAACAGAAATGTGGGCTGTTAATAATGACAGAAATAGCCAGGATTTGACAATCAGAAGTTCCATGGTGACACTGAAGAAAACATCATAGTGGGTTGTAAATCCTGGTGAAGGGAAGAAGGAGAGGAAATGGGTTGGTGAGAAATAATGGGTGGGACTAAGCTGTTAATTCAGAAAGTTGACTTTTAAGTGGTTTGGAATTAACATATACACACTGGGTGCATGTGTGCTAAGTCACTTCAGTCATCTCCGACTCTGTGCAACACTATGGACCCAGGGATCAAAGCCACATCTCTTGTGTCTAACTTGCAATGGCAGGTAGGTTCTTTATCATTAGCACCACCTGGAAAGTCCCAGCATATACACACTACTATATATAAAATAGATAATCAACAAGGACCTACTGTATAGCACAGGGAACTCTACCCAATATTCTGTATAACCTAGATGGGAAAAGAATCTGCAAAAGAATGGATATATGTACGTGTGTAATTGAATCACTTTGCTGTACACCTGAAACTAATACAATGTTGTAAATCCAATAGAAATTTCTATTCCAATATAAAATAAAAATTTTTAGGTAAAAATAAAAATAAATAAATAGACTCTTGGAGTTAAATATCTGTAATTATCTTTGAGAGCACTAACATACGACGTTGCACATATTTTCTTCACCTTTCCTGAAAGGTCCTTCTTGATGACAGCACCATCAACATTGCAACCATTGCCTCATCACGTTACGTTGGCCCACTGAAAGCTCGAGTAGACGAATGGCAGAAACAGCTTGCTTTATTTAATCAAACACTGGTGAGTAAGGATAATTTCAATTCATGGACTCAGAGAATTGGAATCACAGGACCTTAGAAGTCATTTGTTCACTTGGGGTTAGATAGTATAGAGTTTAGATATAAGATTCAATTATTGACATTTTATTATTCTCAGAATAAAAGGAGAATGGATTATACCATCAATAATTAGTTATTATTGCTGTGAAACAAAATACCACAAACGTTAGTCGTATAAAACAAGATACATTTATTATCCCACAGTTTCTGTGGGTCAGGAGTTCATGGCTTAACTGGGTCTTATGCTTAAGGGTCTCACAAGGGTTCAATCAAGATGCCGGCCAGGACTGGGTTCCAGTCAGAGGTTCAGCTAAGGGAAGATGCTGACAGATATCATTTCCTTGCAATTCCAGGACAAGGGGCTTCAGTTTCTCACTGGTTGTCAATCAGAGGCCATCCTTAGCTCCTCCATGTTGCTCAGTTTTTTTCATGGACTTCCTCAACAATATGACTTGTTTCATCAGTAAAGCAGGGAAGAGGAAGTCTCTAGGCAAGATGTAGGTTACAGCCTTCTGTACTGTACACCTAATTGTGAATATCCTATTACCTTTACCATATTCTCCATAACTAGAAGCAAGTCACAGGTGGCACCCACACTCAGGGGGAGAGGATCACACAAGGACATGAAGCCCAGGTCCTGGGGCCACCTTAAGGGTCTTATCACAACAAGCTCATAAAGCATCACTACGAACAAAGCTAGTGGAGGTGATGCAATTCCAGCTGAGCTATTTCAAAGCCTGGAAGATGATGCTGTGAAAGTGCTGCATTCAATATGCCAGCAAATTTGGAAAATTCAGCTGTGGCCACTGGACTGGAAAAGGTCAGTTTTCATTCCAATCCCAAAGAAAGGCAATGTCAAAGAATGTTCAAACTACCACACAATTGCACTCATCTCACACACTAGTTGAGTAATGCTCAAAATTCTCCAAGCCAGGCTTAAGCAGTATGTGAACTATGAACTTCCAGATGTTCAAGCTGGTTTTAGAAAAGGCAGAGGAATCAGAGATCAAATTGCCAACATCCGCTGGATCATGGAAAAAGCAAGAGAGTTCCAAAAAAACATCTATTTCTGCTTTATTGACTATGCCAAAGACTTTGACTGTGTGGATCACAATAAACTGTGGAAAATTCTGAAAGAGATGGGAATAGCTATATGCAGGTCAGGAAGCAAGAGTTAGAACTGGACATGGAAGAACAGACTGGTTCCAAATAGGAAAAGGAGTACGTCAAGGCTGTGTATTGTCACCCTGCTTATCTAACTTCTATGCAGAGTACATCATGAGAAACACTGGGCTAGAAGAAACACAAGCTGGAATCAACATTGCTGGGAGAAATATCAATAACCTCAGATATGCAGATGACACCACCCTTATGGCAGAAAGTGAATAGGAACTAAAAAGCCTCTTGATGAAAGTGAAAGAGGAGAGTGAAAAAGTTGGCTTAAAGCTCAACATTCAGAAAACAAAGATCATGGCATCTGGTCCCAGCACTTCATGGGAACTAGATGGGGAAACAGTGGAAACAGTGTCAGACTTTATTTTGGGGGGCTCCAAAATCACTGTAGATGGTGACTGCAGCCATGAAATTAAAAGACGCTTACTCCTTGGAAGGAAAGTTATGACCAATCTAGACAGCATATTCAAAAGCAGAGACATTACTTTGCCAACAAAGGTCCATCTAGTCAAAGCTATGGTTTTTCCAGTGGTCATGGATGTGAGAGTTGGACTGTGAAGAAAGCTGAGTGCTGAAGAATTGATGCTTTTGGTGTGTTGTTGGAGAAGACTCTTGAAAGTCCCTTGGACTGCAAGGAGATCCAACCAGTCCATTCTAAAGGAGATCAGTCCTGGGTGTTCTTCGGAAGGAATGATGCTAAAGATGAAACTCCAATACTTTGGCCACCTCATGGGAAGAGTTGACTCATTGGAAAAGACTCTGATGCTGGGAGGGATTGGGGGCAGGAGGAGAAGGGGCAACAGAGGATGAGATGGCTGGATGGCATCACCGACTCGATAGACATGAGTTTGAGTGAACTCCGGGAGTTGGTGATGGACGAGGAGGCCTGGCGTGCTGCGATTCATGGGGTCGCAAAGAGTTGGACACGAGAGACTGAACTGAACTGAATACTATTCCTTGAAGTCTCCATGGTGCTCTTCCTTTCATGCACACTTCCTTTTTATTTTATTCTACCTCAGATTACCCCATAATAAAACAAAAAGACCACTTACTCTAATTTTTTTCCCATCCAATGTCTTTCTTCTACTTCAGTTTTTTAAACTTAATTAATTTGGGTTCCTCTATGTTCTGGGTCTTCCCTAGTGTCTCAGACAGTAAAGAATCTGCCTGAAATGAGGAGGCAGATCCTTTGATCCCTGGGTCAGGAAGATCCCCAGGAGAAGGAAATGCCAACCCATTCCAGTGTTTTTTCCTGGAGAATTCCATGGACAGAGGAGCCTAGTGGGCTATAGTCTGAAAGTGAAAAGAAAGTGAAAGTGAAGTTGCTCAGTCATGTCTGACTCTTTGCAACCCCGTGGACTGTAGCCCACCAGGCTCCTCCGTGCGTGGGATTCTCCCGGCAAGAATACTGGAGTGGGTTGCCATTTCCTTCTCCAGGGGATCTTCCCGACCCAGGGATCGAACCCAGGTCTCCCGCATTGCAGGCAGACGCTTTAACCTCTGAGCCACCAGGGGGTCACAAAGAGTCAGACATGCCTGGGTGACACTTCCCTATATGTACTAATATGAAAAGTTATCTGTGACTTAATACAGGCACTAAGTAGGAAAAGGCAATTTGTCTCATCTTTATTTCATAGAGACCTTTTTCAGGAATCCATCCTCTTCAATGGACACCTTATAATCTGATCCCTGAATAACAGAGACCCTCCAGAGAATTAACTGCATAGAAAGTATGAGTAAACCAGGGAGTGGCTGGGATATTAGGGTTTAGGCACAGCCCCCAAATCTAGAGTGAGGTGGGAGATGCTCTTTTACGAATCTCAGGCCTGCACATGTGATGGCAAGAGGCACAGCGGAAAGGTGAGGTCTGCAGACTTTAGATCTGACCCTGCACTTGTGGTGTCTTTGATTAACAGTGGTCATCTCTGAGAGGAGAGAGAGTATATGGTTTTCTTCTTCTTCCCAGTCTTATGTCTTTGCCACATGTTCTGTTATAAGCAGGTTTTACTCTTTTAATTGAAGAAAGTGAATTATATTTCTTCTTTAAAAGGAAGGAGAGGGAAGAATATAGACCTCATTGAGGCAAAGAACCTTTTTTATATATTTGGAAACAATCACTAAACTTAACAGCTTCCCAACCCTTCAGATTCCTTGAAGCATCTTGCTTCCCCCTAGAATGTCTCCTCTGGGCATTTTAATCCTCTTTCTTTGGGTCCATTCTGGTTACCACACAGTAGTAGACTCATTATAACTCTACTCATACTAAAAAATGAGTTGGAATTAAGCTGAGATGAATCTTGGGTATTTTAAAGAGGTGTTATTTCAAAGGAGCTGTGAGGACATAGAGAATGAACTTATCATTATGAGGGGAAAGCGTGGGGGCCAGGGGAGGGATAGATTGGGAGTTTGGGATTGACATGTACACACTACTGAATTTAAAATAGATAACCAACAAGGACCTACTACACAGCACAGGAAACTCATTTCAATATTCTGTAATAATCTCGATGGGAAAATAATTTGAAAAAGAATTGATGCTTCTGTGGGTTTAACTCAATCATTTTGCCGAATACCTGTAACTAACATATCATTGCTAATCAACTATGCTCCAATATAAAATAAAAAAAATTTTAATGAAAAATTAAGGCCTGTGAGACACTGCCAAAATGTAGAAAATACGGTGAATCCTCATGTAGTTATTTTTAACATAGCTGTTTATTTTCAACTTTGCGTGAAAAAATTTGATAATGTCCTTGTTTTTCTCCTAGGAAGAATGGCTGAACTGCCAGAGAAACTGGCTCTACCTAGAGAGTATTTTTAATGCTCCAGATATTCAAAGGCAGTTGCCTGCAGAGGCCAAGATGTTCCTTCAAGTGGACAAGTCATGGAAGGAAATCATGAGGAAGGTTAACCGGCTGCCTAACGCTCTCCGAGCAGCTACTCAACCAGGTAGAAAAGAAACACACGAAAAGACTTTCAAAAGCATTCATCACCTGGAAAATTCTAATAATATGTGGTACATTCAATCCTTCATCTAGTCAGCACTGATGACCAGGAACATTTGTAGTACCTTTGACACTCTTGATAAGCAATGTGAATTGAACACTTGTTATTTTATTACTATCAATGTATTGTCATCATTATCTTTCAGCTCATTTCATGGTTTTGGCACACAAGCATCTACTTCTTTTGCTGTGTGTAGCATTGGGGAATGTTGCCTCACACAGTATCACTGATGCTTCCATCTCACAATTTAGGTTACAAAACATACATTTACATTCAGTTGACCCATTCTGTTAAAGTTCTTACAGACTTCTAACCATACAAATTTTCACACTTTAAGTAATTCATTACAACCACTTACAAATAACGCCACTAATGGTAATTCTGATCTCAGGGTTGAAGTGTGTTTTATTTATTTTTTAGTTGATTTTTATTGGAATATAGTTGATTTTTAATGTTGTGTTAGTTTCAGGTATACAGCAAAGTAAATCAGTTATACATATACATATATTCACTCTTTTTAAGATTCTTTTCCCATGTAGGTCATTATAGAGTATTGAGTAGAGTCCCCAGGGTTTTACAATTGAAAAGTGTTTTAGTAAGTTCTGTTTCTAGGGATGTAGAATCAAAATCTTTTGGGGTGCACATATTCAGTGATTGAACTTTTACGTTTTCTATCAAACCCTCAGCTCAACGGCTTGTTCTGTAAATGGCAGTACATGGTCTGTCCTGGTGATAACCCCAGAGAGCTTCCTTCAGGCAGAAGCAGCTGCTGGGCTGTGCTCTCTGCCCAAAGACTCTTACAGAAACAGACAGGAAAAACTCTATGAGATGATAGTATTGAAAACCTTAAAACTTTGGGGCTTCAAGCGGCTGCCCATATTCCTTTGTTCCTAGTTCCCTTTCAGCCACAACTGTTATCACTCCAGTCCATGTTTCTGCCATCACATCTCCCTCTACCTCTTATAAAGACCCTGTGATTATACTGGGCCCACCACATGATCCATGATAATCTCCCCACCCTGTGATCCATAATGTAATCACATCTGCCAGGTGCCTTTTCCCATAAAAACTTAACAAATTCTCAAGTTCTGGGGATTAAAACATGGATATCTCTGAAAGACCTTTTATCTTGTCTAGCACCCCCACTCAGTGTGCATATTCAAACCTTTTGCTGCAATAATATTAATGTGTCTCATTGCATAGTGCTGCCCCAGTCTCTACTGGACTATTGTTGTATAACTTTTGGAATTAAAAAAAAAAAAGACTTCAAAAATACATTTAGTCCCAGGAATTTCAGATACAGAAGTGTGGAGATATATATATATATATATATATATATATGACTTTCCTGGTGGCTCAGATGGTAGAGAATTCACCTGCAATGCAGGAGACCTGGGTTCGATCCCTGGGTCAGGGAGATCCCCTGGAGAAGGGAATGACAATCCACTCCAGGATTCTTGCTTGCAGAATCCCACAGACAGAGGAGCCTGGTGGGCTACAGTCCATCAAGTCACAAGCAGTCAAATACAACTAAGCAACTTCTACTGTCATATATACATATATATATATACATATATATATATACATATATATATATATATATATATATATAATTTCAGATGATGATAAAGCTGTGAGGAAAAATTAAGTAGGGTAATGTGGCAAACGGAGAAGGCTGTGGCAACCCACTCTAGTACTCTTGCCTGGAAAATCCCATGGACGGAGGAGCCTGGTAGGCTGCAGTCCATGGGGACACGAAGAGTCGGACATGACTGAGTGACTTCACTTTCACTTTTCACTTTCATGCATTGGAAAAGGAAATGGCAACCCACTTCAGTGTTCTTGCCTGGAGAATCCCAGGGACAGGGGAGCCTGGTGGGCTGCCATCTATGGGGTCCCACAGGGTCAGACATGACTGAAGCGAATTAGCAGCAGCAGCAGCAATGTGGCAAAAGAATAGCTGGGGGCTGCTGTGTATGTGTGTATGTTGAAAGGATATTTTGATAAAGTGACTACTTTTGGGTAGAAATCTGCAAGAATGAAGAAATGAAATATGTGTGTGGCTATAAGGGAGTATTGCTAACATCAGAGCAAACAAAGGTAGAGACCCTGAAGTAAAACCATGCTTAGTGTGTACTCCTGTCAGCAAGGAAGCCAGGGCAGGGTGGAGAGCAGTGCACAGTAGAGGGCTTAGGAGTGAGACCAGAGAGGTAAGTGTGCTTGGGTAGTGGGTTGGGGATTGGATTGGGTCACTGATCACATAGAGCCTTGGAGACCATGGAAAAGACTGGATTTGATTCTTGAACAGGTATGGAAGTCAGGTAGTGTGATAGGCACCAAAACATCAATATCAAGTGAGACATGAATCTTGCTTCTTAACGTGGTCCTGTTTAGTGATGAAGAAATAGGATGCGATTGCCACAATTTCAGCATCTAAATATGGCAGAAGAAATAGAAGACATGAGTAAGGAAGTGACACAGAATATGTAGCGTTTAGAGAATGGCTTTGTTTGGAGGGTCAAGAGGAGGCAGTTGTTTGGCTTTAGTTTCTGCACCCCTAATCCTCCACGTTCAAGGTCAGGAGGGGCGGCGGTGAGGAGTACCCCACGTCCAAGGTAAGAGAAACCCAAATAAGACGGTAAGTGTTGCGAGAGGGCATCAGAGGGCAGACACACTGAAACCATACTCACAGAAAACTAGTCAATCTAATCGTATGGATCACAGCCTGGTCTAACTTAATGAAACTAAGCCATGCCATCTGGGGTCACCCAAGACAGACGGGTCATGGTGGAGAGGTCTGACAGATTGTGATCCACTGGAGAAGGGAATGGCAAACCACTTCAGTATTCTTGCCTTGAGAACCCCATGAACAGTATGAAAAGGCTTAAAATGATAGGATACTGAAAGAGAAACTCCCCAGGTTGGTAGGTGCCCAGTATGCTACTGAAGATCAGTGGAGAAATAACTCCAGAAAGAATGAACGGATGGAGCCAAAGCAAAAACAATACCCAGTTGTGGATGTGACTGGTGATAGAAGCAAGGTCCGATGCTGTAAAGACCAATATTGCATAGGAACCTGGAATGTCAGGTCTATGAAATTGGACCTAATTGGAAGTGGTCAAACAGGAGATGGCAAGAGTGAACATCGACATTCTAGGAATCAGCGAACTAAAATGGACTGGAATGGGTGAATTTAACTCAGATAACCATTATATCTACTACTGTATGCAAGAATCCCTTAGAAGAAATGGAGTAGCCATCATGGTCAACAAAAGAGTCCAAAATGCAGTACTTGGTTGCAATCTCAAAAATGACAGAATGATCTCTGTTCATTTCCAAGGCAAACCATTCAATATCACAGTAATCCAAGTCTATGCCCCAACCAGTAATGCTGAAGAAGCAGAAGTTGAACAGTTCTATGAAGACCTACAAGACCTATTAGAACTAACACCCAAAAAAGATGTCTTTTTCATTATAGGGGACTGGAATGCAAAAGTAGGAAGTCAAGAAACACCTGGAGTAACAGGCAAATTTGGCCTTGGAATATGGGATGAAGCAGGGCAAAGGCTAATAGAGTTTTGCCAAGAGAACACACTGGTCATAGCAAACACCCTCTTCCAACAACACAAGAGAAGACTCTACACATGGACATCACCAGATGGTCAACACCGAAATCAGATTGATTATATTCTTTGCAGCCAAAGATAGAGAAGCTCTATACAGTCAGCAGAAAGAAGACCGGGAGCTGACTGTGGCTCAGATCATGAACTCCTTATTGCCAAATTCAGACTTAAATTGAAGAAAGTAGGAAAAACCACTAGACCATTCAGGTATGACCTAATTATGATTATACAGTAGAAGTGAAAAATAGATTTAAGGAACTAGATCTGATAGATAGAGTGCCTGATGAACTATGGATGGAAGTTCGTGACATTGTACAGGAGACGGGGATCAAGACCATCCCCATGGGAAAGAAATGCAAAACAGCAAAATGGCTGTCTGGGGAGGCCTTACAAATAGCTGTGAAAAGAAGAGAAGCAAAAAACAAAGGAGAAAAGGAAAGATATAAGCATCTGAATGCAAAGTTCCAAAGAATAGCAAGAAGAGATAAGAAAGCCTTCCTCAGTGATCAATGCAAAGAAATAGTGGAAAACAACAGAATGGGAAAGACTAGAGACCTCTTCAAGAAAATTAGAGATACCAAGGGAACATTTCATGCAAAGATGCGCTCGATAAAGAACAGAAATGGTATGGACCTAACAGAAGCAGAAGATATTAAGAAGAGATGGCAAGAATACACAGAAGAACTGTACAAAAAAGATCTTCAAGACCCAGTTAATCACAATGGTGTGATCACTCACCTAGAGCCAGACATCCTGGAATGTGAAGTCAAATGGGCCTTAGGAAGTATCACTACAAACAAAGCTAGTGGAGTGATGGAATTCCAGTCGAGCTATTTCAAAGCCTAAAAGATGATGCTGTGAAAGTGCTGCACTCAATATGCCAGCAAATTTGGAAAACTCAGCAGTGGCCACAGGACTGGAAAAGGTCTGTTTACATTCCAATCCCAAAGAAAGGCAATGCCAAAGAATACTCAAACTACTGCACAATTGCACTCATCTCACACACTAGTAAAGTAATGCTCAACATTCTCCCAGCCAGGCTTCAGCAGTACGTGAACTGTGAACTTCCAGATGTTCAAGCTGGTTTTAGAAAAGGCAGAGGAACCAGAGATCAAATTGCCAACATCCGCTGGATCATGGAAAAAGCAAGAGAGTTCCAGAAAAACATCTATTTCTGCTTTATTGACTATGCCAAAGCCTTTGACTGTGTGGATCACAATAAACTGTGGAAAATTCTGAAAGAGATGGGAATACCAGACCACCTGACCGGCCTCTTGAGAAACTTATATGCAGGTCCAGAAGCAAGAGTTAGAACTGGACATGGAACAACAGACTGGTTCCAAATAGGAAAAGGATTATGTCAAGGCTGTATATTGTCACCCTGCTTATCTAACGTCTATGCAGAGTACATCATTAGAAATGCTGGACTGGAAGACGCACAAGCTAGAATCAAGATTACTGGGAGAAATATCAATAGCCTCAGATATGCAGATGACACCACCCTTATGGCAGAAAGTGAAGAGGAACTAAAAAGCCTCTTGATGAAAGTGAAAGAGGAGAGTGAAAAAGTTGGCTTAAAGCTCAACATTCAGAAAACGAAGATCATGGCATCTGGTCCCATCACTTCATGGGAAATAGATGAGGAAACAGAGAAAACAGTGTCAGACTTTATTTTGGGGGGCTCCAAAATCACTGCAGATGGTGATTGCAGCCATGAAAGTAAAAGACGCTTACTCCTTGGAAGGAAAGTTATGACCAACCTAGATAGCATATTCAAAAGCAGAGACTACTTTGCCAACAAAGGTCCATCTAGTCAAAGCTATGGTTTTGCCAGTGGTCGTGTATGGATGTGAGAGTTGGACTGTGAAGAAAGCTGAGTGCCAAAGAATTGATGCTTTTGAAGTTTGTTGTTGGAGAAGGCTCTTGAGAGTCCCTTGGACTGCAAGGAGATCCAACCAGTCCATTCTAAAGGAGGTCAGTCCTGGGTGTTCTTTGGAAGGAATGATGCTAAAGCTGAAACTCCAGTACTTTGGCCACCTCATGTGAAGAGTTGACTCATTGGAAAAAACTCTGAGGCTCAGACGGATTGGGGGCAGAAGGAGAAGGGGATGACAGAGGATGAGATGGCTGGATGGCGTCACTGACTCGATGGACATGAGTCTGAGTGAACTCCAGGAGTTGGTGATGGACAGGGAGGCCTGACGTGCTGCGATTCATGGTTTCACAAAGAGTTGGACACGACTGAGAGACTGAACTGAACTGAACTGACTGAATCCCCAAAAGTGTGTGACGCCAGATAAAAAGGTTTCAAATTAAATGCGTTTTCTTCAGTGGCAGATATTAAAATTAACGTCATCATTAAGAGATAGACTGGGAGCTTGGAGTTGGTAGACGCAAAGTATTACACTTAGACTAGATAAACAACAAGGTCCTAATGTATAGCATAGGGAACTATACTCAGTATTCTGGGGTAAGCCATAATGGAAAAGAAGTTAAAGAAAGGAATGTATGTATGTGTATAACTGAGCGATTTTGCTATACAACAGAGATTATCACAACATTGTAAGTCAACTATACTTCAATTAAAAAATAGAATAAGATAGATGCTAAAAAATACTTAACATTCTTAACCAACCTTCCCAACTTTTAATTTATTAGGCCATTATTTTACCAAATAAAACCAAAGCTTTTAAAAAAGTTAATATCATATTTAAAATTATATTCTCTATTTATTTCAATACGACTTTACCAATACCTTTTTTCCAATGAACAGGACTTCTGGAGACTTTTCAAAATAATAATGCATTACTTGACCAAATTCAGAAGTGTCTAGAGGCATATTTAGAATCAAAAAGAGTTATCTTTCCAAGGTAAGTTTATAAAGCTACCAACAACACTTTTAGTAGTTGAGTTTCCATGAATTTGTGAAGATATACTTTAAAACAAACTATAACCTCAAAATATCAGGGGACCAAAAAGGGAAGCAGGAAATATATTTCATAATAGCAATGTAGCTCATCTCTGGATTGGGGCATGTAAGTGTCAAGGATAAAGATACAGTGTTTGGTTTAAGTGGGTAGGTGCTGGAAGAACTCTTGATCACAGCACCGTTTCACTGCTGGGTGTGTATGTGTGCACCTGCATGTGTACATGTGTCCACAGATGTATCAGTAAAATGTTAGAGACCTTTGTTGCCTGAGCTGGTTTCTTCAGGCTAATTGATGGCCTAAGAGGGTCACTGTAGAAGTTATCTAAAAGGTCATTTCACAAATTCCAAATGAAATTTTTTACTCATCCATTCATTCCAGAAACATACCAGATGTTTTGCTCAGTGTTAAAGATATAAGAAGAAAAGGCCAGATCCCTGCTCTAATGGAGCTCGTGGTTAGCATGTGGACAGTCATGTAAATACACCGTTCCGGTGCGATTATGTACAAACAGACTATGACTACCTGATGATCACAAGAGCTCCAGACTTCATTCATTGGGGCACATTGTACTGCAACATAGACAATATCACAAAATGTTCATCTTTTGTGGATTTTTCCTGTTAGCTGTAGAAGAAATGGCTGATAAGTTCTGTCCAAGTGAGCCAGTGTTACACACTTACGTAGGTTATTTGGTTAAGAGGGTTTGTTTCTGGGTACCACGCCAGGGTATGTGTATGCATGAGACATCCAAGATCTGGAAGATTTGATTGAGTTCAACAGATTCAGGCAACACAAGAAAAGATAGAGGAATATGTTTGAGATGTGCCTTTTATTTCACTCTTAAATCAGTGGCTCCCAGCTTGGGTCTCCCCAGTGTACAGAGAAAATCTGTACACTACTTCTGATATTTAAAGAAACCTGGACACAAATTTACCTGTGATAATGCTGAACACCAAAAGCATCAGCTTTTATTTTTTCCTTTTGTTTAGAATTAACGTCAACTAGGTCTGCAGTGTTTATTAGGTCAAGAGGCTCTGTGCACCATTGATTTCACTTTCCAAGCCTTAACAAAGACAGATTATGAACCATATGAATTAGTTCCTGGGGCCACAAGTTAGGTCCTGGGGACACAAGAGGAATGCAGCATGGTTCCTGCTCTGTCAGGTTTCATAGTCAAATCTTGACAGTTGTCTGTTTCATTCGTTGAAAAGGGAGATGAATTATTCTGTATCTGGTAGGACTGATAGAGTGCAACCCCAAAACATCTTTATTTCTAAAGACTACCTCTGCATTCCCTACAAGGGGCTAGTTTCTTCCTGCTCAGAATCTTAAGCTGACCTCATGAATTTTCTGGCCATTCTCAGATAATAATGCCAAAAAAACCTCTTGTTGCCTTAACCCACTAAACAATCTGTAGTCGTCGAAACTCTGAAATTCTTTCAAAGTGAAAACATTTCCCTTCTCTGGCCCAGGCCTGTTGCAAGGCTGAAGCCTTTAGTGATGATAAGGATGTATAATGGTCAACCCTCCCTACTTCCTATTAGGTTTCTGGGATATCCAGGTTTGGGGCAGGGAAAGGAGGAGAGGCAGTACAGCAGGAGCAATCTGAGTTGGCTGGTACCCAACTGGCCCCCTGTCTCACATGGGGCCTTCCATGAGCTCATGAGATTCCTCCAGTCCGGAGGGATCTCTCATAGGCAGTTTCCTCCATAGGAGTGAAGTGTCTTCTCCAGCCAGACCCTCATCCCTCTCTCTCATCCCTCAGCATCCAGGTATGCCCCTTCTCCAGTTTTTTTTTTTTTTTCATAGAATATCTTCATGCCTTCAAATGGCCCTGTTGGGCAAGATCTAAGAAAATCCCCTGCTAGCTCACATCAGCACAGCCCACATGTGTGTAGTCACAGAATCAAATAAGCTTCCAGCAACCACGCATTCATCTATTCAACAAATTATGTATTGAATATCAGGTATATATGAGGTACAAGGCTGGATTCTAGGGAAAACAAATAATATAGCTTCACTTTAAGAGTTCAAAGCCAAGTAACAGACATGTGACCAAATCAGTATCATAGCAAGTGCTAGCATTTTTACAAATTTTATGAAAAATCTCTACCTTTTATGTACCAGGCACTAACTCCAGACGCTTGAGATGCAGCCACACTAATCTTTATCATAATCATATTTAGAGATGTGTGGCTTCCCCAGAAACCTAAGACCAATAGGTCCAGGAAATCAGTGGATGGGGAAGAGATGTGGGCAAGGAATTCATCTTTCATGCCTATATAAGGTTTTGCTTCAACTTCAAGTTACATTTTAAGTATATTCTTTAATCTAGATTTTACTTCTTGTCAAATGATGAGCTCTTGGAGATTTTGGCCCAGACACGAAATCCCCAAGCTGTGCAGCCGCACTTAAGGAAATGCTTCGACTCCATTTCAAAGCTTGAATTTGCTCTCCTGCCTCCTACTGAGGGAAAAATTCCTGGAATGGATGCAGAGCCAGAAAAGGTTTACACTAATGATATTTTAGCGATGCTATCACCAGAGGGAGAAAGGGTAAGGTATTCTTGTTAATAATTCTTTATGGGTCAACTTTGTTACTCTTCCAGGGTTGGAGAATGGAGATTTTATTCATCAGCATGCTAAGCATTCACCAAGTGCTACATGCCCTGGTCTTGGGCTGGCTCAACAATTTCAAAAATAACCATGATTAAATTCTTTCCCTCGAAGAATTCAAAGTCCAGCAGAGACATAGTCAAACAACTGAAAAGTCCCATACTAAATGTAATAACAGAGGCACGTGCTCTGTTCTTGGAAACAGGGTGGAAAGAACTGGAGCCAAGTCTTAACTCTCCACAAGGAGCAAAGGAGTAGCCTAGATAAGAGCTGGTTCTACTGCCTGGTCACCTGGATTCCACTCCCAATCTTTAATCTCAGCTATAAAATGAGGATTAGTAATAGTGCCCAATTAATGAGTTGCTGGGGATTTTTCAGGTGTTCCTGTATGTACATTACTTTAGAATAGTACCAAGCGGGTGCTATGAAGTATTAGTTGTCACTGTTTGACAGCAGGGTCTCCTAGGCTCTTTCTGCACAGTGCCTGGAATACAGTAGGCATCAACCAAGTGAATGCACTAGCAGACTATAGGGAACCAAGTGACATCACATAGGAGAATCACACACAAACAGACACACACACACACACAGAGGCAGCCAAGGAACATGGAGAGGAGACATAGAAGGGAGAGCACTCCACACAGACATGTCACTCGGGGAAATGCCAAGGATTTTAATCCAATTAGAACACAGTGGTATATCTATGGGATCAGCAAGAACCCATAGGCATTTCACTTGTACTATACAGGCACTCCAATGTTCATAGCAGCACTGTTTACAATAGCCAAGACATGGATGCAAACTAAGTGTCCACCAACAGATGGATAGATAAAGATGTGAATATATATATGTGTGTGTGAATATATATATATATATATAGTTGTTGTTCAGTTGCCAAGTCCAGTCCAACTCTTTGTGACCCCATTGACTGCAGCACATCAGGCCTCCCAGTTCCTCACCATCTCTTAGAGTTTGCCCAAGTTCATGTCCGTTGCATCAGTAATGCCATTCAGAGTAATGGGATATTACTCCTTCATAAAAAAGTATAAAACTTTACCATTTGCAACAATATACATGGACCTGGAGGGTTTTATGCCAAGGGAAATAAACAAAGACAAATATTGTATATTCTCCCTTAATAGGGGATCTAAAAAATAATACATACTAGTAAATATAACAAAACAGAAACATTCACAGATATAGAAAACAAATTAGTTACCAGTGGGAAGAGTCAAGGAGGGTAGGGTATTATAGGGGTAGGGGATTAAGAGGTACACACTACTAGTACCATATATAAAATAAATAAACCACAAGGAAATATTGTACAGGGCAGTATAACCATTAAAGTAATAACTTTAAATGAAGTAGAATCTATAAAAAATATTGAATCATTATGTTGTACTCCTGAAACTTATAGAATATACCTCAATAATTTTTTTTACTTGACCTAAATTGATTCTCTGGCAAAAGACTTTGCTCATCACTAGTGCAGAAGAGAGAGGAAAGACCTAGGCCAGGATTCAGGGAAGACAGGACATGTAAAGCGAGGGTAGAATACATGAGCAGACTCTGGAGCCCAGATAACCAAGGCAGGCACCCCACTCCAGCGCTCTTGCCTGGAAAATCCCATGGGTGGAGGAGCCTGGTGGGCTGCAGTCCATGGGGTCAGGAAGAGTCGGACACGACTGAGCGACTTCACTTTCACTTTTCACTTTCATGCATTGGAAAAGGAAATGGCAACCCACTCCAGTGTTCTTGCCTGGAGAATCCCAGGGACGGCGGAGCCTTGGTGGACTGCCATCTATGGGGTCACACAGAGTCGGACACGACTGAAGCAACTTAGCAACAGCAGCAGCAACAGCAAGTCATTGAAAGTCCAAGAAATAAATGTGAAAAAGACTGAAAAGTGTCAATTGGAGTGAACAATTGGGAGAACACTGGTCACCTTAGGGGCTTCCCAGGTGGCTCAGTGGTAAAGAATCCGCCTGCCAATGCAGGAATCACGGGTATGATCCTTGGATTGGGAAGATACCCTGGAGTAGGAAATAGCAACCCACTCCAGTATTCTTGCCTGGAAAATTCCATGGACAGAGAAGTCTGGCAGGCTGCAGTCTGCTTGTGTCCAAAGAGTCGGACACTACTGAGCACGCACCCACCTGATCACCTTAATAACCTGACCAGGTTTAGAGGAATGGTTGGAGCCAAAAATCATATGGCCGCAGGTAGGCAAAGAAAGTGGAGGAATTCATTGAGCACACATAAACTCCTCTTTGGGCTTTCCTGGTAGATCAGACAATAAAAAATCTGCCTGCAATGCAGGAGACCATGTTCCATCCCTGGGTCAGGAAGATCTCCTGGAGGAGGGCATGGCAAGCCACTCCAGTATTCTTACCTGGAGAATTCCAGACAGAGGAGCCTGGTGGGCAGGATACAACTGAGCAAAGAGTTGGACACAACTGAGTGACACACACATACACACACACACATGGCTCCTCTTTCCACACAGCTGAGTCACACACACACACACACACACACACACGGCTCCTCTTTCCACACAACTGAGTCACATACACACACACATGGCTCCTCTTTCCAAGAGTTGGCCCCAAAGGGAAGCCGTGAAATAACGCACCAAGTAGAGGTGGGTAGCGGAGAAGGCAATGGCACCCCACTCCAGTACTCTTGCCTGGAAAATCCCATGGACGGAGGAGCCTGGTAGGCTGCAGTCCATGGGGACACGAAGAGTCGGACATGACTGAGCGACTTCACTTTCACTTTTCACTTTCATGCATTGGAGAAGGAAATGGAAACCCACTCCAGTGTTCTTGCCTGGAGAATCCCAAGGACGGGGGAGCCTGGTGGGCTGCCGTCTATGGGGTCGCACAGAGTCGGACACGACTGAAGTGACTTAGCAGCAGCAGCAGAGGTGGGTAGGTACTTCCCTAGAGGTTCCTTAGCTAAGACTCCATGCTGCCAATACAGGGGGCCTGAGTTTGATCCCTGGTTGCCTGGAAAATCCCATGGACAGAGGAGCCTGGTAGGCTGCAGTCCATGGGGTCGCTAAGAGTCGGACACGACTGAGCGACTTCACTTTCACTCTTCACTTTCATGTATTGGAGAAGGAAATGGCAACCCACTCCAGTGTTCTTGCCTGGAGAATCCCAGGGACAGGGGAGCCTGGTGGGCTGCCGTCTATGGGGTCGCACAGAGTCAGACACAACTGAAGCGACTTAGCAGCAGCAGCAGCAGCAGCAGGGAACTAGATCCCACGTGCCACAACTAAAAATTCTGCATGAGGCATAGCCAAACAATTTTTTTTTTTTAAGTAGAAGTGGGTAAAGTGAGAGTGGAATATCTATAGAAAGTTTCAGTGTCTGTGGCCACGCTGCCGTGTTTACCGAGCTCAGGATTCTGTTAGGGATGTATGGAGGATGTTATCACCTCTCTGATTACCTCCCAGGTGAGCCTGGGGAAAGGCCTAAAGGCCCGAGGCAACGTGGAGGAGTGGCTGGGCAAAGTGGAGGAAGCCATGTTCACGTCTCTGCGCCGCCTGTGCAAAGCCGCCATCGCGGACTATCTGAGGAAACAGAGAACAGTGTGGGTGGTCGCAGGCCACCCTTCTCAGGTAACTTAGGCTCCTTTAAATCTCTGCCTCTGCATCTTACTCGGCTGAGAGGAAGCCCACACTGAAGGAGGGTGTTTCCCCGCAGGTGATCCTGACCGTTTCTCAAATCATGTGGTGCCGCGATTTGACGGAGTGTTTGGAAAAAGAAGAGGGGAATCACTTAGAGGCCCTGGAAGATTTTGAAAAAGTGAACTTTGAGGTGAGATTATGGGCAGGTCAATATCAGACGTATGGCTCGGCAAGATAGTCCCAGTGCCTACTTCGGAAATTGTAAGGCTCTTCTTGTAAGGATAAAACAGTGACAGGTTACTAAAAACTTGCTGCATCTTTCTAATATTGACGAGAGAAGTCAGAAACATTACTGAACTAAATGATTAGCCTCCGTTTTGTAAATCATAGAAATCATGAAGTGTCATTACGTCATTATGTCACATAAACAAAAATGTTTCTGAAAGCCTGTACTCTGTATTTTAATCAGGGATCACAGAATGAATTGTTAAAGGCTCTATTTCAACTATGTATGAAATAAATATATATTAACCAATAAGACTGAATAGTTTTTAACTGTTAAAAAAAATTGTAAGGCTCTGAGATGACATCCAAAGATTTGGAGTGCTCACAGAAACTCTCTCTGGTCAAGTTTTCTCAGCAATACTCTCCTGATGTTTGCATAGTAGTTATGTGTGTGGTCAGTTACTTAGTCATGTCTGACTCCTTGTGAACCCATGGACTGCAGCTCGCCAGGCTCCTCTGTCCATGGGGATTTTCCAGGCAAGAATGCCAGAGTGGGTTGCCATGCCCTACTCCAGGCGATCTTCCCAAACCAGGGATCAAACACAGGTCTCCCGCATTGCCATATTTATATGAATACTTTTAGAAATAGAAGAAAAAAAACAATTCAAAAGGAAAATGTCAGAATTATCAGGGTTTGCCAAGTTTAAGGAGAAATGGTATACTGGATCCTGATGTCTCTCCCAGAAGTTGATATGATCCAGGAAAACCACAGGATTTGTGCCATTTCTGTTCTTAAGCCCAACACATGCTTTTATACTGTTTTATAGAACAGGCGTGATCAATAAAGTCATAAGATTGAATGAATTACCACTCAAGTATTCTTGTCTGGAGAATCCCATGGACGGAGAAGCCTAGTAGGTTACAGTCCACAGGGTTGCAAAGAGTCGGACACGACCCATCGACTTCACCTCACCTCACCATGATATTTGCATAAACTATCTTGATTTCTGCCCTCTTTCCAAGGAGTTATAATTATAGAAATAACTTCCCTCGGGTAATCATGTACTAACATTATAAACGAATTTTTTTAAAAAGCCCTAAAATATTAAAAAAAAAAAAAAAAGATTGAATGAATTAAATACCATTCTACACAAATTTTTGAGCTATCCTTAGAAAATGCAGCTTACAGCGGGGCCAGATCTTCAATTCCAAATTCAGTTCTACTTCCAAGCAATGTTGCAGTTGTAAAGACTCACCCTTAGGGAGTGTTCTGGTGGTCCAGTGGTTAGGACTCTGCTCTTGTACTGCAGGGGACACGGCTTTGATTCCTGGTTGGGGAACTGAGATCCTGCATTCTGCATGGCATGGCCAAAATAAGTTTTTTTAGAAAATCACACTTAGAAAAAGCAAGAAACAGCTTCCTTGAAGTAAAAGAAAACTCTCTTATAAGAGTCAATAGAATTTCATCTCAGAGAGCTCCAGAGAGAAGACTCACTAAGGAAAGTCCCACTGATCTCTTTACAGAGGTGACCCTTGATCAGGATCAGCCTGAGTGAAAATTCAGCCAGTCAAGGTTTTCAGCGTCACTGCCCTTCTTTGAAAAAGATTTAACGACTTAACGTGAATGCTTTTGGTTCATCAGCCATTGGCTTGGTTAAGCTGCCTGAGTTTTCTGAATATCCCAAAATAAAAGAACCTAGCCCAATAAATGAGAAGCACTACCTTAATCACATTTAATTTTTGAGGAGGACAGTCTTCTCTGGAGACATCATCACAGGATGGTTAAGAGCTTTCCTCAAGGCAGATGTCTACCTAAGTCTCATTTTTGCCACTTTGTTGACTGTGACTGCCACTGTTACTTACCCTCCCTGACCTTCAGTTTCCTCCCACGTGAAATAGCAGTAAATCTAGTATGTACTTCACAGAAGTCTTATTGGAATTAAATAAGTTAAACTGTTGTCATATTTGGTCACAGAATTACAGATTTTTATGAAATTTGGAATAGACATTTGTCAAAACTGTCTAATTTTTAAAATATTAATAAATTTGTCATCTTTATATTATTTTATGTTATATTTTCTTGGCAGTGCCACATGGCACATGGGATCTTAGTTCCCCAACCAGGGATTGAACCTGCACCCCTTGCATTGGAATCACAGAATGTTAAACACTGGACCTTCAGGGAAGTCCTAAAACTATCTAATTTTATAGATACTTAGTTTTATAGATAATTCTGGCAAATATCTATTCCAAACCTAATAGTAAAAAGATATACATGTAAACTGATTTTTGAAAATTAACGATCACATTTTTTTTCTTTTGTAGAGATTAAATGCCCTGGCTGCAATAGTCCGAGGCACTCTTCCTAAATTACACAGAAACATCATAACTGCCTTAATTACTATTGATGTACATGCAAGAGACATAGTCACTGAACTTGTTCAAGCCAAGGTAACTGTTTCATTCAAATAAAATCATATGTTTCTTTCTAAAATGAATGCATCTACCAAGTGTATCATTGTCGTCACTTATGTAGGTGCAGGTAGTTGACTCCTTTGACTGGCAGAGACAGCTGCGCTATTACTGGGATGTAGACCTGGACAATTGTGTGGCAAGGATGGCACTCTCTCAGTACACCTATGGCTATGAGTATTTAGGTGCATGCCCAAGATTAGTTATTACTCCTCTCACGGTAAGTTACTGACCGTTAGGTTCATGACTGCTTTTTTCCCCCACCATAATAGTTCTGAAACATTTCTAAGATTAAACCTTGAAAGAATTTGCTGTGAATACATCTTCGTATCGCAGAGATTTATTTACTCTATTTGATCATGTGCCTGAATTTTTTAGTATGTTTCAGTTGCTCTAGAACATTTTGCGAGTGAAGTTAAGTCAGAAAGAGAAAAACAAATGTTACGTATTAATGAATATATATAGTATCTAGAAGAAAATGGTACCAATGAACCTACTTGCAGGGCAGGAATAGAGAAGCAGATGTAGAGAATGGACTTGTGCACACAGGGAGGGAAGAAAGGGTGGGATGAATTAAGAAAGCAGCATTGACATACATTTTACTGAGTGTAAAACAGATAGCTAGTGGGAAGCGGCTGTGTAGCACAGGGAACTCAACTTGTTGCTCTGTGATGATCTAGACGGGGAGGAGTGGGATGAGGAGGCGGCTGAGAGGGAGGATCAAGAAGGAGGAGATTATATATATATATAGTTATGAGTAATTCACATTGTTGTACAGCAGAAACCAACATGACATTGTAAAGCAATTATCCTCCACTTAAAAATGTATTTAAAAAAATAAATAACAACCCTCTTGCTGTAGAAACAACTTACAAATTTGTGACCAGTGTCAGTTCCCTTCAATAATGACAATTTATCCATTTCTTCAGGATCGCTGCTACCTTTGCCTCATGGGGGCTTTGCAGCTGGACCTGGGAGGTGCACCAGCCGGTCCTGCTGGAACTGGGAAAACGGAGACCACCAAAGACCTCGCAAAAGCCCTTGCCATCCAGTGTGTGGTCTTTAACTGCTCTGATGGTTTGGACTACAAGGTACAGTCTTGGCGTATGAATGCTAACATTAAGTGCTTCATGTGGCTTTCTCTGTTTGCAGTGTGACACAGCAAAAGAAGGAGAAAAGGGGGTGATGGCAAACTGGGGAAAACTAGTGGGGCCAGGAATGATTGAAGTGGAATAAATAGAGCAAGGGAGACTAGTCAACAAAAGGCAATCTGAGTGGGCCAGGTAGGAATCAAGGCCAGGATTTGTCAAATTGTGGTAAAAATGAGGTATAAAACAGAATAGCAGGGAGATCTAGGAACAAGGAATAAGCTTACAGGAAGAGAAGAGTAAGGACTTCTCTGGTGGTCCAGGGGCTAAGGCTCTGTACTCCCAATGCAAGGGGCCCTGGGTTTGATCCCTGGTCAGGGAACTAGACTCCACATGCCACAGCTAAGATCTGGTGTAGCCAAATAAATAAATTAATATTAAAAGAGAGATGAGCAATTCAGAGTTGTGTATTAAAAATGAAATGCATAGAAAGTCAGAATTCAGGGAAAGGTTTTTTCATTGAGTAGTTCTCAAACTTTTTGATCACAGGACCTTTTTACGCTCTTAAAAATTATTGAGACCTCCAAAGAGTTTTTGTTTATATGTATGAGTTATACCTGTTGATATTTTCCATGTTATAAGTTAAAATTGATGCATCTTAAATATTTACCTGTTTTAAAATAACCATAATCAATTATTACATGTTAGCATAAACAAATATTTTGAGAAAAATAACCATTTTTCAAAACAAAAAATTTAGTGAGAAGAGCGACACTATTTTATATATTTTTAAATCTCTTGTTTGGTATAATGGAATATGGCCAGATTCCATATGGGGGAATATCTGCTTCTGCATCAAATCTTTTGAGATATGTTATTTTGATTGAAGTATTTGAAGAGAAATCTAGTCTTACACAGATATACACACTAAAAGAGGGGAATAGGCTAATAGCTTCTTCAGATAATTGCTGATATTCTTCTTTGAAACTATGCCAAAACTTGACAAGTGGCAGTTTCTTAAAGATTACTTGTGATGTGGAAACTGAAACAATATACTGAGAAAAACTGAAACATTTTCATATTCTGTTCTCTCCTGAGAGAATGAGATTGAAAAGGCAAATAACATTTTAGCATTATAATGAGTCCTTTGACCTCACAGACCCCCTAAAAGAAACTCTGGGACTTGCAGCGGTCCCCAGATGACACTTTAGAAACTGCTGTTTTAGCATCAGTTCAGTTCAGTTCAGTCGCTCAGTCGTGTCTGATTCTTTGTGACCCCATGAATCACAGCACAGGAGGCCAGGCCTCCCTGTCCATCACCAACTCCCAGAGTTCACCTAAACTCTTGTGCATTGAGTTGGTGATACCATCCAGCCATCTCATCCTCTGTCATCCCGTTCTCCTCCTGCCCCCAATCCCTCCCAGCATCAGGATCTTTTCCAATGAGTCAGCTCTTCACATGAGGTGGCCAAAGTATTGGAGTTTCAGCTTCAACATCAGTCCTTCAAATGAACACCCAGGACTGATTTCCTTTAGGATGGACTGGTTGGATCTCCTTGCAGTTCAAGGGACTCTCAAGAGTCTTCTCCAGCACCACAGTTCAAAAGCATCAATTCTTCAGCGCTCAGCTTTCTTTATAGTCCCAACTCTCAAATCCATACGTGACCACTGGAAAAACCATAGCCTTGACTAGACAGACCTTTGTTGCCAAAGTAATGTCTCTGCTTTTTAATATGCTATCTAGGTTGGTCATAACTTTCCTTCCAAGGAGTAAGCGTCTCTTAATTTCATGGCTGCAATCACTATCTTCAGTGATTTTGAAGCCCAACAAAATAAAGTCAGCCACTGTTTCCACTGTTTTCCCATCTATTTGCCATGAAATGGTAGGACCAGATGCCATGATCTTAGTTTTCTGAATGCTGAGCTTTAAGCCAACTTTTTCACTCTCCTCTTTTACTTTTATCAAGAGGCTCTTTATTTCCTCTTCACTTTCTGCCATAAGTGTGGTGCCATCTGCATATCTGAGGCTATTGATATTTCTCCCGGCAATCTTGATTCCAGCTTGTGCTTCTTCCAGCCCAGTGTTTCTCATGATGTACTCTGCATCAGTTCAGTTCAGTTCAGTTGCTCAGTCGTGTCCGACTCTTTGCAACCCCATGAATCACAGCACGCCAGGCCTCCCTGTCCATCACCAACTCCTGGAGTTCACTCAGACTCACGTCCATCGAGTCCGTGATGCCATCCAGCCATCTCATCCTCTGTCGTCCCCTTCTCCTCCTGCCCCCAATCCATCCCAGCATCAGAGTCTTTTCCAATGAGTCAACTCTTCACATGAGGTGGCCAAAGTACTGGAGTTTCAGCTTTAGCATCATTCCCTCCAAAGAAATCCCAGGACTGATCTCCTTTAGAATGGACTGGTTGGATCTCCTTGCAGTCCAAGAGACTCTCAAGAGTCTTCTCCAACACCACAGTTCAAAAGCATCAATTCTGTGGCGCTCAGCCTTCTTCACAGTCCAACTCTCACATCCATACATGACCACTGGAAAAACCATAGCCTTGACTAGACGGACCTTTGTTGGCAAAGTAATGTCTCTGCTTTTCAACATGCTATCTACATATCTATACTCTGCATAGAAGTTAAATAAGCAGGGTGACAATATACAGCCTTGACGTACTCCTTTTCCTATTTGGAACCAGTCTATTGTTCCATGTCCAGTTCTAACTCTTGCTTCCTGACCTGCATACAGGTTTCTCAGGAGGCAGGTCAGATGGCCTGGTATGCCCATAGCATGTTAATGTCTAATTGAGAGAGTTGTGTATCTCCTGAAAGATGTGGAGCAGAGATCCCCAACCTTTGGGCCATGGACTGGTACCTCCTGTCATACCAGCAGTGGCATTAGATTAGAAATTAAGTACAATAAATGTAATGTGTTTGAATTGTCCTGAAACCATCCCCCCTGCCCAATCTGTGGAAAAATTGTCTTCTTCTAAATCCATCTCTTGTGCCAAAAAGATTGGGGACCACTGGTGTAGAGGACCTTCAGAAAAAGACAAAGGTCATTCCTGGCAACTTCCCAACTTCCCAGTTGGACATGGGGGAGGAGAAAGACTTCTCAGTGACACTGTGCCACCTCCACCTCTCCATCCCAATAGGACAGGTAGATGTGGATGCCTCTTCCAGGATCAGAAACCAGAGAAGCACAAACCAGCTGTCAGTTCCCACAGAAGTAGCTGATAACAGAAGCAGTTACTGACATTAGACATTAGTCCTTTCGTGGACTTTTAGGAAGTATACATGAAGGGAAAGAGAGCTTCCAGTGTGCCCCAAATATATTAGCGTTGAGTTCTGAAACTAGGGGAACCTGTATGTCATGCTAAAACGGCCTAGGGAATAAAATTAAGTCCCTTTTTAAAGTAATAAAATTAAGTGATTCTAAGAGAGAGAGCTGTAGGGACCCACCTTTATTGGAAAATGTCTTTTCCCCCTGCTTGGAGTCCTACTTCTGCTCACTTCAGCGTGAGTGGTCAACAGAGATGGTAGAGACTGTAACGTCACTCTAACAGAGACACATTTCATTTTCTTCTTTTTGTCTCCTGTTGACCATCAGTCCTTGTATACCATTGAAAGCTCTTCCATGAGCAAGTTGTGACTGGATGACCAGTTATCATTGTGAGCTTTCTCTCCTCTGTCCCCTGGTTGGGGATTTAAGATCCTACAAGCTGCTCAGCCAAAAAAGAATGCCAGCTTGGTCTTTAACTGTTCCATTGTTCAGTCCATCTATTTCATTTTTGTAATCTAGGTTCTATTATAGTTACATTCCAAGGATTGTTTCTTATCTCTGGCTCTTTTTTTAAGAGCTTCTTGTTTTATACTATAGTAATGTAATGTCCTCTAAAATCTCTCTGAGAATTCCATTTGAATTTTTAAATTTTTTCTTTTGTCCCCCAAATTACCTCCATTTTCTTCAGAGTTGCTTATTTTGTTTATTTTTCTTCTCTCTTTCTTGATGTTGATTATTCTTAAATGTCTGTTGATCTTTACTTCTTAGTTCATAAGCGTGGATGGGGGACTGAGTTGATCATTTAGAATAACTTGTTTCACCCCTGCTTTCAATGAAAGAGCTCCTGTGATCTCTGTGAGAGTGTAAGATATTTGGCTGGCCAGCTTCCCCATAGAAGGTGTGGGCATGGGCAGCCAGGAAGCCAGAAACCTTTTATAAATACCAAAATAACAAGGATTTTTTTCTACAGTAGTAGAATTCAGTGGGTTTCACTCATGGATGGAGCCGTCTGTCCTTTTGACTCTCAGTTGAGTAATGTGGAGGTCTGAAGTTATCTGTCTTTTCTCTGCTTTTGTTATCTCCCAAGCCTAATGTCTTCTCCCAGTATCTCCTGATGTCTCCCAAAGACAGATCTCACCCTTTCTCAACAAGGCAGTCCTTGGATATTATTCTGGAGGGAAAATTCAGCAACGCCAGCCTCAAGAGCCCTGTTTACTCTACATGGAATGAGGAGAGAGAAGCACAGAGAAAGGCAGGGCCCACAAACCTGATCACTACAAATACTCACCTTTGACTAATTTCCAAGGATTGCCCTGGGACCTTGTCTGCTTTCCTTGCATGTATTGCTGATGGGTTCAGAGTTTCTTGGAGACCTTCCTTATGGCTTGGGCTGAATTCTGCGCTTCTCAGCTGAGTAATCGGTATTTATGAACTTTCCATCTTCCCGATATTTTTTCAAAACTTGCTTTCTGCTGCTGGTTTTCCTTTCCATTATGTTTTCATCAGGTAGGTGCAGGTACAAATGCAGACACAGAAATGGAGAGAGTTCTGTGTTTCATACATCGTCATTTCAGAGAAAGGGATGTTATCCCTATGTGCTCAATTGACCACCTTGAAACAAAAAACCATTAGCTCTGTTTTCAAAGAGATATGATGGTGTGGTATGATGCAATATTTGTACTAATGCTTAATCCAAAATTCAAATCTCTAAAGGAACTTTCCTCAGTAGATAGCCACAGGTATGTATTCATTCTCCTGAACCACTAGGATTCTGCTGTAGAAGAAACTAACCACCATTACATTACCCTGTGTATGGGCTTCCCATGTGGCACTAGTAGTAAAGAAGCTGCCTACCAACACAGAAGATGTAGGAGATGTGGGTTCAATCCCTGGATCAGGAAGATCCCCTGGAGAAGGATCTTCCACAGCAATCCACTCCAGTATCCTTGCCTGGAGAATCCCATGGACAGAGGAGCCGGGTGGGCTACAGTCCATAGGGTTGCAAAGAGTCAGACATGACTGAAGCAACTTAGCATGCTCAAGTGACTGTCCTTCTGCTCAGTTGTTCCTGCATGTTGCCTGCCATGTGTAGTACCTGGTAAAGATGACGAAAGTCTCCATCAGCAAAGTTTTCAAGGTTTTCTTAAGTTATTAAGTGTGTCTATTCTATGTGTCCGGAGAAGGCAATGGCACCCCACTCCAGTACTCTTGCCTGGAAAAGCCCTTGGACGGAGGAACCTGGAAGGCTGCAGTCCATGGGGTCACTGAGAGTTGGACACGACTGAGCGACTTCACTTTCACTTTTCACTTTCACGCATTGGAGAAGGAAATGGCAACCCACTCCAGTGTTCTTGCCTGGAGAATCCCAGGGACAACAGAGCCTGGTGGGCTGCCGTCTATGGGGTTGCAAAGAGTCGGACACAACTGAAGCAACTTAGCAGCAGCAGCAGCATTCTATGTGTCAGTTTCTTTGAGAAACTGTATTTACATAAGTGAATGAGGATTATGAAAAAGTAGGTCATAATAAAAAGTTTCAAATCATTCAGAGAGTAGCAAAAAGATTTCCTCCAAGAAAAAGGAGTCTTCTCTGCCATAGCCCAGGAGTCACAGAAAGCTATTGCTTATTTGCAGATACCACCTCTTATCTTTTTAATACCTCAGAATTTAACTTTGGGAGTTCAACTCTACAGTACCGAGCTGAGTGGCATTCTTTTGATTTCAGATGATGGGACGCTTCTTCAGTGGTCTGGCACAATCAGGAGCCTGGTGCTGCTTTGATGAATTTAATCGAATTGACATAGAAGTTTTGTCCGTCATTGCTCAGCAGCTCATTACCATCAGGAATGCCAAAGCTGCAAAGGTAAGAAGCTGGGCATAGATATCATGTTTCTAGCCCGCAGATATCATGTTTCTTAAGTTCGTAGTAGTCCTGTCTAGAAAATATCATGGACAGAAGAGCCTGGTGGGCTACAGTCCATGGAGTCACAAAAGAGTCAGACTCAACTTAGCAACTAAAGAATAAGAAGTTCATAACGAACTTATATCATGTTGCATTTTAGGAAGGACAGTGCTAACTTTGGCCTATCTAGTCCATGTTTCCAGTGTCATCGGTGAGTATGCAGCAGTGGAACTGAGTTGGGTGAATTAATTGCTCATCCAGGCAACACAATAAACAACTATATGGCAGACACTGTGCTGGAACCTAGGGGTATAGAGTTGGTGAAACTCAGTCTGTGCCCTCATGGAACCCTCTTATTCTTTGCTCCCCCAACACACACACATGCATGTTTCTACTCCCTTGTTCTTCTGTCCTCCACCTCTTATTTTCCTCTTATTTTTCTTGTTCTTGCCTTTGACATTGATTTCTCTGTTCTGTTTCTCTATTTCTGCCTCTTCTGGACTCTACTGCCTTCCTCACAGCCCCTAGTCTCAGCCTGTTGCTGGTAAAAAAATGAGAGAGGGGTCCTAGGTCCAGAAGTCACTGGACGGGAAAAGCCAAGGAGTGTAGGGACAGATGAAGATATTAGGGTGGCTCAGATATGCAGATGACACCACCCTTATGGCAGAAACTGAAGAGGAACTAAAAAGCCTCTTGATGAAAGTAAAAGAGGAGAGTGAAACAGTTGGCTTAAAGCTCAACATTCAGAAAATGAAGATCATGGCATCCGGTCCCATCACTTCATGGGAAATAGATGGGGAAACAGTGGAAACAATGTCAGACTTTTTTTTTTTTTTTTTGGACTCCAAAATCACTGTAGATGGTGACTGCAGCCATGAAATTAAAAGATGCTTACTCCTTGGAAGGAAAGTTATGACTAACCTAGATAGTATATTCAAAAGCAGAGACATTACTGTGCCGACTAAGGTCCATCTAGTCAAGGCTATGGTTTTTCCAATAGTCACGTATGGATGTGAGAGTTGGACTGTGAAGAAGGCTGAGCGCCACAGAATTGATGCTTTTGAATTGTGGTGTTGGAGAAGACTCTTGAAAGTCCCTTGGACTGCAAGGAGATCCAACCAGTCCATTCTGAAGGAGATCAGCCCTGGGATTTCTTTGGAAGGAATGATGCTAAAGCTGAAACTCCAATACTTTGGCCACCTCATGTGAAGAGTTAACTAATTGGAAAAGACTCTGATGCTAGGAGGGATTGGGGGCAGGAGGAGAAGGGGACAACAGAGGATGAGATGGCTGGATGGCATCACTGACTCAATGGGCGTGAGTCTGAGTGAACTCTGGGAGATGGTGATGGACAGGGAGGCCTGATGTGCTGCGATTCATGGGGTCGCAAAGAGTTGGACATGACTGAGTGACTGAACTGAACTGAACAGTATTTAAAATTTGTTTTAGCCCCTTGGAGCATGTTCCTGAAGAAGGATTTTGTGCTGGAAGGTGATGGCAGTGAAGGGTAGGACCAAGCCCCCCACCATTCTGTTGTGTTGACCTTGCAAAATTATGGTCAATGAGGGCACCAAAGGGCAGGCGGGTATTCAGCAGGTACAAACCAGAACAACCTTGCGAGTTGTTTAATTTTTAAAATTATTTTATTTTAGTTATTATTTATTCTTTTATTTTATTATGACTGGGCCAAGAAGGAGGAAACACCTGGGGCAAGGCAGGGGCAAGGAGGCAAACAACAGGAAATACTTAGCCCAGAAGAGAGAGAGAGTGTGTAGGACAAAATCAGGATGAAAACATTCCCAACAATAGGATTCAGTAGTTTTTGCTTAAATGCACGTCACACAAGTTTTGTACTCAAGCAGTAATTATGAGGAAGAGTTTACAAATATATGGCGAAGTGTTAACTTATATCTTCTCTTTCTTTTCAACAGCTCTCTAGATTCATGTTTGAGGGGCGAGAAATAAAGTTGGTTATGACTTGTGCAGCCTTCATCACAATGAATCCTGGATATGCAGGCAGAACTGAGTTGCCAGATAATTTGAAAGCCCTGTTTAGACCCTTTGCAATGATGGTTCCAAATTATGCCTTGATTGCAGAGGTGAGCTTCACACTATAAAGCAGCAAAACTTTAAGCTTGTTTCTTTTATTTAGTATTTGATTTCTATCATGGTAGAAAGTTTCCATTATGAATGTACTCTGGCCAAGGTTATACAGTATTATTTCCTCTTAAGTGTGTAGATATGATTGTTACCACTTAGAATGGTGTGTGTGTGTGTGTGTGTGTGTGTGTGTGTAACTGTTATATCCCCAAAGTCCAGTTTGCATCTGGAATATTGTAAGCCCTGAAAACTGGAGTAAATAAATGAACTCAATTAACCATTTCATTGGAATTTATCAGTTTGTCTCTCGGAATTAAAATGTCTAGATTATCCTAAAAAGACTATATTATTCTCACTTCTCTTGCTGCATTATTTTTTTAATTAGAGTCAAGGGGTGTTGAGTAGAAACAATACCAATCACTAATGATGAAAGACAGTGATTTGTTTCTAGTTTGTATCAATAGAGTAAAAAAAAAATAGCCATCATTAATAAGTTAATTATTTATGTTTATATTTGTTTCTTCTCTATCTATCTAGGAACCTTACTATTTAAACTGTTTTTTTGTTTGTTTGTTTCTTCATTCTAGCTAATAACCAGTATATTTAAATCTTATATGTATTTTTCTTGACACTTTTTACTGAGGTATAATTTACATATAGTAAAGTGCACAGATCATAAGGGTACAACTGAATGTATCCTTACATATGTATTCACCTGTGTGATCACCAAGACCAAGATATAGGATATTTTCAAGACTCTGGAAGGCCCTTCATGCTCAATGCTACAGTTCACAAGAGACACCACCTCTTTTAGAATGGAGTTTCTCAGAAAGCACATGTTACTCCCATGGCTAGTAAATTTCTGACAACAGCTAATTTAAAATATTCCTCTAAATGAAGTAAAAGTAACTGCCTAAGAATAGACCATGCCAAATCCTATCATTAGAAAAATTACAACTTTTAATAGTATTAATATAATGCCTACAGCATCTCATGAGTCTTGCAACACCCCTGCGGGTAAGATGGGGTGCTGGGCAGCTAAGACAGGTGGCGTCTTCACACTAGACCCTCTGAGGACAGGACAGTAAATGACTTGCTCATTGTCCAAAGCTGATAGAAAGAAAACCAGGCTTGAAACTCAGTCCAACATCATATTCACATCTCCTGTTTTGTCTGATTGTTAAATTACTCAGTAATCAATTGGAGAAATTTAAAAATCCAGTCTTCTGAAAGCTATTCCTATTGTTGTTACAGATCAAATAAATCAGGGTCTGTTGTCAGTAAGTATTTTTAATCACCTTCAGTGCCCAGAGTGCTGTGCTAATAGGTCGTGATAAAGCAATGAGCAAAACAGACACCAGCATGCAATCTCAGCACCATCTCGAATCTCATTCCAAGGCCAACTGCAGTGACTCGAGTAGATTATGCATTGAAAGAAGGGTCCACATACCCCTCCATGAT
The DNA here is from genome assembly GCF_032405125.1 of Capricornis sumatraensis. Classification (NCBI taxonomy): domain Eukaryota; kingdom Metazoa; phylum Chordata; class Mammalia; order Artiodactyla; family Bovidae; genus Capricornis; species Capricornis sumatraensis. The sequence continues at coordinate 56,345,888 of NC_091069.1, forward strand.
CATCATTGGTTTATATAACCAAGAGCACAGAAACTTGTCAGAGGCATGGTGGCCTCCTAGGGCAGGAAAGAGGCTGCACATTTTTGTATAGCTTTATTTGACTCTCAGGGAGCCTATAGGGAAGGTATCACTGACTGTCAGATCAGGGAATTGCAAGTTTTGCTTTTATACTCAGGCTCACAACACCATCCAGCCTTTATGATGTGAATGTTTCACACTGGGCTCTGCAGCTCCTCAAACCAAACATAACAAGACCACATCTTCATCTATAGAAAGAGAGCAGAATCAATTCTCAGACATCCCTATGTAATATCCCACACCACTCTTACAGCAGAAAGTGAAAAAGAACTAAAGAGCCTCTTGATGAAAATGAAAGAGGAGAGTGAAAAAACTGGCTTAAAACTCAACATTCAAAAAACTAAAATTATGGCATCTGGTCCAGTCACTTCATGGCAAATAGATGGGGAAACAATGGAAACAGTGAGAGACTTTATTTTCTTGGGCTCCAGAATCACTGCAGATGGTGACTGCAGCTGTGAAATTAAAAGACACTGGCTCCTTGGAAGAAAAGCTATGACAAACCTAGACAGCATATTAAAAAGCAGAGACATTACTTTGTCAACAAAGGTCCATCTAGTCAAAGCTATGTACAGATGTGAGAGTTGGACCATAAATAAGTCTGAGTGCCAAAGAATTGATGTTTTTGAATTGTGCTGGAGAAGAATCTTGAGAGTCCCATGGACTGCAAGGAGATCAAACCAGTCAGTCGTAAAGAAAATAAATCCTGAATGTTCATTGGAAGGACTGATGCTGAAGCTGAAGCTCCAATACTTTGGCCACCTGATGTGAAGGACTGACTCATTAGAAAAGACCCTGATGTTGGGAAAGATTCAAGACAGGAGGAGAAGAGGACGACAGAGGACCGGATGGATGGATGGTTGGATGGTATCACTGACTCAATGGACATGAGTTTGAGCAATCTCTGGGAGATGGTGAAGGACAGGAAAGATTGGCATGCTTCAGTCATGGGGTTGCAAAGAATTGTGCACAACTGAGCGACTGGACAACAACCACCACCACTTGGAGAGATATAATACCTTAACTAGATTTTGAATGCATTGGTGTTATGCTACTGTGCTGTTATCAGTATAATATAATCAGGCATTGCATTATATTTTTTCCATTCTAGGTAATTCTATATTCCGAAGGATTTGAATCCAGTAAAATATTAGCAAGAAAAATGACCCAGATGTATAAGCTTTGCAGTGAACAGCTCTCTCAGCAGGATCACTATGACTTTGGCATGAGAGCTGTAAAGTCCGTACTGGTCATGGCTGGGTAAGAAACCAAAGTGGGCAAGAGTTGAGTTCCAAACTGTGTCATGCATTACTCATACATTTCATGAGTAATTCACAGATGGCTCTTAAAGCAACATGTTGTTGTTGTTCAATGGCTAAGTCATGTTCAACTCTTTGAGACCCCATGGACTGCAGCACACCAGTCTTCCCAGTCCTCTGCTATCTCCTGGAGTTTGCTAAAGTTCATGTCCATTGAGTCGGTGATGCTATCTTACCATATCATCCTCTGTTGTCCTCTACTTTTGCCTTCAGTCTTTCCCAGCAACATGATTAATAAATGTTAGCCACCACTGTTATCATTCTTACCTTGACACTCACCCTGCCACAGTGAAAGAGGGCATCTCTGTTCATCTCACAACAGTTCTTCCCTATGAGAACCAACATAGCTGCCGTTAAGCTTTGGCTAGCTTTTTTTTCACCTGAATGCATCCAGTATGGGTACATCCAGTATGGGTTTCAGCATATTAAAGGCTTAATTAACCACCATGAGCCAGGATGTGAAAGTGAAAGTGAAGGTCACTCGGTCATATCCAACTCTTTGTGACCCCACGGACAGTAGCCTACCAGGCTTCTTTGTCCATGGGATTCTCCAGGCCAGAATACTCGAGTGGGTTGCCATTCCCTTCTCCAGGGGATCTCCCCAATGCAGAGATCGAGCCCAGGTCTCCTGCATTACAGGCAGATTCTTTACTATCTGAGCCAACTGATGAGAATTAAAAGGCATTTACTTTGTCATGCACATACACAATTAAGTCATCCCCATCAACTGACAAAGCCTAAAGCATTCAGAGAAACTTCAGTTTTATCTTCAGTACAAGCGTATGTCCTAGACCCCCTCCTCTGTCACTACAGTCTGGTCCAATGCTGGGCTTCTTTCTAGTTTCTAGTGGCATGCACGCATGGTAAGTCGCTTTCAGTCGTGTCCAACTCTGTGACCCTATGGACTGTAGCCTGCCAGGCTTCTATGTCCATGGGATTCTCCAGGCAAGAATACTGGAGCGGGTTGCCATTTCCTTCTCCAGTGGATCTTCCCAGCCCAGGGATCGAACCCACCTCTCTTACATCTCCTGCATTGGCAAACGGATTCTTTACCCCTAGCACCATCTGGAAAGCTAGTAGAGCAAGAGCCTTTTCTCTTAAGGCCTTAGCGTCTCTCTTTATAACCTCTTGACACCCCTACCTCTCCAGAGTCTCTGAGGGAAATCTGTCTTTCATATGTTCCTTCCTATCAGGCGATGACTCTCTGGCTTAGATTCTATTTACATGGGGCCCCTTCTGCCTGGCTCCCATACCCCTGGCTTCTGCACAGATCACCCTGCCTTTCTACCCTCTGTTCATTCCTTCAACCTCTCAGATACAACATTTCTCCTCTTTACAGGATTGCCATTGAAGGAAGAAGGATACTGAGGAGTTCAGACATACTTGTACTCAGAGAACATGACTGCAACCCAGGGGCAAGACAGACAAATGAGCAGTCATCTAGATTAGACTAGTTAGTGTGTGAGGGCAACCGTGGTGCTGTGCCCTGGGGTTCACTGAGGTGGGTGGTGGAGGGAATTTTCTAGAAGAGGGAATGATTGAGCTGGGTTTCGAAGGAAAAATGAGAGCCAGCAAAAAACCATTCTGGGATAAGAGAAAAGAAAGTGACAGGGATCTGAACCATCATAATGTATTCAGAGAACTATAAATTCAGGTTGGATAAAGTCTGGATTGATAGGAGGTCCTTGAGAAAATGTCCTTATCATTCTCCTCAAGTCAAAGCAGCCTGTGCCTGACTTGTCCATGTGTTATTTTGGAGATGGACGCTGGGCATGCCAGGGAAAATGGTCCCATCCTTCTAGTAAGAATCAGCAGTGGGGTACCCTCCACAGCTTTCTGCAGGCAGAATCCCCAGTGCAGAGATTTAGAAAATCATGTTCAATATTATGTACTTGCAACGTCATCTGAATTATTCCTTTAAATTTAGGTCTTTAAAAAGAGAGAACCCAGACCTCAGTGAAGATGTGGTGTTAATAAGAGCTTTGCGGGACTCTAACTTGCCAAAATTCCTAACAGATGATGCTATTCTATTCAGGTAAATGTCTGGGTGTTACAGAGAAAGCATAGCTACTATGTAGAGGTGAAGGATAGTTTATCTTCAAACATGTCAGTCTCTAGCAAGGTTTTATCTTTTCTAGAGATACTTATTGTAATTTTTTAAATGCTAGTTTCAAATAAAGATACTAAAGTTTTAGCATCAATCCAATCATTTATTTTTTCAACATGTTGACCACCAAGCTGCATGCTATGCAAAGTAGCATTTGGTTACAAATTCCTGACCTAAGAGAAGTTCCAGACTCAAAAGAAGTAGATTGGGGTCTCAACACAGTGTGATTGCTTTTATCTATTTCTACTTTCATTACTGAGTTTTATGTTTATTCAAGTCATATATGTATGTGGTTTTAAAAATGAAATGCTGTTTTAAGTTACTCTCAGGGAAAACAACAGTTTCCTGCCCTTTACCAACTTCCACTTCCTAAAGACAATAACTTTTTAATTCATCTATTTGTCCTTTCATTTTCCTATATCTATCCATCTTTTGGTACCACATTTGTGTCATTTCATGACTTTTCCGTTTTAGATGTTGTTAAGTTACTAACAGAGAAGTGAAGATATGGACACACTTCTCTCCCCACCAACCCATCCTCTCTGGGTAGTCATGTGACAGTATAACCGGAGCTCAATATACAGGATTTCCATAATTTATTTTAGAGATATAAATATCACCCAAAGCTGAGCTATCTTTCCCTTGTTTATTAAAGTACCTTGCTTCTTATTTTTCCTGCATTTATTAATCTTGATTTTTGTTTTTTATTCCTTCATCAACTTTTCTATACCTCTATCACTAATTCATTTCAAAATTCTGCCAGAGTATAAATCTCCTAAAAACAAAAATGACCTTCAGTGATATACATCTGTCATCGTGGGATGTCTATTTATGACCTTACTGAGGATCCTCTTTGCCTTTGTCCACCATCAGATCCCCTGATTGCCAGAATATGTGTCTTTGCACTTTTCCAGAACACAGTGATGAAAATTCCTATATATTAATGATTGCACACTTATGATAGTGCTATAAGTGAGATTCTAGGAAGTACACTCCAGAGATCATGGGGTATGGACATTTTAAATTTAGATAGATCCTATCAGTACATCCTCCAAAGGCACTTTATGTTTATAGATACAAATTTATGAAAATGCACATCTCCTTTTATATGTTTTAGAGAGAGATACCAAATTAGTAGCCTATTTTATATACATTATTTTGTTAGTACCACTGAGCATCATTTCTTCTGTTCATTAGTCATTTATTTCTTCTGTTCATTAGTCATTTATTATTCTTAGAGCATTATTCTGTTGTATTCTTTTACCTAGCAATTTGTGAGAAATCATGAACTTTATCTGGTAAAACATTGGAAATATTTCTTTTAAGTATATAATTCACTCTAAGTTACGTGTAAAGCCTCTTACCTCACAGAAGTTTGGTTTTTCCTTGTGTGTTTTTATTTTTTCACTTTATCAACTTTTTTAAAGTTATAGAATTTTTATCTTTTTGAGATAGACTTTCTTAATATAGTACTATAAATTCACCTCTTATATTTTCTTCTTGTATTTTTCCCTTGCTCTTTTTTATTGCAGTATAATTGATTTACAATATTGTATTAATTTCAGGTGTATAGCATAGTGATTGAATATTTTATAGATTATACTTCATTTGAAGTTATTATAAAATATTGGCTATACTCTGTGTGCTGAAAACTATATTCTTTAGCTTCTTTATTTTATACAGAATAGTTTGTACTTCTTCACCCACTACCCCTGTCTTGCCCCTCCCACTTCCCTCTCACCACTGGTAACCACTAGTTTGTTCTCTATATCTGTGAGTTTATTTCTTTTGCTATATTTACTAGTTTGTTTTATTTTTTAGATTCCACATATAAGTAATAACAGATTATTTGTCTTTCTCTGTCTGACTTATTTCACTAAACATAATACCCTCCAGGTCCACCCATATTTTTTCAAATGGCAAAATTTCATTTTTTATGGCTGGATAATATTCCAACATACATTCCATACATACAAAATCTCCTTTATCCATCTATCTGTTGGTCGACTCTTCAGTTGCTTCCATGCCTTGGTTGTTGTAATAATTCTTGATAATGCTGCTATAAATATTAGGCTGCATATATCTTTTCAAATTAGTGTTTTCATTGTCTTCAAATATGTCTTTTCAAATTAGTGTTTTCATTTTCTTCAAATATATATCTAAGAGTGGAATTACTGGATAATATGGTAGTTATATTTTTAGTTTTTTAAGGACCCTCCATACTGTCTTCCATAGTGGCTGCACCAGTTTACATTCCCACCAAAAGTTTACAGGGTTCCCTTTCCTCCATATCCTCACCAACATTTGTTATTTGTGGTCTTTTCACTGATAGCCATTCTGACAGGTGTGAGGTGATATCTTTTTGTGGCTTAGAGTTTCATTCTCTGATAATTAGTGATGTTGAGCATCTTTTCATGAGGCTGTTGGTCATCTGTATGTCTTCTTTGGAAAAATGTCTATTCAGGTTTAATGACCATTTTTTAATTGGGTTTGTTTGTTTTTGATATTGAGTTGTATGAGCTATTTATATATTTTGAATATTAACCCCTCATCATTTGCAAATATTCTCTCATTCAGTAGGTTAGTCTTTCATTTTGTCAGTGGTTTCCTTTGCTGTGAAAAACTTTTAAATTTAAGTAGGTCCCATTTGTTTAATTTTGCTTTTGTTTCTTTTGCATTGGGAGACCAATTCCAAAAAAATGTTGCTACAATTTGTGTCAGAGAGTATTCTGCCTATGTTTTCTTCTCAGAGTTTAATGGTTTCTAGTCTTACATTTACGTCTTTAATCCACTTTTAGTTCAATTTTATATGGTGTGAGAAAAATGTTCTAATTTTATTGTTTTACATGCAACTGCCCAGTTTTCCCTGCACCACTTATTGAAGAGACTATCTGTTCTCCCTTATATATTCTTGCCTCCTTTGTCTTAGGTTAACTGACCATAGTGCATGGGTTTACTTTTGAGCTCTCTATTCTGTTTCACTGATCTATGAGTTTGTTTGGGGGCCAGTACCATACTGTTTTGATTACTATCATTTTTTAGCATAGTTGGAAGTCAAGGAGTGTGATAACTCCAGCTTTTTTCTTCTTTATCAAGATTATTTTTGGCTATTTGGAGTCTTTTATATTTCCATACAAATTTTAAAACTACTTGTTCTATTTCTGTGAAAAATTGCCATTGGTATTCTGAGAGAGATTGCACTGAATCTATAGGGTAGATGATCATTTTGACAATATTGATTCTTCCAGTTCATGAACACGGTGTATCTTTCCATCTGTTTGTGTCTTCTTCAGTTTCTTTCCTCTGTTTCTTATAGTTTTATGAGTATAGGTCTTTTACCTTTGTAGGCAAATTTGTCTCTAGATATTTTACGCTTTCTCATGTGAATGTAAATGAGACTGTTTTCATAATTCTATTTCTGACAGGTTGTTGTTAGTGTATAGAAATGCAACATGTTTCTGTGTGTTAATTTTGTATCCTGCAACCTTACCAAATTCATTAATGAGTTCTAGTAGATTTTTTGTGATGTCTTTAGGATTTTCTATGCATAATATGATGTCATCTGCAAAAAGTGACAGTTTTATTTCTTCCTTTCTAATCTGGATTCCTTTTATTTCTTTTTCAAATCTGATTGCTGTGACAAGGATGTCCAATACTATGTAGAATAAAAGTGACAGAACTGGGCATACTTATCTTGGTCTGATTTTAAAGGGAAAGTTTTCAGCTTTTTGTCACTGGGTATAATGTTAGCTTTGGGTTTGTCATAAGTGTCATTCATTATGCTGAATTATGTTCCTTCTATGCGAAGCTTCTTGAGAGTTTTTATCATGAATGGATTTTTGTATTTTGTTAATTGCTTTTTCTGTGACTGTTGATGATCATGTGATTTTTATGTTCCTTTTGTTAATGTGGTGTATCACATTGATTGAATTGCAAATATTGAACCATTCTTACACCCCTGGAATAAATTCAACTTGATCTTTGGTGTATCATTGTTGAGAATTTTTGCATGTATAGTATCAGAGACATTGACCTGTAATTTTCTCTCTGGCTAGAGCCAGAGTCAGATGTGAGCCATGGCTTGTCCTGTTCTCAGTGGTCAACACTGCCCTATTGGAGCAGGGACAGGTCCCAAGATACTGGAGCAGAAGCCCTGAGGGTTGGGTCTGAGCTGGTTCTCTTCCAAGTGTGTGATCTACCTCTCCCAGCATCGGTACCTTTACTCTAGAGGAGCCGTGATGGAGTAAGAGGGGCCAGACTGGGTACCAAGTGCAGGCTTGGGCAAGCACTGGGGTAGTCCCAGCACCTCAGAGCTCCAGAACACTCCTGACCCACTGCCTTCAAGAGCTCCAGTAATAGCCATCCTCACCCTGCTCAGATTCAGTGCTGGATCCAAGCCTGCTCCTTCCCCCTAACTGTGCACTCTCCTTAGAAGGAGCACCCTTCACCCTAGTGGGGAGCTGTGCTAGAGCAGGCAGTTCTGTGGTAGGTGCTCATTGTGAGCTGGGACACAAAGTCAAGGGTGAGGATTGCGGGAGACAGCCAGAGCCCTAGGCAGTTTCATTCTGTTTCCTCTCTCTTGTTCTTGGAATAAACAACCACTCTTCACAGGTGGGATATAGGTTTCTTACAGCTCTGCTGTTAGTTTCACTGGCTTTCAAATCAGCTAAGAGGCTTGTCTTCCCAGTATCAGCTCCTAGGACGGCAGTGCCTAATGTGGTTCCAACCCCTCACTCTCCAGGGAGGATCTCAAAGCCCATGTAAGCCCCCTCCTCTTCTGTGTCCCCTCCAACAGGCACAGATACCAACCTGATTGCTTCTTTCTCTTCCCTTCCTACCCAACTCTTTGTGAATCTTTCTTTATAATCTTGGTTGTAGAAGAGTCTTTCTGCAAGTCTCCAGTTTGTTTTCGTGAGAGTTGCTTCACATGTCGATGTATTTTTGATGTATTTGTGGAAGGAAGTGAGCTCAACATCCTCCTACTCCATCATCTTTATCTCCCCCATCTTGTACTTTTCTTGTCATTTTATATTAAATTATTTACTGCTTCTCAGATGTTTTTTTGTGTGTAAGAGTTTCACTTCTTTTTTACCCGTACAGCCATTTGGTTTCCCATAGAAAGAGTCCATTTTTTTCCTTTACTCCCTTTTTCACATAGTACTAGTTTTCTATTTCCATTTCCATCTTTTTTTTCTAAATATTTATATACCATTATAATCACACATAAGTGCTTTTTGGGAAAAGTTGAGCTATAAGTATAATTTTTAAAATAAACTGAAAAATCATTGCATGTATGTTTGGCACTATGCCATGTACTGTGTATAATACAAAAATGTAAGAAATATTCTGTATCTCAAAAAGCTCCCAGTATACTTAAGAACATTGGTCCACTGTACAAGGAACAAGCAAAATCATACAAAAATCAGAGAAATGATAGATTCTGGTACAACACATAAGATAATGTAGCACTGTGTGTTTAGAGGAAAAGAAAATGAGAAAAATAAAAACCTTGGTAATGTCTAAAAAATTAATTGTAACATGGGTGGATATCAATGGCCAGTAGTTCCTAATTGATTTTATTTTATTTTTTATTTTATTTTATTATTTTATTTTCCCAGTGGAATCATATCTGACCTTTTTCCTGGCGTCCAAATTCCAGAACATGATTATGGTATATTGCAGTCAACAATTATAGATGTCATGAAGAAAAAGAATCTTCAGCCTGAAGCATGTATGGTTAAAAAAGTGATACAGTTCTATGAAACGATGCTAGTAAGGCATGGTGTAATGTTAGTTGGGCCAACAGGAGGTGGCAAGACCACAGTTTACCAAGTACTAGCAGAAACTTTAGGGAATTTGCAAAAACTTGGTGTAGACAATCCCTTTTACCAACCAGTTAAAACATATGTTCTTAATCCTAAATCAATTACAATGGGTGAATTGTACGGTGAAGTTAATAACGTAACCTTGGAATGGAAAGATGGTTTAATGGCACTAAGTGTCCGAGCGGCTGTGAGTGATACTTCAGAAGACCATAAATGGATCATCAGTGATGGGCCAGTAGACGCTCTTTGGATTGAAAATATGAATACGGTGCTGGATGATAACAAGATGCTTTGCTTGGCTAACAGTGAGAGGATTAAACTCACACCTCAAATCCACATGCTTTTTGAGGTAAATATATATTCCTTACTGTGGAGTGAAATCATTTGTTAGATTGGCATAACATCATTAATTTTTTTTTCTCTTACTGATGTCTCTTTGATTATCTGTAAGGCCTACCATGGTATTTCATTTACACACTAAATATTTATCAAATTTTCTTTTTATAATAGATTTTCCATTCTGACAACCAGAGTCTCTCAAATGTTCCTATCTCTCTATAAATGGGAAATAAAGTAAATTCTGTCTTCGCCACTACTTGTTTCTTTCCCCTTGAAGGTAGTTATATATATTAGTGTCTTTACATGATTTGAAATGCTTTCCAAGTTAAAAATAATTGTTCCGTTTAAGAAGAATAAGTCAGCCCTCTGTGGTATGACTATTTGGTAATGGGATTGGAAAAGGAATGCAGGTCAAATACACTTTACAAAATATTACAGAAGATACCACCCCTGCTGTGTTCATTCATCAGACATTAGTTGAATACCTACTGTGTCCTAGGTACTAGGCTATGCATTGGATATAAGAATAAAAAAGGTAAGAAGGAAAAAGAAGGGAATAACTATGTATACCTTCCCATAAGAATCTGACAGCATCCTTCACTTCGGTTGTTTTCCAACTCTGTGCCACCTCATGGACTGTAGCCTGCCAGGCTCCTCTGTCCATGGGATTCTCCAGGCAAAAATACTGATACTGGAGTGGGTTGCCATCTCCTTCTCCAGTATCCTTCTATACTGTCATATGTATATATATATATATGTCTGTATGTATGTATATTTCTCCTCATGCCTCATTTAACTTTCCTTCTCCATTTTAAATCACTTATAGCTCTCCCACTCTCTTGCATGCAAAACCTAACAGTATGTTACCTTAAACTTTAAATGTGTGATTTATTAGCATTGAACTGGGAGGAACAAGGAAGTATCATGTTGGCCATTCCTTGTTGAACTTTTTAAAATTTTAGGTCCAAGATCTAAAGGTTGCCTCTCCTGCAACAGTCAGTAGATGTGGAATGGTGTTTGTGGATCCTGAAGAACTGAAGTGGATGCCTTATGTTAAAACCTGGATGCAGAGTGTTTCTAAAAAAGTAAGTGCAACTGGACACTCCCCACCCTTTCCCTCTGTCAGGGCTCACCCTTTTCTCGAGGGCCCAGATAGCAACTGATTACGACCTCACTGTGCTTGATGAAGGGAATCCTGGTGTTGTATCTGGCCCTCTCCCTTGAATTCTTGGGATCCTCCAAGGAGATTGTATACTCCCCATAGCTGTCTTCATTATTTGTGACCTCAGCCCACCAGCCCACCTAGTCACTCTGGTTTCTGCCTACCCTACCTTGTTCCTCCCCTACCTCAACTGGGTTCTCTCAAATACAAACAGAAACACTTCCTTTAGTTTCCCCAAACACAGGTAGAACAAGGAAGGGCATTAAAAAAAAAAAAGACTCTGCAGAAGGCTTGAGTTAATGAGGGGAAGCACAACGAAGGAAAAGAACACTTAAATCCAGGCCAGATCTTTGTTTTTAGATTTTAGAAGCCCCTAATGCCGCCGAGGGGCTTCCCTGGCAGCTCAGTGCTAAAGAACCCACCTGCCAATCCAGGATATACAAGAGACTCTGGTTTGATCCCTGAGTCATGAAGATTCCATCTAGAAGGAAATGACAACCCCCTCCAGTACTCTTACCTGGGAAATCCCATGGACAGAGGAGCCTGGCAGGCTACAGTCCATGGGGGAACAAAAGAGTCGGACAGGACTTAGCAATTACACAAGAACAATGCCTCTGAGAGCCAGAAGGAAGAAAAAAACAGTTTAGCTTCCCATTCAGCCTTGTTGTTGCTGTTGTTCAGTCACTAAGTCATGTCCGACTCTTTTCAGCCCCATAAACTGCAACACGCCAGCCTTCCCTGTCCATTATCTCCCAGAGTTTGTTCAAACTCATGTCCATTGAGTCAGTGATGCCATCCAACCATCTCATCCTCTGTCGCCCTCTTCTCTTGCCCTCAATCTTTCCCAGCATCAGGATCTTTTCCAATGAGTCAGCTCTTCACATCAGGTGGCCAAATTATTGGAGCTTCCGCTTCGGCACCAGTCCTTCCAGTGAATATTCAGGGTTGATTTCCTTTAGGATTCACTGGTTTGATCTCACTATCCAAGAGACACTCAAGAGTCTTCCGGCACCACAGTTCGAAAGCATCAATTCTTTGGCACTCAGTTCTTTTTATGGCCCAGTCTCACGTCCATACATGACTACTGGAAAAACCACAGGTTTGACTCAATCTTAGGCCCCTTTTCTATGGACTTTTCACGACCCCATGGACTGCAGCCCACCAGGCTCCTCCATCCATGGGATTTTCCAGGCAAGAGTACTGGAGTGGGGTGCGATCGCCTTCTCCATCTCTTTATGGCCCAATCTCACATCCATATATGACTACTGGAAAAACCATAGCTTTGACTCAATCTTAGGCCCCTTATCTAAGATGCATTCTAACCTGAGAGGTAGGATTCCATCCAAAGTGAAGAAAAACTTTTATGTTATTCAGAACAAGGCAGTTCTTCTATATCCTCTCTATTCTAAAATAGGATTTCTCTTTGCTTTAATAAGGGCTTCCCAGGTGGCTCAGTGGTAAGAATCTGCCTGCCAATGCAGGAGATGCAAAAGACTCCGGTTTGATCCCTGGGTTGGGAAGATCCCCTGGAGAAGGAAATGACAGCCCAGTCCACTTAACTTAATAAGCAATCTTTTAAAATGTTTTTCCCCATCTCATCTCAATTGACATTCTGAGAAAGCCATCTTTCTGCCTCTCCTCCTCCAAAGATGAATCAGAGAACTATTGTTTTCCTCACTCTTAGGCATCAACATTTTAAGAATATTGTGACCTACCCTCAGGGCACCTTACTTTTCCCCCCATAATCAGCTTCTTTAAAAACACCTTTATTGAGGTATAATTGACATTTTTTGTTGGAGTATAGTTGCTTTGCAATGTTGTGTTAGTTTCTGCTGTACAGCAACGTGAATTAGCCACTCATATACATGTATCCCCTCTTACTTGTATTTCCTTCCCATTTAGCTCACTATAGAGCATTGAGTAGAGTTCCATGTGGTATACAGTCTATTCTCATTAGTTATCTATTTTATACATACTGGTGTATATATGTCAATCGCAATCTCCCAATCCATCCCATACCCACTCCCCACCTTGGTATCCATATGTTTGTTCTCTATGTTTGTGTGTCTATTTCTGCTTTGCAAATAAGTTCATCTATACCATTTTAGAGTACCCTATTTTTTTGAAATTTTTACTGGAGTATAGTTGATTCACAATATTGTGATTTACAATATTTGTTTCATATGTACAGCAAATGAACAGAAAACCTTGTTAAAGAAAGTAATTCTCAGAATTAAGACTATCATGTTAACCTTTCTGAATTTACTTTTTAAATAGATTTTATTATTCAGAACAGTTTTAGGTTTATAGAAAAATTTAACAGAAAGTACAGAGAGTTAGCATATGCTTTCTCTCCTCCAAACACAGTCCCCACTTTTATTAGCATTTTTCTTTGGTGTGAGTGGGCTTCCCTGGTGGCTCAGATGGAAAAGAATCTGCCAGCAGACACTGGTTTGATCCCTGAGTCAGGAAGATCCCCTGGAGAAGGGAATGGCTACCTACTCCAGTATTTTTGCCTGGAGGATTCCAGGGACAGAGGAACCTGGTGGACTATAGTCCATAGGGTTGCAAAGAGTCAGACAAGACTGAGTGACTAAGCACATTTATGTGGGTACATTTGTTAAAATTGATGAACCAATATGGATACATTCTTATGAACTAAAGTCCATGGTTTAAATTATGATTCACTCTGTGTTGTGCAGTTATATGAATTTTGATAAATGAATATATCATGTATCATGCAGAATAGTTTCACTGCCCAAGAAATCTGTGCTCCACCTGTTTGTCCATCCACACCCTCTCCCAACCCCTGACATTACTGATTTCCCTGTCTCCATAGTTTAGCCTTTTCCAGAACATCATATAGTTGGAATTATATGGTCTGTAGCTTTTCCAAATTGACTTCTTTTCACTTAGTAATATGTATTTACAGTTCCTCCATGTCTTACTGTGGCTTGATAGCTCATTTTTTAGTACTGAATAATATTCAGTGTTATTGTATGCTGAAGTTTATCACTTACCAAGTTTATCCACTCACCTACTGAAAGACATCTCAAAGTTTTCAAGTTTTGGCAATTACTAATAAAGCTCACATAAACATTCATATATGTTTTTGTGTAGACAAAAGATTTCAGCTCATATGGATAAATACCTAGGACTGTGATTTCTCAATCATATGGTGAAACTGTGAAGAAACTTCCGATCTGTCTTCCAAAGTGGCTGTACCATTATGCATTCCAAAGAACTTTGTTACTCTGCATCCTCACCAGCATGTAGTGGTATAGTGTTTTAGATTTTAGCCATTCTAATATGAAAGTAATGGCAGTCCACTCCAGTATTCTTGCCTGGACAATCCCATGGACAGAAGAGCCTGGTGGGGTACAGTCCTTGGGGTCACAAAGAGTCAGACACAACTGAGCAACTAACACAACTCATATGTATTTGTAGCTCATTTTGCTTTCAGTGAGTAGTTTTCTTTTATAAGATGTTGAGTGTCTTTTCATATGTTTATTTGCCATCTATATATCTTCTTTGATGAGTTGTCCACATCTTTTTCCCACTTATTATTGGGTTGTATGTTTCCTTGTTACTGAGTTTTGGGAGTTCTTTATATATTTTGGATACAGGTTCTTTGTATGTATTTTGCAGGTATTTTCTCCAAGTCTGCCTTTCTTTTCATTTTTTTCAAATAATATCTTTCACAGCACACACATTTTTAATTTTAGTGGTCTAACTTGTCTTGCATGATTTGTGTTTTTGGTGTTACATCTTAAAACTTATGTCCAAGTTGAAAGTCACCTAAATAATATTTTCCTCTGTTACCTTCTATGAGTTGATGGTTATGCATTTTATGTTTAGGTTTATGATCCATTTGGAGTTACTTTTTCTGAAAGCCGTACTATCAATGTCTGGATTCTCTCTCTCTCTCTTTAGCATGCAGATGCCCAATTCAAGCACCGTTGTTGAAAACACCATTGCTTCTCCACTGGATTGCTTTTGTCCCTTTGTGAAAGATCAGGTTGCTGGATTTGTATGAGTCTTCTATGGGCTCTAACACCACTAACCTATTTGTCTAATTATTTTGCCAATATGACACTGTCAATTACTGTAGCTTCACAGTAAGTTTTGTCAGGTAGTGTCAGTTCTACTTTGTTCTCCAATACTGTATTCACTATTCCCCACCTTTTCAGTTCAGTTCAGTTGCTCAGTCATGTCCGACTCTTTGCGACCCCATGAATCGCAGCACACCAGGCCTCCCTGTCCATCATCAGCTCCCAGAGTTCACTCAAACTCATGTCCATCGAGCCTGTGATGCCATCCAGGCATCTCATCCTCTGTCGTCCGCTTCTCCTCGTGCCCCCAATCCCTCCCAGCATCAGTCTTTTCCAATGAGTCATCTCTTCCCATGAGGTGGCCAAAGTACTGGAGTTTCAGCTTTAGCATCAGTCCTTCCAATGAACACCCAGGACTGATCTCCTTTAGAATGGACTGGTTGGATCTCCTTGCAGTCCAAGAGACTCTCAAGAGTCTTCTCCAATACCACAGTTCAAATGCATCAATTCTTCATCACTCAGCTTTCTTCACAGTCCAACTCTCACATCCATACATGACCACTGGAAAAACCATAGCCTTCACTAGATGGACCTTTGTTGGCAAAGTAATGTGTCTGCTTTTCAATATGCTATCTATGTTGGTCATAACTTTCCTTCCAAGGAGTAAGCGTCTTTTAATTTCATGGCTGCAGTCACCATCTGCAATGATTTTGGAGCCCCCCAAAATAAAGTCTGACACTGTTTCCACTGTTTCCCCATCTAGTTCCCATGAAGTGATGGGACCAGATGCCATGATCTTCATTTTCTAAATGTTGAGCTTTAAGCCAACTTTTTCACTCTCCTCTTTCACTTTCATCACGAGGCTTTTTAGTTCCTCTTCACTTTCTGCCATAAGGGTGGTGTCATCTGCATATCTGAGGTGATTGATATTTCTCCCAGCAATCTTGATTCTAGCTTGTGCTTCTTCCAGTCCAGTGTTTCTCATGATGTACTCTGCATAGAAGTTAGATGAGCAGGATGACAATATACAACCTTGACGTACTCCTTTTCCTATTTGAAACCAGTCTGTTGTTCCATGTCCAATTCTAACTCTTGCTTCCTGACCTGCATACAGGTGTCTCAAGAGGCTGGTCAGGTGGTCTGGTATTCCCGTCTCTTTCAGAATTTTCCACAGTTTATTGTAGTCTACACAGTCAAAGGCTTTGGCATAGTTAATAAAGCAGAAGTAGATGTTTTTCTGGAACTCTCTTGCTTTTTCAATAATACAGCAGATGTTGGCAATTTGATCTCTGGTTCCTCTGCCTTTTCTAAAACCAGCTTGAACATCTGGAAGTTCACAGTTCACATATTGCTAAAGCCTGGCTTGGAGAATTTTGAGCATTACTTTACAAGCGTGTGAGATGAGTGAAATTGTGCGGTAGTTTGAGCACTCTTTGACATTGCCTTTATTTGGGATTGGGATGAAAACTGACCTTTTCCAGTCCTGTGGCCACTGCTGAGTTTTCCAAATTTGCTGGCATATGCAGTGCAGCACTTTCACAGATTCATCCTTCAGGATTTGAAATAGCTCAACTGGAATTGCATCACCTCCACTAGCTTTGTTTGTAGTGATGCTTTCTAAGGCCCACTTGACTTCACATTCCAGGATGTCTGGCTCTAGGTGAGTGATCACACCATTGTGATTATCCAGGTCTTGAAGATATTTTTTGTACAGTTCTTCTGTGTATTTTGGCCACCTCTTAATATCTTCTGCTTCTGTTAGGTCCATACCATTTCTGTCCTTTATCAAGCCCATCTTTGCATGAAATGTTCCCTTGGTATCTCTAATTTTGTTGAAGAGGTCTCTAGTCTTTCCCATTCTGTTGTTTTCCTCTATTTCTTTGCACTGATCACTGAGGAAGGCTTTCTTATGTCTCCTTGCTATTCTTTGGAACTCTGCATTCAGATGTTTATATCTTTCCTTTTCTCCTTTGCTTTTCACTTCTCTTCTTTTCACAGCTATTTGTAAGGCCTTCCCAGACAGCCATTTTGCTTTTTTACATTTCTTTCCCATGGGGATGGTCTTGATCCCTGTCTCCTGTACAATGTCATGAACTTCCATCCATAGTTCATCAGGCACTCTATCTATCAAATCTAGTCCCTTAAATCTATTTCTCATTTCCACAGTATAAGCATAAGGGATTTGATTTAGGTCATATCTGAATGGTCTAGTGGCTTTCCCTACTTTCTTCAATTTAATCTGAATTTGGCAATAAGGAGTTCATGATCTGAGCCACAGTCAGCTCCCGGTCTTGTTTTTGCTGGCTGTTATAGAGCTTCTCTATCTTTGGCTGCAAAGAATATAATCAGTCTGATTTTGGTGTTGACCATCTGGTGATGTCCATGTGTAGAGTCTTCTCTTGTGTTGCTGGAAGAGGGTGTTTGCTATGACCAGTGCATTTTCTTGGCAAAATTCTATTAGCCTTTGCCCTGCTTCATTCCGCATTCCAAGGCCAAATTTGCCTGTTACTCCAGGTGTTTCTTGACTTCCTACTTTTGCGTTCCAGTCCCCTGAAATGGACATCTTTTTTGGGTGTTAGTTCTAAAAGGTCTTGTAGGTCTTCATAGAACCATTCAACTTCTGCTTCTTCAGCATTACTGGTTGGGGCATAGACTTGGATTACTGTGATATTGAATGGTTTGCCATGGAAACGAACAGAGATCATTCTGTCATTTTTGAGACTGCATCCAAGTACTGCATTTTGGACTCTTTTGTTGACCATGATGGCTTCTCCATTTGTTCTACAAGATTTTTGCATGCAGTAGTAGATATAATGGTCATCTGAGTTAAATTCACCCATTCCAGTCCATTTTAGTTCGCTGATTCCTAGAATGTCGATGTTCACTCTTGCCATCTCCTGTTTGACCACTTCCAATTAGGTCCAATTTCATGGACCTAACATTCCAGGTTCCTATGCAATATTGGTCTTTACAGCATCGGACCTTGCTTCTATCACCAGTCACATCCACAGCTGGGTATTGTTTTTGCTTTGGCTCCATCCGTTCATTCTTTCTGGAGTTATTTCTCCACTGATCTTCAGTAGCATACTGGGCACCTACCAACCTGGGGAGTTCCTCTTTCAGTAACCTATCATTTTGCCTTTTCATACTGTTCACGGGGTTCTCACGGCAAGAATACTGAAGTGATTTGCCATTCCCTTCTCCAGGGGACCACATTCTGTCAGACCTCTCCAGCATGACCCCACCCGTCTTGGGTGGCCCCACACGACATGGTTAGTTTCATTGAGTTAGACAAGGCTGTGGTCCATGTGATTAGATTGACTTGTTTTCTGTGAGTATGGTTTCAGTGTGTCTGCCCTCTGATGCCCTCTCGCAACACCCACTGTCTTACTTGGGTTTCTCTTACCTTGGGCATGGGGTATCTCTTCACGGCTGCTCCAGCAAAGCGCAGCCACTGCTCCTTACTGTGGATGAGGGCTATCTCCTCACCGTCGCCCCTCCAGACCTTGAACGTGGGGTAACTCCTCTCGGCCCTCCTGCACCTGTGCAGCCACTGCTTCTGCAGCCACCGCAGTAGCGCGCAGGCTGCGACGGACCGCGCAGAAGCATGGCCGAGAGGAACTACCCCTGGCCCGAGGTCAGGGGCGGCAGCCGAGAGGAGCCACCCCACGTCCGAGGTCAGTGGCGACGGCTGAGAGTGCCAGGCTGCGATGGCGCAGGAGTGGCCGAGAGGAGCTACCCCACACCCGAGGCCAGGGGTGGCGGCCAGGAGAAGCTACCTGGGCCTTTTCCCTCTCCTTATAAATGTAAGATTCACTTTGTTGCTCTCTCCAAAGTAAATTACTGGGATTTTGATTCAGATTGCATCAGATCTATAGATCAAGTTGGTAATAACTAACATCTTCACAGTATTGAGTCTTTATATCCATGCACAATCTCTCCATTTACTTAGATGTTCTTTGTTTTCTTTCATCAGAATTGTGTTGTTTTCCTCACATTTCCTCTTGGAAATATTTTGTTTAAAATATGCCAACATTTTTTATACTAATTAAATGATTTTGTAGTTTCAGTTTCAAATTATTATTCACTGTTGATACATAAAAAAGCAATTGACTTTTGTATATTTACCTTGTATCCTACAACTTTACTATAACTACTTACTAGTTTGAGGAGTTTTGTTTCACTTCTTTGGGATTTTTTGTATGGATAATTGTAAAGACAATTTTTTTTTCTTTCTTCTCAATCTGTATACTTTTTTCCCCTTTGATTGTCCTATCATGTTAGCTAAGACTTTCAGTACAATGTTAATAAAAGTGGTGAGGGGGCAACATTCTTTCTTAAATCTTTGGTCCTTTACCTTGAATAAATATTTTAAATGCTTCTTTTTATACTTTTTTTCATTGTTCTTAATTATGAAAGATAATCATCAGTATAGAAGACTGTATGAAATACATGTTGCCAGTTTAATAAATGATTATAAAATAAATACGTGTGTTGTGTGTGTGTGTACATGCGTGTGCACTCAGTAGCTTCAGTTGTGTCTGACTCTTTGTGACCCTGTGGAGTATAGCCTGCCAAGCTCCTCTGTCCATGGGATTCTCCAAGCAAGAATACTAGAGCTGGTTGCCATGCCCTCCTCCAGGGGATCTTCCTGACCCAAAATACCTATATACCAACTACCAGGTCAAGATCACTTATCAGTGACCTGGAATCTTCCCATAGAATGTCTTTTTTTTGTAACTTGTTTCATATCATGTGATGCTTACATCCTTTAGTCTAAAAGTCACAGGATATAATGTAATATACAAGTTTTTTTTTATTAATTAATTTTTTTTATTTAATTTTAAAATCTTTAATTCTTACATGTGTTCCCAAACATGAAACCCCCTCCCACCTCCCTCCCCATAACATCTCTGTGGGTCATCCCCATGCACCAGCCCCAAGCATGCTGTATCCTGCGTCAGACATAGACTGGCGATTCAATTCTTACATGATAGTATACATGATAGAATGCCATTCTCCCAAATCATCCCACCCTCTCCCTCTCTCTCTGAGTCCAAAAGTCCGTTATACACCGCTGTGTCTTTTTTCCTGTCTTGCATACAGGGTCATCATTGCCATCTTTCTAAATTCCATATATATGTGTTAGTATACTGTATTGGTGTTTTTCTTTCTGGCTTACTTCACTCTGTATAATCGGCTCCAGTTTCATCCATCTCATCAGAACTGATTCAAATGAATTCTTTTTAACGGCTGAGTAATACTCCATTGTGTACATGTACCACAGCTTTCAAGTTTGAACCAACTATTTTTAAACTTAATTATATATTTTATCTGGTCTTGCTAAAATATTGTTTGTTTGATTTTCAGCTGAGTGAAGAAACTCAAGAATATATATTGAATCTTTTCCAGCGTTATGTTGATGATGGTTTAAATTTTATCAATAAAAAATGCCACCAAGCAATTCCACAAGTGGACATCAGCAAAGTTACTACACTCTGTTGCTTATTGGAGTCTTTAATACTTGAGAAAGATAGAGTTAATTTGACAATGGTAGGAAGAGTTTTCTTACTGCTGTAAAGCTAGGAAAATGTGATTATCATATAGATTCTTTGCAAATAAACAATTCCAAACTTTCTGCCATACAGTTATTTGATTTTCAAGTTAATTTTTTAGGGGACTAATGCATGTGAATAGATTTGTAGATGCTAAAATTGGAAGGAATTTTGCACTATAGTTTACTCCTCTTCTCAATGTTTAAATTTCCTTAGTCTGTAACATATTCCCAGTGTTTGTCTACTTAAATAACTTCATACAAGCATAGACGTAGTTATAATAGTTGAAAGACACCCTTGAACTTTTGTTTTCCATGCTTCTTGCCATTCATTTTCTCATCAGAGTATTTAAATGTATGCCACTATAAAACATTACTTGGTACACTATTGAATGAAATATAAGAAACATGCACCGTGCCCTTTTAAAAATACATAAGTCTTACCAAGAGAAAACAGCCTTTAGACTTTGCAAATTAGGATTCTTTTATGCTAACATTAAATATTAAAAGTTTTTCTCTTTGTTCTTTCAGGAGCAAACAAAATTGAACACTGTTCTGTGTCAGACTTTTGTATTCTGTTACTTATGGTCTTTAGGTGGAAATCTAACTGAAAATCACTGGGATTCTTTTGATACATTTATTAGAACACAATTTGATGATAATCCTGATGCCAGGGTAAGAGCCAAATAAATTTAATTTTAACATAACTCTGAATCATTAAAATTAAATTTCAAGACTAAAACTTTCAAAGCTTTAGTTCTAGTATAAATATAATTTCTTCATTTGAAAGGTTTCTAAAATTATTCACTTTCTTAAACTAGCTATAACATTTATTGTGTTAAAATTATTTAAGAATTCTCTCCAGGCCATATGAAGAATGTAAGGTGTAAAAGTGAAGAAAAACTCCCTACTATTAACAAAAATATTGAATTCTAGCTAGTAAATTTATATTTTCACAGTGCTGTGGTTTAGCAGTTGTGAAACTACTTTCTGTATGTTCTAAAACTGAGCAAATGAATCAGTATATTGAAGATTATGGCAACCAGGTTTCTCACTGTTAAGAGAAGGTATATTACAAATATAGAGGAGAAAAATTAGAATATATTTTGTGTTATTGGATTGGAATTAGAGGTTTTTGGACTCATGAAATAGATAGATAGATAGATCATATGTATATGGAGTATATATTCATACATACATAAATTTCCTAGTTCTGTGTGCTGAGAGGAACTAGAAGCAATGGCACATCAATAGCAATGAGCATACTTAGTTGCTGATTTCTGAATACTCTTCTCCATGAAAGGGAACCAAAGCACCTTAGTGAAATGGCTGATTCCAGGACTGAGTTGAGGAAAGTTCAAAATGAGCCCAGACTATCTTATGTCGGATAATGAATAAGTGCTTGAAGAACAGTGGCACCTGTCAAAAGAGCACAGGAGCCAATTTGAAGGTATTCCCATTAGACAAATCTAGGCATATTTGAGCATCAAGATAATAATGGTGTGGATTACAAACTACTGAATGAAATAAAAGTCTGTGAGTTGATCCACATAAAAATATACATGAACAAATAAACTAGGGAGAAAGAGCTCTTCCTTACAGGAGAATACCAGCTAATCTATATAGGAGAAATGATGAGATTAGAAAGTTATTACTTTGCAACCATTGTAGTAATAATTGATATAGGCAAGAATCACCAATGGTTGCAAAAACTAGTAGGTGAAGGTTTCTTGAAAAACACTATTTACATAGTTTCAAAACATCTTCTACAAATTACTTATTAGTTGTAAAGAGAAGAATAGTGTCATTATACTGAAAAACCTTGTAGACACCATATTAACTAGGTGACCGATTTATCATCAGTATTAGCACAAACCTGTGCCTTCTGATGTGGTACATGGAAAAGTATACAGCCTTGCTTCCGAGCTATTCCTTCCAAAATGCATAACCTTACTCTGACTACAACAAAGATAGTGGAGGTGATAGAATTCCAGTTGAGCTATGTCAAATCCTAAAAGATGTGAAAGTGCTGCACTCAATATGTCAGCAAATTTGGAAAACTCAGCAGTGGCCACAGGATTGGAAAAGGTCCGTTTTCATTCCAATCCCAAAGAAAGGCAATGCCAAAAAATGCTCAAAGTACCACACAATTGCTTTCATCTCACACGCTAGTAAAGTAATGCTCAAAATTCTGCAAGCCAGGCTTCAGCAATACGTGAACCATGAACTTCCAGATGTTCAAGCTGGCTTTAGAAAAGGCAGAGGAACTAGAGATCAAATTGCCAACATCTGCTGGATCATTGAAAAAGCAAGCGAGTTCTTATTTCTGCTTTATTGACTATGCCAAAGCCTTTGACTGTGTGGATCACAATAAACTGTGGAAAATTCTGAAAGAGATAGGAATACCATACCACCTGACCTGCCTCTTGAAAAACCTGTATGCAGATCAGGAAGCAACAGTTAGAACTGGACATGGAACAACAGACTGGTTTCAAATAGGAAAAGGAGTACGTCAAGGCTACATATTGTCACCCTACTTATTTAATTCATACACAGAGTACGTCATGAGAAACACTGGGCTGGATGAAGCACAAGCTGGAATCAAGATTGCCAGGAGAAATATCAATCACTTCAGATATGCAGATGACACCACCCTTATGGCAGAAAGTGAAGAACTAAAGAGCCTCTTGATGAAAGTGAAAGAGGAGAGTGAAAAAGTTGGCTTAAAGCTCAACATTCAGAAAACGAAGATCATGGCATCTGAACCTATTGCTTCATGGCAGATAGATGGAGAAACAATGGAAACAGTGTCAGACTTTATTTTGGGGGGCTCCAAAATTACTGCAGATGGTGACTGCACCCATGAAATTAAAAGACATTTACTCCTTGGAAGGAAAGTTATGACCAACCTAGATAGCATATTGAAAAGCAGAGACATTACTTTGCCAACAAAGGTCCATCTAGTCAAGGCTATGGTTTTCCCAGTAGTCATGTATGGATGTGAGAGTTGGACTATAAAGAAAGCTGATGGCCAAAGAATTGATGCTTTTGAATTGTGGTATTGGAGAAGACTCTTGAGAGTCCCTTGGACTGCAACGAGATCCAACCAGTCCATTCTAAAGGAGATCAGTCCTGGGTGTTCATTGGAAAGTCTGATGTTGAAGCTGAAACTCCAATACTTTGGCCACCTGATATGAAGAGCTGACTCATTGGGAAAGACCCTGATGCTGGGAAAGATTGAGGGCAGGAGGAGAAGGGGATGACAGAGGACAAAATGGTTGGATAGCATCACTGACTCAATGGACATGAGTTTGGGTAGGCTCCAAGAGTTGGTGTTAGACAGGGAGGCCTGGTGTGCTGCGGTTCATGGGGTCGCAAAGAGTCAGACATGACTGAGTGACTGAACTGAACTGAACTGAACTGAACTCTGACTATGGATACACCAAGACTACTCAAACTGATGAACATTCCATAAAATAAACTGGCCCATATTTTTTAACAGTGTCTGTCATGAAGGAAAACTGAGGAACTTTCTCAGATAAAGAGACTAAAGAGATATAATCAAATGCAATGCAATATCCTGGATTGGATCCTAGACTGAAAAAAATATGGCTATAAATAACATTGTTAATAGACAGTACTTGAATATAGAATGTAAATTGGATAATAGCATTGTATTAATATTCAGTTTTCTGATTTCAGTCATTTTAGTGTGGTTGTAAAATATCCCTGCTTTTTAGGAAATGCTCACATACTTAGGGTAATACAGCATAGTGTATATAACTGACATCTTTGAGTAAGAGAAACACTAAATCAAGAGGCAAAATGTGAACAGTCAGTTAATCTATATAAGAAACATATGGGAATTCTTTTTACTATTCTTTTAACTTTTCTATAAGTTTTGAATTATATCAAAATAAAAAGTTCCCAAAAGTAAAATCCCTAAGATAAGAAACTAAGGCCTATGGATTAAAACCTTCTGGTAGATATGAAACCCTGCTGGATCTTCAAGATCATTGTATCATAATTGGACAAGATGAACCTAGTTGAGGACAACTGAGAATCTGAGACAGAGAGACAGATCCCTCTGGATCAACGGAAATGATCTGGGTTCATCAAAGGGCTGTGGGAGATGGCCCAGGGCAAATAGTCAGTTCAACAAATATCTGTGGAAAACCTCTTACATGGTAGACACTATTCTGGATATGAGAGCTAAATCAAGTAACCAAAGTCCCTAGCCTCATAGACCTTACATTACTGTCAGGGGAGTCAGCCACAGACATGTATACATCAATGACAATTCAGTGCCATGGAGATGAATAAAGCAGAGTAAGGATGACAGTACTGAGGGTCAGAGGGAAACTGTTTTATATATTAATATTAGTCAGGAAAGCTTTGCTAATTAGGTCATGTGCAGAGTTCTGAATAAAGTCAAAGCTCTAATGGTTCCATAGAGGAAAGCAATCCAGTCAGAAGGAAAACCAAATATGAATGCCTTTACTCAGTGAATGATTGCTTGACAGTTTTGAAAAACAGCAGACTTGCAAGGTCAGAGTGGAAAAATCAAGTGGGAGTGTAGTATAAAATGAGGTCATGGAAGTAAGCAGGGGAACAAAAAATATAGCCTTGTGAGCCATTGTAAGGACCTTGATTTCACATTGGGTGTGATGAGAAGCTATTGAAGCATTATGACCTAAGATGTTTAGAAGGACAGTGCCAGCCCCTGTCCTGGAAGTGGTAATTCTACTTGGATAGCAGGAGGGAGTCCAGATGAAAAAGTGGATTCCTCCTTCGGTCTGCAAGCCCCAAATGAGTGGGCTGATGACTTTTTGTTTCTTGCCTCAATAAATGGTCTGACAGCCACATGGTAGTAGCCAGAGCTCAATGACTGTTATAGATTCTTCCTTCTTTACTCATCTGAGTTAAAGTGAGTGAACTTTTTCCTCTAATAAGTTTTTTTCAAATGTGGCCTCTTCTCTTCATCCTTACATGCATGCATGGTAAGTCGCTTTAAGTCATGTCCAACTCTGTGTGACCCCATGAACTTGTAGCCCACTGGCCTCCTCTGTCCTTGGGATTCTCTAGGCAAGAATACTGGAGTGAGTTGCCATGTCCTCCTCCTCTTCATCCTTATTGCCTCTCAATAACTCATATTCTTTTCATTTCTTTTCTGGGTTGTTAAAATGCAAATTAATTATTCCCTTCCTTTTGGTCTTGTCCTTTCTGATTAAGCTATACACCATTATTTTTTAAAATTACAAGCTGCAATGCATTAATTGACATGAAATCAGTTGAAAGAGCCACAGCCCAGTTTTTAGAAATGAAATAGCCAGAAATTAAGGAAACAATTCCATTCACCATTACAATGAAAAGAATAAAATACTTAGGAATATATCTACCTAAAGAAACAAAAGACCTATATATAGAAAACTATAAAACACTGATGAAGGAAATCAGAGGACACAAGTAGATGGAGAAATATACCATGTTCATGGATTGGAAGAATTAATATAGTGAAAATGATTATATTACCCAAAGCAATGGATAGATTCAATGCAATCCCTATCAAGCTACCAGCGGTATTTTTCACAGAGCTAGAACAAATAATCTCACAATTTGTATGGAAACACAAAAAACCTCGAATAGCCAAAGCAATCTTGAGAAAGGAGAATGGAATTAGAGGATCAACCTGCCTGACTTCAGGCTCTACTACAAAGCCACAGTCATCAAGACAGTATGGTACTGGCACAAAGACAGAAACATAGATCAATGGAACAAAATAGAAAGCCCAGAGATAAATTCACACACCTATGAACACCTTATCTTTGACAAAGGAGGCAAGAATATACAATGGAAAAAAGACAATCTCTTTAACAAGTGATGCTGGGAAAACTGGTCAACCACTTGTAACAGAATGAAACTAGAACACATTCTTACACCATACACAAAAATAAACTCAAAATGGATTAAAGATCTAAACTTAAGACCAGAAACCATAAAACTCATAGAGGAAAACATAGGCAAAACACTCTCCGACATAAATCACAGCAGGATCCTCTATGACCTACCTCCCAGAGTAATGGAAATAAAAGCAAAAATAAATAAATGGAACCTAATTAAACTTAAAAGCTTTTGCACAATGAAGGAAACTATAAGCAAGGTGAAAAGACAGCCTTCAGAATGGGAGAAAATAATAGCAAACAAAACAACTGACAAAGAATTAATCTCAAAAATATACAAGCAGCTCATGCAGCTCAATTCCAGAAAAATAAGTGACCCAATTAAAAAATGGGCCAAAGAACTAAACAGACATTTCTCCAAAGAAGACATACAGATGGCTAACAAGCATGTGAAAAGATGCTCAACATCACTCATTATCAGAGAAATGCAAATCAAAACCACAATGAGGTACTGTCTCACACCAGTCAGAATGGCTGCTATCAAAAAGTCTACAAACAATAAATTCTGGAGAAGGTGCGGAGAAAAAGGAATCGTCTTACACTGTTGGTGGGAATGCAAACTAGTACAGCCACTATGGAGAACAGCTTTTGCTTAAAAAGCTGGAAATAGAACTGCCATACAACCCAGCAATCCCACTGCTGGACATACACACTGAGGAAACCAGAATTGAAAGAGACATGTGTACCACAATGTTCATCACAGCACTGTTTATGATAGCCAGGACACAGAAGCAACCTAGATGTCCATTGGCAGACAAATGGATAAGAAAGCTGTGGTACATATACACAATGGAATATTACTCGGCTATTAAAAAGAATGCATTTGAGTCAGTTCTAATGAGGTGGATGAAACTGGAGCCTATTATACAGAGCGAAGTAAGTCAGAAAGAAAAACACTGATACAGTATATTAACGCATATATATGGAATTTAGAAAGATGGTGACCATGACCCTATATGCAAGACAGCAAAAGAGACAGAGATGTAAAGAACAGACTGTTGGACTCTGTTTGAGTGGAAGGGTGCTCAGGACTGGTGCACTGGGATGACCCTGAGAGATGGGATGGGGAGGAAGGTGGGAGGGAGGGTCAGGATAGGGAACACATGTACAACCATGGCTGATTCGTGTGAATGTATGCCAAAACCACCACAATATTGTAAAGTAATTAGCCTCCAATCAAAATTTAAAAAAACTAAAAACCAAAAAAAATATTAAATCAAACCTTATAAAAGTGGATGGTAGGCAATAATAAAGATGAGAGTAAATACCAATGAAATAGTGAAAAATTTCAAATGTAGAAAATAAAAGCAATTTTATAGACTTGTTGTAAGGATTGAATGAGTTATAAAATAGAAAGCTCTTAGAACTTTGAAATATTAAGCATCCATGATTATGAAAAAGATTATATACCAAATGAAAAAATATTGGTGATAATTTTAAGCAAGCAAAACAAAATATGGTTTATAAATCATATCATATATATATATTTAGATACCTATATACATATGACATGTATCTATATATTTTACAAAACTATTCCCATTCTATGACTTTTTAAAATTATATACATGTATGCACAAGGGCTAGAAGAGAACATGGACAAATAAAAATCACTTTTAACTGAAAAAAAAAAAAGAAATGAAATAGCCACCATCACAACTTTTAGTCAACTCTATATTGGAGATCCTAGCCAGGGCAGTAAGGCAGGTGAAAAAATAAAATATAAACTTTAGAAATGAAATAAAACTGTCATTATTTGAAGGAAACGTAACTGACTATGTAGAAAATCCTAATAAGGTTTTCTTAATAGAATAGAATGTGAAATAGAGTGATACTTCGGGTAAATATTATACATATTTAAACAAACACAGCTATATGTATGTACCAGATCACCATGTGAAATTGAGTCACTGTCAATAAATATCAGCAAGATCCTCTTTGACCCACCTTTTAGAGTGATAGAAATAAAAACAAAAATAAGTAAATAGGACCTAATTAGAAGCTTTTGCACAGCAAAGGAAACTACACAAAATGAAAAGACAACCCTCAGAGTGGGAGAAAATAATAGCAAAGCAATTGAAAAAGGATTAATCTGAAAAATATACAGGCAACTCATGCAGCTCAATATCAGAAACACAAGCAACCTAATCAAAAAATGAGAAGACCTAAACAGACATTTCTCCAAAGAAGTCATACAGATGACCAATAATACATGAAAAGATGCTCAACATCATTCATTATTAGAGAAATGCACATCAAAAGTACAATGAAGTATCACCTAACACTGTTCAGAATGGCCATCATCAGAAAATCCACAAATAGGTGTGGAGAAAAGGGAAGCCTCTTGCACTGTTGGTGGAAATGTAAATTGTTATAGCCACTATGGAGAACGTATAGAGACTCCTTAAAAAACTAGGAATAAAAGTGACATTATGACCTAGCAATCCCACTACTGGGCATATATCCTAAGAAAACCAGAAATGAAAAAGACACATATACCCCAGTGTTCATTGCAGCACTATTTACAATAGCTAGGACATGGAAGCAACCTAGATGTCCATCAGCAGATAAATGAATAAAGTGGAAGTTGTGGTACATATATACAATGGAATATTACTCAGCCATAAAAAGGAAAGAATATAAGTCAGTTGAACTGAGGTGGATGAACCTAGGTCCTGTTTTACAGAGTGAAGTAAGAAACAGAAAAATAAATATCATATAGTAAATGCATATATATGGAATCTAGAAAAATGGTACTGATGAACCTATTTGCAGGGCAGGAATAGAGACGCAGACACAGAGAACAGACTTGTAGACACAGCAGGGGAAGGAGAGGATGGGATGAACTGAGAGTGTAGCCTTGAAACATACACATTACCATATGTAAAGTAGATAGCTAGTGGGAAGCTGCTATATAACACAGGGAGCTCACTCCGGTGATAACTTCTGTGATGACCTGGGAAGGGGCATGCTGTTCTACAGCAGAAACCAACACAACACTAAAGCAATTATTCTCCAATTAAAAATAATTTTTTTTGAAAAGGGTCACTGCCCAGTAAGCTTGAAATACCACTGTTTTGTGCAGCTGCCAGAATGAACCTTCTGAAATGCAATCTGATCATGTTACCCACTTAGAATTCTTCACTGAACTCTTGCTGCAAGCTCTTTAACAAATGAGGTTTTTATAATTTGGTCACATCTATGTGCCCAGACTTATCTCTAGTTTCCATGTGCATGGCACTTTCCATGGCTTCCAGACCTGTTTTCTTAGCGTGAACCCTGACTCCTTTTTCCCCATCTCCACTTTATCCCTTCTCTGCCCATCTGACTCCTGCTTATCCTTCAAGTCTGAGTTGTAGCATCACCACCCCCTAGTG
Organism: Capricornis sumatraensis; assembly: GCF_032405125.1. Taxonomy (NCBI): domain Eukaryota; kingdom Metazoa; phylum Chordata; class Mammalia; order Artiodactyla; family Bovidae; genus Capricornis; species Capricornis sumatraensis. The sequence goes on from NC_091069.1 coordinate 56,375,661, forward strand.
TGTTAGGAGATGTTAGTAACTCAGTCGTGTCTGACTCTTTGCAACCCCATGGACTATAGCCCACCAGGCTCCTCTGCCCATGGAATTCTCCAGGCAAGAACACTGGAGTGGGTAGCCTTACCCTTCTCCAGGGAATATTCTCAACCCTGGAATGGAACCTGTGGATCCCAGAGTGCAGGCAGATTCTTTATTGTCTGAGCCCCCAGGGAAGCCCACCTAAATCTCTAGCCACTGCTACAACGCCCCTGTGAGTAGAAATGAGGCATCCCTCCTCTGTGGATGTACTAAACTCTATTAGAACCCTTATTTCTCCATGAGTATTAACTAGTGTGTTTGTATCCTCGAGGTCGATTATAAAGTCATTGAAGACAAAGGCTGGGTCTTGTTCAGCATTTTCCCCCACACCAAACACAGTATTTGGTGTAGAGTAATCCCTTGAATTTTGGGTCTTAATGTTGAATTAAATATTTTTTAATGTAGTTTTAACATAGAACATCAGGCTTTTACTGTACAGTATTTCATGATTAAAGAATTGGACTCTGATACTTAAGCAACTACTTCTCTACAAGGCAACAAGAAATCCAAACCCATCCATGTTCTATGACTACCTTTGCTTCTACGTAACTATTTCTATGACTGTGTCAATCCTTTCAATAGTGGTGTTTAATTTTGTATCCTAGCTTCCCAGTTCTGGTGACCTGTGGAGCATTCACATGGATTTTGACACCAAACGGCTGGATCCCTGGGAACGAATCATACCCACCTTCAAATATAGCCGAGACACTCCGTTTTTTGAAATGCTTGTCCCCACAGCTGACACAGTGCGTTTTGGGTACCTAATGGAAAAACTACTGGCAGTCAAGCATTCAGTGTTGTTTACTGGAATAACTGGAGTTGGCAAGGTAGGAAACCGACATCAAACAAGAAAGTGTTAGTTGCTCAGTCGTGTCCAACTCTTTATGATCCTGTGGACTGTAGCCTGCCAGGCTTCTCTGTCCATGGAATGCTCGAGGCAGGAATTACTGAAGTGGTTAGCCATTCCCTTCTCCAAGGGATCTTCCCAACCCAGGGATCAAACCTGGGTCTCCAGCACTGCAGGCAGATTCTTTATCATCTGAGCCACGGGGAAGCCCCGCATCGTACAAGCAGCTCTGTCCAAAATGAGGGCACAATGAACCTAGAATTGTAAGCCCCATAAATAACACCTTATTTCTCAGGGGAATTTCTTCTGAATTTGTGTCACTTTTTCAGGAAGAATATAACTATGCTGAATCTATATCAGCTCAACAGTTTGCCACTTTCTGAATAAATCCTTGGTGTCAATAATATATATAAACCAGAGGACCCTGTGAACCAAATCTTTTGTGTTTGGGAGCTTTTATGTTGTGTCCCTGAAAATTTCTGGGGCTGCCAGTTCACAAGTTAGGGTGGGAACCTGTCAAGGCAATTTGTGTCCCTGTGGACTATTAATGAAGGTCAGTCTTTCCCCTCCCGCCCATTTACTTCTACTCGGCACAGCGATGGTGTTTAGGAAAAGTAGAATATAGAGGAAAATGCTGATTATTTGGTCTTCTTGATTTGGGGGCAGTCCATATGAACAGGGACCCACTGTTTCCCTCTAAATTGTTTCTAAGTCTCTGACTCTTGCTATCAAATTAACCTGGATAGTAGCCAAGATGGAATTTGGTATAAAACTAAAATAAAATTTTTTGCTGAGATAGAGCTAATTAGAATATTTCCTTGGTTCTGATAACTGTAATTAAATGGAATCTCCAGGAAGAAAAAGACATTTCAATCTAGCTTTAACCTCCCTCCCTCCTCTTATCCTGATTTTACTCATTGTACCAGATTATTACTGATATACATAATTGAAAGATATTGAATGTAAATCAATTAACATCTTTTTTTAAATTTTGAAGTCTGTTATTGCGAAAGGACTGCTAAATAGAATTCAAGAATCAGCCGGCTATATCCCTGTTTATCTAAACTTTTCTGCTCAAACTTCATCTTCAAGAACACAAGAGATCATTGAGTCAAAACTGGAAAGAAAAAGAAAAAATATCCTAGGTGAGATTTATTCTTGTCATTTGCCTCACACGAATTATTTATTAAGCTAATTCACAAAAACAGTACATGTAATAAAGTTACAATTGGATATTTCCTTTGCTTAATTTATCTGTAAAGGTAATTCTGTTCATGACATTCTTTCATGGCTTTAGATCTGGATATCTTACTGTTAGCAAGCAAGTCGTTTACGTCTGTCATCACCTTCAACTCAGAACATCTTCTCTCTCCACCTCTCCAAGGCGCTCCCTCGCTCTACTCGCTCTTCTTTCAAACCTGCATTGATTTCCCTTTATTTAAAGCAAACAAACCTCTTTATATCTGGTGCACTGAGTTACCTGAACCCAATAGGGAATAAGCATGAAACTGCTATGGGGTTTCTTCAGGCAGCACTTTCCCCCCAGGCTTTGTGGGATCTCCCTCACCCTTCCTTTTCAACTGTTTCTATCAATACCATAACTTTCTGGTCACTTGCCGTCATTTTGAGTCTGGCCCAATGAAGTCTTCAATCCCTAACCTAATTTTTTTTTTGTCTTTTTTTAAGTATCGTTGTGTTAATCTCTGCTGTACAGCAAAGTGACTCAGTTATACACATATGTACATTCTTTTTTATATTCTTTTCCATTATGGTTTATCCCAGGAGATTGGATCTAGTTTCCTGTGCTCTTCAGTAGGGCCTTGTTGTTTATCAATCCCCAACCAATTTAAAACTCCTCCCAGGGACTTCTCTGGTGGTCCAGTGACATAAGCAGGTGGTGCAGGTTTGATCTCTGATCCGGGAGCTAAGATCCCCACATGCCTCGCAGCCAAAAAGCCAAAACATAAAACAGAAGCAGTGTTGTCAGAAATTCAATAAAGACTTTTTTAAAAAGCTCTTCCTCTCCTCTGTTGTAAGCCAGATTTGTGGCTGGAGGTGCTAGAGGCGAAGAGGGGCATGAGTGCTCTTTTACTCTTCCCACCCTGCCTCTGGGAGGCTCTAGTGTATCGGGATGGGAGGAGAAGGGAAGGACAAGGTTCTCTGTAAGTGAAGTTTAGATGGGCCTCTGTGGGTTGTCTTTGCTTCTCTGTTGGCGAGACGGCTGTCCATGCCCTTGGTGTGACACGCTCCAAGAGCAGGCCCTCTGAAGGATTCTCGAAAGAACTGTGTGCAGGCCAAGCCCTGACCGCCCCACTGGAGGCTTCCCTGACCTCCCCACTGGAAGCTTCCCTGACCTCCCCAGTGGAAGGTTCCCCTGACCTCCACACTTGAAGGTTCCCCTGACCCCTGCATGGGAAGGTTCCCTGACCTCCTCCCCCAAAGAAGATTCCCTGACCTCTCCATTGAAAAGTTCCCTGTTGGCAATGAGTCTCTGCCCCACTCCGTCCCACCCTCCTGAGGCACATCCTGCAGCCTCTTGTGCTATGGTCCGCTTGCCCAGCCCACAGCCCTCCTGAGTGGAGCACTAGGCCAAGCTCAGGCCCAGCTGCCCTCCACATGCCATCATCTCAAAAGCCTTGCTGTGCCAGCTGCTCTGTCAACCCCTTTTTGTTCCTCCTTTCCAGCTCAAGTAGATGCAGGTCAATAGATGCCAGTCTTTCTGGTGGGGGCCCCAAATTTTTATGAATGATTGTCTTAGAACCCTTCCATACCCCTGACCTGCTACTTGACTTCCAGAGGCCAGAAAATGAAGTGAGCCCATGAGATTTACCTTATTTTCTTTGCAGTTGTCACTGATGCCAGATACCAGCATGGGTGGAGTCACTTCCTCTGCTTACGTTGTTCTCTTTTCTCTGTTTATCACTTGTTTTTCCCTGAATGTACATACTGACTTTCTTCAGGTTAGATAGGACATTGTACAGCTCCAGTGGATTTCCCTTTGACTTAGTTTGTTGTTGTTCAGTTACTCAGTCATGTCTGACTCTTTGCAACCCCATGGACTGCAGCCTCCTAGGCTTCCTTGTCCTTCACTATCCCTGTTTTGATGTTATAAAGGTGCTTTTGAAAATCCAGCCATGCTTTCCCTATAGAGGATAGTGGGATGGCATTTATGTAAGGAAACCTGGAGATTTGTCTCCTTCCTAGTGTGAAAATGAAATGACCTTCTTCACTCCGTGCCCAGGCTGTGCACTTGGTGAGGATGGTTGGGAGTGGTTGGGTTGAGGAAGGTCACCCAAAGTGCTGGCATCATCATCATCTCACCTGGATGGTGAGAGTGAGTGCTGTGCTTAGGATGCACTTCATTTCCTAGGCTGGAGATTCTTAACCTAGAATTACAAAATCATATCTGGGAAAGCGCTCTTGCATTTTCTAAGAAGGCCTGCAACTTTCAGCATATTTTCCAAAGGGTTCAAGCAATCAAAAAGAATCCCTCAACACTGTAAATCAATTATGTATGCTCAGTTGCTCAATCATGTCTGACTCTTTGCGACCCCATGGACTGTAACCTGCCAGGCTCCTCTGTCCATGGGATTTCTCAGGCAAAGGTACTGGAGTGAGTTGCCATTTTGGTGAGGGACCATCTGATAATGTGAGTATCCTGGCTGAGTCTATAGCTCCCTGTCAGAGCCTGGATGGGACCAGAGGGAGGTCTCTCCTCCTCAACTCAGGATTCCCCTAGGGCCTTCCTCACACTTAAGAGCTGAGCTCATTATGACCTACATGGTGTGCATTGAGTCCAAAGCCTTACCTAAGCTTTGTCGTATGTTTTGAAAGTTTCAAAAGTGAGTTACTCATTTGTGTCCAACTCTTTGTGACCCCATGGTCATTAGCCTGCCAGGCTCCTCTGTCCATGGAATTCTCCAGGCAAGAATACTGGAGTGGGTTGCCATTCCCTTCTCCAGGGGATCTTCCCAACCCAGGAATCAAACTGAGTCTCCTGCATTTGCAGGCAGACTCTTTACCATCTGAGCCACCTTACTGAAGACAAATCATAATTCTTAAACTCATTTTCTTTCCCTAGGAGCACCAGGAAACAAACGAGTTGTGATTTTTGTTGATGACCTAAACATGCCCAGGCTGGATCGCTATGGCTCTCAGCCTCCCATTGAATTACTTCGGCAATATCAAGATTTTGGTGGATTTTATGACAGAAACAAACTTTTTTGGAAAGATATACAGGTTACTTTAGGTTTTAAATGACTTTGTGTGTCTCCATGTAAACAGCAATGAAATGTGGTGCACTCATTAGTTAGAGTTGCCATAACTAAGTACCATAGTCTGGGTAACTCAAACTGTAGAAATTTATTTTCTCCCAGTTCTATAAGAGGGAAGTCCAAGGTCAAGATTTCAGTAGGGTTTCTTTATTCTGTGGTTTCTCTCCTTGGTTTACAGATGGCCACATTCTCCCTATGTCTTCTTATGATTTTCTCCTTGTGTCCATCTTTGTTCAAATCATCTCTTCTTATAAGGAGACATCAATCATATTGGATTAAGGCCCATCTTAGTGACTTCCTCTTAACTAAGTTACTTCTTTAAATACCCATCTCCAAATATAGTCATATTGTGGATACTAGGAATTAAGACTTCAGCCAAAAGGAGGTTCAGTTCAATTCAGTTCAGTCGCTCAGTCCTGTATGACTCTTTGTAACCCCATGAACTGCAGCATGCCAGGCTTCCCTGTCCATCATTAACTCCCGGAGCTAGCTCAAACTCATGTCCATTGAGTCAGTGATGCCATCCAACCATCTCATCCTCTGTCATCCCCTGCTCCTCCCACCTTCACTGTTTCCCACCATCAGAGTCTTTTCAAATGAGTTAGTTCTTTGCATCAGGTGGCCAAAATATTGGACTTTCAGCTTCAGCATCAGTCCTTCCAATGAACACCCAGGGCTGATTTTCTTTAGGATGGACTTGTTGGATCTCCTTGCAGTCTAAGGGACTCTCAAGAGTCTTCTCCAACACCACACTTCAAAAGTATCAATTCTTCAGCACTCAACTTTCTTTATAGTGCAATTCTCACATCCATACATGACTACTAGAAAAACCATAGCTTTGACTAGACAGACCTTTGTTGGCAAAGTAATGTCTCTGCTTTCTAATATGTTGTCTAGGTTGTTCATAGCTTTTCTTCCAAGGAGCAAGTGTCTTTTAATTTCATGGCTGAAGTCACCATCTGCAGTGATTTTGGAGACCAAAAAAATAAAGTCTCTCACTGTTTCCATTGTTTTCCCATCTATTTCCCATGAAGTGATGGGACTGGATGCCATGATCTTAGTCTTCTGAATGTTGAGTTTTAAGCCAACTTTTTCACTCTCCTCTTTCACTTTCATCAAGAAGCTCTTTAGTTCTTCTTCACTTTCTGCCATAAGGATGGTGTCATCTGCGTATCTGAGGTTATTGATATTTCTCCCAGCAATCTTGATTCCAGCTTGTGCTTCATCCAGCTTGGCATTTCGCATGATGTACTCTGTATAGAAGTTAAGTAAGTAGGGTGACAATCTACAGCCTTGACGTAATCCTTTTCCTATTTGGAACCAGTCTGTTGTTCCATGTCCAGTTCTAACTGTTGCTTCCTGACCTGCATACAGATTTCTCAGGTGGTCTGGTATCCCCATCTCTTTCAGAATTTTCCACAGTTTATTGTGCTCCACACAATCAAAGGCTTTGGTATAGTCAATAAAGCAGAAGTAGATGTTTTTCTGTAACTCTCTTGCTTTTTCAAAGATCCAATAGATGTTGGCAATTTGATCTCCGGTTACTTTGCCTTTTCTAAATCCACCTTGAACATCTGAAAGTTCATGGTTCATGTACTGTTTAAGCCTGGCTTGAAGAATTTTGAGCACGTGATTGGCCAAAAGGAGGTGGAGACACTCAGCCCATGGCTAATGGCTTCGATGTTTCTTATATGTGTGCTCAGTTGCTCAGTCGTGTCCAACTCTTTGCCACCCCATGGACTGTTGCCTGCCAGGCTCCTCTGTCCATGGGATTCTCCAGGCAAGAATACTGGAATGGGTAACCATTTCCTTCTTCAAGAGATCTTCCCAACCCAAGGATGGAAGCCATGTTTCTTGCATCTCCTCCATTGGCAGGAAGATTCTTTACCACTGCACCACCTGGAGTTAAGGCTTCAGCACATGAGTGGTGGGAAGGAGGTACAGACAAACACATAAGTCAGCCCATGACATATGGCCTTAGTGTTCCTATGTGTAACTTCATTCAGTCTATACTGAGTTCTCGCCCTGCTTGATTCATGAGATATATAGACAAGTGTGACAGCCCTGGCCTCCTTAGCTTCAGATTATAAAAGACCATGTGTTGTAATGCAGGGTTATATAATGTGGAGAGAGATTAGAGGGAAGCAGCAGTGGGCAGTGGATTGATGATCAGAGAATCTTTCCCAGAAGAGGTGATATCAGACAGGATTTTGCAGGCAAGGCAGAGCAAACCAAGGAAAAGGGGCTATTTGCATCTCAAAGCAGATAGTTTGGAACACTACTTATGGGGTGTAGAATACTACTTTCAAGGTATGGAATGTGGGCACCAAAGCAACAGGAGAAGCAGAGGTCAGACCAGGGGATCATAGTGCCATGAAGAGGAATGTAGATTTATCTTCTAAGACAGGGGTCCCCAACCTCCGGGATCTAATGCCTGATGATCTGAGTTGGAGCTCATGTAATAATAATAGAAATTAAGTTCACAGTAAGTGTTATGCTCTTGAATCATCCGAAAACCATCCCCCCACATTGTAGGTGGAAAAATTGTCTTCCACAAAACTGGTCCCTGGTGCCAACAAGGTTGGGGACCACTGGTGTAAGTCATGGGGAACCTCTGAGGAAGCATTATAGAAAGATCCCCTTGGCTTCAGGGAAGGTGTAGACTAAAAAAGAGGCAAGATCAGAGGCCCCTGTGAGATCATATACTGACCAACTGAACATGTTGTGACCAGAGGCTCACAGGAACCTAGCTCTGTTTTTCCCCTAGGAGCAATGGTTCAGGATGCATTAAGTCAGTGTTCCTGGTGATTTTATAGAACATAACTACCACAAATAAGAATTGACTATTCTTACTATTTGTTGAATGAATGTACTTTAACCTAAGGTACAAATTCTTACAATTTTTTAAAATTCAATTTTTACATAGGAGTATTTCTACAAGGTCAGTGAGTTAGCTGAATGACCTTGAGTAACTTATTTAACCATCTGGGGCCTTGATTTTTTTTTTTCATCTATAAAGTGGAGGTAACAACACTCCTAAGGTGATCTCCTAAGGTGGTTGTGAGAATTAAGTTAGATAACGTGCAGGAAAATACAACACAATATTATCCTATGATGGTGTTGTTGTTGTTTAGTCACTAAGTCTTGTCCAAATCTTTTGCAATCCCATGGACTATGGCCCACCAGATTCCTCTGTCCATGGGATTTCCCAGGCAAGAATACTGGAGTGGGTTATCATTTCCTTCTCCATGGGATCTTCCTAACCCAGAAATCGAACCTAGGTCCCCTGAATTGGCAGGCAGGTTCTTTACTGAGCTACCAGGATGTCCTGTGATAGGTCCTCCAAAAATGTTGGTTGAGTCCTGCCATTGGGATGGGTAGATCTCATCTCCATCTTTGCTGGGTGACCCAAGTGGATTTCTCTCCATACAGGATGTAACAATTGTATCAGCATGTGCACCTCCAGGTGGCGGCCGCAACCCTGTGACCCCTCGCTTCATCCGGCACTTCAGCATGCTCTGCCTCCCGATGCCCTCAGAGCACAGTCTGAAACAGATTTTTCAGGTAAATGTGGATTCCAGTCTGGGCACAAGGGGTAAAGAAAATTTATCTGTTCCAAAGCTCACACAATCAGCACGGCCTGTTGTGTTTCTAGGGAGCCCATCCATTCTTGCCTGATCAGAAACCATGTAAACACAGAGGCATCTGGGCAGTAGTTGATAGGCATTTATAGTCTTTGTTTATAGTCTCAAAGGTAGTCTTATAAATGAGGAAAGAGAGTCAGAACACCTCCCATACCTCTAAGGAAGGCTGTATCCTGGGCCCTTGACTCTCGGGAGATATCATCCCCACCTAGCTCCCACCTCGGTGCTCATCTCCTCCCTGACCGCCATGTCTGTGTCCACTTGCCCAGCAAAGCCCAGCCCCAATAACCAGCGAGTTCAAGCTCAGCATACCTAACCCAGAATTCATCACCCTTGCCGCCCCCATCCTCCCAAGAGAAACAACCACCGGTATTTCTTCCATCTGTACAAACTTCCCCAGGAGACCACTTCTTTGTCCTTTAAAAGGGGTAAGTAACTGTGTCTGCCCTGTAAGTGCTCGGCAGAAGTGTTCATTAAGTGCACGGCATTATTCTGAACAGAACGATGAAAGACCTTGAAGCAGCATGACCAAGGTGAGTATGTCATGCCAACTATTGATAGCAAAGATGTTTAGAGGAGACAGCTAGTGAGCCGAGTCCTGCAGGGTGAAATTGACAGAGAAGATCAGAAACACACAGGTAAATGTGGTCACAGAGGCCGGAAGTGGTAATGTGGGCATCCAGGTAAGTTAAGGCAGGTGACTGGTCAGGAGAAACTGGCTTTGGTGACCATAGCCCAGGAGTCAGAGAGGCAGTAATGCTGGCATTAACCAGGCTCTACATTTACCAGCATCTCCCTCTCCTTCCAATGGGGCCTTCTTAGAGGAGAGAAATGACCAGACCCGGCACATACACAACAGTGTATAAAAATTAGTTTTCATATTGAAATAGCTTACATCCGTGGGAAATTATTTTTAATAAATTTGAAGTCATTCCAATAAGCTGTTTAGGATCTAAGACCAAAAGGATACATGAGAAATGCCACATTTGGAAAAACTTTTAGGTGGCTCAGACGGTAAAGCATCTGCCTGCAATGCGGGAGACCCGGGTTTGATCCCTGCTTCGGGAAGATCCTCTGGAGAAGGAAATGGCAATCCACTCCAGCACTCTTGTCTGGAAAATCCCATGGACAAAGGAACCTGATGGGCCCCAGTCCATGGGGTCGCAAAGAGTCGGACACGACTGAGCGACTTCATTTATTTATTTATTTAGAACAGGAGAAGATGGGAGCTTATCTCCCATAATTAAGCCACAAGTAAAAAACGTGACAGGAAGCAGGTAACAGGGACCAATACAGGTATTAGAAGACTTTTTAACCCCCTCTTTTTGTTGAGTACCTTTCTGTATATATTTTAAAGTCTGAAATGAGTGATTCACAACCATGCTGTCCTAACACACCCTTGTGATGTGATCAGTAGTGAGGGAATGTCCCAAGTAACTTATGCCTGATGATAAAGTACTGAACTTGCAAATTATTTTGCATTTTAATAAATTCAACCAAATTCAGAGTTATCCCAACAACAACAAAAATGGCATTCTTAACTCATTCCAAAATGCTTTCTTGGGTGGGAAGAAGAAAGTAGAGTCTGGGCTCCTGGAAATCAAATTGATCTGAACCTTCAGCCTCCTGCCTCTGCCTGTAGGAATGTTACATCCACAGAAATGTGTCACTTACAGGAGCATCGTGCAGCAAATATGTCACAGCTGAAGATGAGCAGCAATTACTTCTTCCTGCTATAACTTAGATGCTAGTATTTAAAACTCGCACTAACCAAGGCCACAATGGAAATGCAAAGCAGCAAAACTGAGATTCTGGGGGCCACTAAGCTGGACTATATTCACATGGGAACATGTGTTTTCCTCATTACCAAAATGGACTGGATATTTTATCTGTAGAAGGAAAGGACTTGGATTCCAAGCTTTTTTTTTAATCACAGCCCATCTAAGCAGAGTTCAAGAGTTCAGAGTCCACCTTTCCTGTCCTTTGTGTGGAGGAGAAGGAACTTGGGGATAAACAAGAATTGAAAAAAGCAAAATCAACAAGTAAAAGCAAATTTGTTGATAGCAACACAAATAAACTGATTTATGTTTACTATACAAAAGAAACCTATAAGTCTACATAGTATATGTATACATATATGATATATAATATGCTTATATTTATAATGTTTTTAATCATCTGTTAGTTCTAAAGCAATCAATAATATCACTACTTTCTTGTGAGTCTATTTTAAGTTAGTGAAACAACACATATATGCAGGGAGAGTCCCATTAACAATGGGTCACAATTTGGATTATGTATAGTTGTAGGTGAATCAAGAACCACAGTTCACACACATTTTAGTTGTTTATCTGCTGGGATTTTTTGTGCAAAAATATGCATCACTATATATTCTGAAGGTAAATTGAATAGCACACAACAAATTAAACTGATAATGTTTTCACTAAATTAGGTGTAAATTCTTTTTTTCTTTTTTTGGCTACTTGGAATCTGGGATCTTAGTTCCCTGACCAGGGATTAAACCCACACATCCTGCACTGGAAATCCAGAGTCCTAACCACTGGACCACCAGGGAGGTCCCTGAACTTAACTGTAAATTCTAATTAGAAAGATATAACAGCAGTGATTAAAAGCCATGATCAACTCCATAAAACATTACTAATATTCTCATGACAAAGCCATCTTTCCTTAAACTATGGAAATTCTGTCTTTGTGTTGTATGAATATTCTCAGTAAAACTTTTAAAAGTTGCCAAACATGTCATATAAGCCAGATCTTTGGACAGAATACCAAGCTGTGATCCTCAGTAAACTTGATAGCCACCTGATAGTTTTAATTTATGAATATCAGTTTAATAACCCTTCATTCATTCACTGAAGAAATACTTGATGAGTATCAACCATACACCAGATGTTGGCACATCACGTTAAGCAAAACAGATGCCACCCCTGTCCTCACAGATCTTCTACCATAGAGACAGATAACATAGATAAATGAACTAACATATATGTAATTATAAATATATACTTATATATATATAGCTGTACTTGCATATATACAACTATATTTGTATGTAAAATACTATATTTGTATATATACAACTGTTGTTGTTCAGTCGCTAAGTTGTGTCCTACTATTTGCAACCCATGAACTGCAGCACCCCAGGCTTCCATGTCCTTCCCTATCTCCTGGAGTTTGCTCAAACTCATGTCCATCAAGTCAGTGAAAGTGAAACAGAAGTTGCCCAGTCATGTCCAGCTCTTTGCGACCTCATGGACTATAGCCTTCCAAGCTTCTCCATCCATGAGATTTTCCAGGCAAGAATACTGGAGTGGGCTGCCATTTCCTTCTCCAGAGGATCTTCCTACTGCAGTCCTATCTGCAGTAGGACTTTGTTGTTTATCTCTTTTATATAGACAGTAATTCGTATATGCTGATCCCAAGTGCCTGATTTGTGAAAAGTGTTCGTTGCTCAGTCGTGTCCAACTCTTTGCAACCCTGAACTGTAGCCCACCAGACTCCTCTGTCTCTGGAATTCTCCAGGCAAGAATACTAGAGTGGGTAGCCATTCCCTTCTCCAGTGGATCGTCCCAACCCAGGGATCAAACTCAGGTCTCCTGCACTGCAGGTGAATTCTTTACTGTCTGAACCATCAGGGAAGCCCAAATGCCTATCTTACCCATTTCCCCAGAAAAGACTTTTAACACCCACAGGTCCTTGCACTGGAATTTTATCAGGTCTGGAGTATTTGAAAGATAAATTTTGGTTAAAAACATTCCAACCCTCTTATATTACATTTCTGGTTCTAGGCCATCTTAAACGGCTTCCTGAATGACTTCACACCAGCTGTAAAGCAAACTGCATCCAACATTGTGGAAGCCTCAGTTGAAATCTACAACAGGATGAGTATTGATCTTCTGCCAACACCAGCCAAGTCTCATTACGTGTTTAACTTGAGGGATTTATCTAAATGTGTGCAAGGTAGTGTATGGAACTCTCATTCCCTGGCCTGCACCCTCCTTCCATTTCCATTCGCCCACACATCCCTGAGTAAAAGTGTATGTACATGGGTGTCTGAGATTTGCCTGGAAATTCCATTACAGTATCCCTGTTTTAGTCACCCTCCACCCCCACCCTTCACTGACTGCTTCACAACTTTCCTCAAACCATCATCCCATTTCTCACTCCCAGCTGGTAGCCTGTCTTCTTTTTCACTGAAGAAAAATAAATAAATAAAATCAAACCAGAAGGGGCTCCTCTTCCAAATCTCCCAGACACCCTGCCCTTGCCTTCTCTCCCACTGCAGTGGTTCAGCTGTCCCTGCCTCTAATATGTGCCAACAGCCCCTCTGGTACTGAACCCATCCCCTTCTGCTGACCCTAGGATTTTGCTTTTATGCGCCCCCCTTCTCTTCTGCATTGTCAGTGCCGCTTCTTATGTCAGATCATCCCTAACAGCATACAATTCTGCTATAATACCTCCCATCTTAAAAGACACAATTCTCTTGGGACTTCCCTGAATGTCCAATGGTTAAGACTCTGCCTTCCAATGCAGGGAATGTGGGTCCTATCCCTGGTCAAGGAACTAAGATTCTACATGCCACAGTGGTGTGGCCAAAAAAATTTTTTTTAATAAAATAAGCTACGAAGATATTAAAAATAAAAATAATAGTTCTCTTTAGGCTCCATATTCCCCTTCTGCTACCCTGCTCATTTGTGCTTATAATGTGTCCTCAATTTTGCTTTCAAAAAATGAGGTCACAATGACTATATGTATATATCCAACTATCCATTTCCTTTAGTTTGGGATAAAGTTGAACTTACAGATTTTCTCATTAATTAAACTATCACTAGATATTCCACAATTGTAGAGTTTTTCTTTTCTCCCTTTCTGAAAAAACAGGTATTCTTCAATGTGACCCAGGAACAATAAGAGAAGAAATACAGATCTTCAGACTCTTCTGCCATGAATGTCAAAGAGTCTTCCATGATCGTTTGATTAACAATGAAGATAAGCACTATTTCCATGCTATTTTGACAGAAATGGCCAGTAAATATCAATCTTTATATCAATCTATCCTTCTTTATTTAGTTAGGTTTTTTCAGGGGTTATTTTTATTGTTTTAGTAGAAAAACAATTTGTTTTCTAATCCTAGCCATTAGATGACCAAGGAGACACAATTTGGTTTCTAAAATGAGCAAAATAAACTGTAATCATTCATTAGTAACAGTTTTTTTCTTTGATGACCCATATATATAATAACATGTGAAATGTTATGAAAATCATTTTATTGAAGTTCAGGAAGGATTAATATTCCTAATTCAGTATGGAATTTTAAGTAGAGGAGGGAAAGTAGAAAACAAACAGCATTTTGTCAGGTAAGAAGCCAGGATACTTCTAATTAATATGTATTCATATCTGTTATTTAATAAAAATAATTATTAATAGTAAATATTCTTAATCTTAAATTCAAGAGATTATCAATCAGACCAAAGTGGTGTGGTATTATAGGCTTTCAGTTTCATGTGTATTAATTAGGCTTCTAAGTAAAGTAGCAGGGGTAGTTATTGTGTATATCTTACCATTAATACCCTGCATTCAAGCTAATCATTATATTAAAAATTGATTTTATTTTCTTAATAGACAAACATTTTGGAATTGCTATAGGCCTGGAATATTTTTTGACTAGGCCCATCATATTTGGAGATTTCATTAAGGTAAGTGTGTTGTAGTGACTTGACTACATTTGAAGTTTATAAAACATTTACTGTTTTCTAGTTCAAGTTCATATTCTACAGGAGCTTTGCACATGTGAAGATTCCAGACCTAGACTGAGGGGTGGGGGGTGGTCAGCAAACTATAGTCCATAGTCCAAATCCACTCACCACTCATTTTTGTAAATGAAGTTCTATAGGAGCACAAGACCCATTTGACTCTGTCTTATTTATCTGGTTGCTTTCTAATGACCAGACAGACTGAAGTACTAGCAACAGTTACTATATGACCTGCAAAGCCTAAAATATTTACTATATGGCTCTTGAGAGAAAAAGATTGCTGACTTCTGATCTACTTACATTCATTTTGATAATAGTGAATCAGAGACTGAATTATCAGGTATTCCATTTGAAAGGAAGCAAAGAAGTTTAGTCTGTTAACTCAGAACTGGAATTCTCTTACCAATTAGTTAGCCTCCTTCATTTCAGGGTAGCTCTAATTAGTAGCAAAACTTTCCTTTTACTAAGTGCTTCAGTCCTGGTGTTCATTGGAAGGATTGATGTTGAAGCTAAAACTCCAATACTTTGGCCACCTGATGCGAAGAGCTAACTCATTTGAAAACACCCTGATGTTGGGAAAGATTGAGGGTAGGAGGAGTAGGGGATGACAGAGGATGAGATGGTTGGATGGCATCACCAACTCAATGGACATGAGTCTGGGTAAACTCCCGGAGTTGGTGATGGACAGGGAGGGCTTGCGTGCTGCAATTCATGGGGTCGCAAAGAGTCAGACACAACTGAGCGACTGAACTGAACTGAAGTGCCTCAAGTCTGTCCCCACTAGTAACATCTACATAATTTTACCTTCTAGACCTACCTAGAATATACTTCTTATAAGTGAATAACCTTATTATAGGTTAAAAGACTTCTATCTAACTAACTACCATACCTATGTTGACAGGCAGCCATCTTGTTTTACCAAGCTGACTCTTGCTTGGGCACACACAACACTACTAGTGTCTCTGAGAAAGCAAGGGTCATGTCTGTTTAGTTCAACTTAAATCCTATTTCCTACACAGAGCTGCAGCAGTGGCTCTCAACTGGTGGTGTTTAAACAAATGAATGGATTTATCTTTATATTGTATTTATGCAATATCTCACCACTCTGATAACCCTAGACAACAAAAATATGGTAATAATAAACAATTTATTCTATGAACTGTATATATTTAATGTTTCTTTTTAAAAATTTAAAGTTTATTTTCAGGTGGTGATTATATTTCCTATGTGTTTCTAATGGTGGTATTATCAAATGGGAAATTGAAGCAAAGCAAAAAGAGCAGTCTGACTCTTCTTCCATTGCCTATGTGTATTTTAGTCAAAGATTTCAAAAGAAAATGTCCCCAGGGCAGTTGCTATGACAAAGACAATAAATTATCAATAGGTCCAAACAGGAACTCGGTGCCCTATAGTTTGTACTAAATATCATTCTCAATGATTTATTTAAACAAATGACTAGTATGCAAAAACTACATATCATTCTGGCATGATTTTTTAATAAAACAGTCTGCCAAACCTAATTTTCAACCATTTCACTTTTCTGATGTCAACAGCCTAGGAGCAAAAGTATGAAACCAGAGTTAAGTTAAATGAGAGAGAAGTGAGAAAATTTTTTTAATTATTTCTGAACTTGTGTGTGAATTTTATTGCAAAGATCATTTGAAATTCCAGTGTCTCACTTGAAGAAGTTGAATTAAATGAATTTTTCAGTTAACCATGAATATCTGAGTTGCTTTAATCCCATTTCCTTCATTTTACAGCCCTGCTAGCATATATAAGCAAATGATTAAATAGAAATAGAAATAAAAATAATGGCCCCTCCTAAGGTTATGTATGTTATATATGTTTATACATCAGAATTGATCCAACTTGGTTCTTATCCAATAAATCATCTTCTAGTTTGGAGCAGATAGATCTGACCGGATTTATGATGACATGCCTGATATGGAAAAAATCGCAAATGTTCTACAGGACTACCTTGATGATTATAACCTTATAAACCCCAAAGAAGTAAAGTTGGTGTTCTTCCAGGATGCTATAGAGCATGTTTCAAGGTAAAGTGCCATCAAGTACCCAATAATGCATTGATCTATTTCTTTTATATTAAAAGGTAAGGATTTTAAGTTATATAAACTCTTAAAATTGACTGCTAGATGGACAAAGGTCTATTACCAAATCTTGCTATAACTTCAAAGTTATTTTTGATATCTTTAAAATATGTATGGCATGAACTTTGTATGCAATCTCAGAAGTCATTATTTTTGCAAAATATTAATAGATTGTTTTTGTTTTGAAAATGTCCTATCTCATTACAAAACAATTTTTAAAATCTAAATGTGGTTTACAGAAATATATAGAGTAGCCAGGCTGATTTAACATGCATGCCTAAAGAAAGAGGAGATTTTACTTTGTTTGTAGCAAAACAAGTCAAATGCAAGGACCGTAGATTTCATCTGCTTATGAGTCTGACTCATACCCACTGCAGGTATCCTGTGAGGGTCATCCCTGATGTATAGGTATCGAGTCTGAATATCTGCAGTCCTTGGGGCACACACAACTTTTTGAAGTGGCTCTTGTCCTGTTGAACAATTCTGAAATTGTAAATATGTGTTAAAAATGTTAAAATGACAAGGTTATACTGTATAGCACAGGGACTTATATTCAACATCCTGTGACAAACCATAATGGAAAAGAATGTGAAAAAGAATATATATGTGTGTGTATAACTGAGTCACTTTGCTTTACAAAAGAAATTAACACTAAATTGTCAATCAACTGTACTTCAATAAAAAAATTTTTAAGTGTTGGAATGACCCTTCAAAGGTAAGTTAAGATCTGTTCCCCGTAACTTCTGATACTCCATCTTCTGGAGCAGTATTAATGATACCAATGGCACTGAGTGTGAATGTAAACCATAATATGGAATATCTCATTTAACTTCGGTAACACTTGTCTGTGGCTCATTATCATGATCTTTCTAAATATGAGGCTCAGAGAATGTTCCAGTGGTCTGATCCTATATAATAAACCACTGTAATACTTTGTAGCTTCATTTTTTTTTTTACTTTATTTTACTTTACAATACTGTATTGGTTTTGCCATACATTGACATGAATCCACCACGGGTGTACATGAGTTCCCAAACATGAACCCCCCTCCCACCTCCCACCCCATATCATCTCTCTGGATCATCCCCGTGCACCAGCCCCAAGCATCCTGTATCCTGTATCAAACATAGACTGGCGATTCTTTTCTTACATGATAGTATACATGTTTCAATGCCATTCTCCCAAATCATCCCACCCTCTCCCTCTTCCTCAGAGTCCAAAAGTCCACTCTACACAACTGTGTCTCTTTTGTTGTCTCGCATACAGGGTCATCATTACCATCTTTCTAAATTCCATATATACATGTTAGTATACTGTATTGGTGTTTTTCTTTCTGGCTTACTTCACTCTGTATAATCGGCTCCAGTTTCATCCATGTCATTAGAACTGATTCAAATGTATTCTTTTTAATGGCTGAGTAATACTCCATTGTGTATATGTACCACAGCTTTCTTATCCATTCATCTTCTGATGGACATCTAGGTTGTTTCCATGTCCTGGCTATTATAAACAGTGCTGCGATGAACATTTTTTCATTATTTCTCATGGGTCCCAGCCATTCTCCCCTGGGATCTCTCACACAATTGCAATCAGACAGCACCTAGAACACCTGGCCCATCTCTGCCTCCATGTGGACTCCACTGTCTCTGCATGGGCATCAGGAGAGTGTTGGGACTTCTTACACGGTAACTCAGGGCTCCAAAGTCTTGTGCCCCAAAAGACTACCAGGCTGAAGGTAAATGGCCTTTCACAACACAGCCTTGGGAGTTACTCAGCATTGCTTCTGCCATACTCTATCAGGCCAAAGATTCATACGGATTCACAAGACAGGATCAGCAACTCTACCTGTTCGTAGAGTCAAAGCAAGTAGAATCAGAAACATTACTGCAGCCAGTTTTGGATAACATTGTGTGCCACCGAGAGATTAAGTCAACTGTCCCAAGCCCTCTTGCTAGTGAGTGGCAGGCTGAGGATCATAAGCAGTGTTTCAGGTTTCCCATTTGGTTCAGTGGAAGAGAATCTGCCTGCCAATGCACGAGGAGGGTTGGGAAGATCCCCTGAAGAAGGAAGTAGCAACTGGCAAGAAAGAAATGGCCCACTCCAGTATTCTTGCCTGGAGAATTCCATGGACAGAGGAGTCTGGCCAGCTTTAGTACATGGGGTGCAAAGAGTCAGACACAATTTAGTGACTGAACAACAGCCTCTAGCTGGCCGGTGACAGGCTACGGGGATCATAACCAGTGCTTAGATTCTGGCTTCACCAGTAGATGCCTCGGCCCAAAATGGATCCCTCTTTTTCATAACAGTTCCTCCAAATACTTGAAAATCATTACCAAGCTCCTCTTAGCTTTACGTTCTCCAGGCACAATTATCCCAGACTTTTCACTGTTTCCTGTTAGTGATTATTTCCAGTCTTCAACATACTGAGCCCTTTATAATTTTTCAGTGTTTCACTTAACATGTGATACCCAGATTTGATGTAGTATTCTGTGGAATAAGCTGTGCAAAATGTGTGTGAGGGCAAGATTTCCCATAGGCTACTACCATGGAAAACAATTGCTTTGTTTATTTCCCTTGTCAACTATATTTTAGTGTTGGACCATATTAAGACTGACAAATCTCCAGAATTTTTTTTTTCTATAGCCACAAGCGAACCAAGTCTTTTGTGCTTCCCATACTTCTGCTATTTAATTAACTCTAATTCAAAGATTTATGTTCTTCACAGCTCCAGGGTTGTAAAATACAATAGTTTACCATTGGGTTGTCAAGATACCACTTGCTTCCCATCTGCCCCTGCCAAAATACCCATACACTTTCTCCTAACAACTTTTATTCCCATGGCTCAGGCAGTCCCTAAGCCTGAAAGAAAATAAACTAACAGCGGAATCCTGGTCTGAGAAACTTCCTGAAGAATAGACCAGACAATAGGAAAAGTCAGCTTAATTATATTTATAACTTTTCTTACTTTCATGAATGGGAATCACCAGGCTACTTAAAGTTTGCTTAAATTATTACAGAAGGAAATTAAAAACCATTTGTAGAATGGGGGAGATTTGGTTTTCTGGCAAAAAAGACTGCCATGTGAATAATGATGTAGATGTTTTCTCTAGAGAGGATCGGTAGTTAGGAATTAGAGGAAATAAGAGCTTTCAAACACCTGCTGCTGATTAGCAAGGAACAGGGCTTCCATGGTGGAAAGCAGTCTGGGGGCAAATACCAAATATTCGGTAATATAACAGATAGTACATTTCCATTTATTAGCATTCTAGGTTTCTGTTGCACTGAAAAACTGAATAAAAGCTTTCTCAACTCAGAAAAAACTAGAATTGACTTCAGAGCCTGTGCTTTCAAAGAGCAGTTTGCATCAGACTATTTATATGTTACATACCCCCTAAGTTGTCATCACACTCCAAAGATGGTCAAATGGCTCTCTCTATAAAGCCATTAACAGGACTTCCCTGGCAGTCCAGTATGCTTAAGACTCCAGGCATCCACTGTAGGCAGCATAGGTTTAATTCCTGGTCTGGGAACTAAGATTCCTAATGCTGTGTGTCATGGCCAAAAAAATTTTTAAGTAATAATAAAATTAAATGACTAATTAGGAAATGTATCTCTTGCCTCTACAGTAGAGAAAATGTAACTTTGGAAGATTCTCAATGGAGGGGGTTTTTATCCTTTGATATGTAAGTTGACAGAAAAAAAATAACACTAGGAAGCAGATAGACAAGCCATTTGTTTTCTCAATCTCAAATGGAAGTAACAAATTACTATAATGTAAGTGAAAAAAGGAAAGAATAACATAAATAATGCAAGATATTAATAGTATTCAATATTTATCCACTGTAGCACTGTGATGCATTATGGGAAAAAACAACAAAACATTGGGACATATCCATTGAACCCTCAATTTTATACTCTCAGAGGTAACTGAGGAAATATAAGCAAACAGATGATCTAAAGTGTCTTCTGCTAGATGTATGTTGTGATAGAGACATAGCTGTGGAGATCATACCTGTGGGTCTTAGTTGCTTTGGGGGAGGAATTAGCAAAGGATCTGTCAACTGGGGAAAAAAAAAAACAAACCACTGTGAGAGTTGCAATTAAGTTTTATCTAGGGAAAAATGAAGACCATAGCCCCAGAGACAGCCTCTCAGATCACTCCAAGGAACTGCTCCAGAGAGGTAGGGGGAAAGTCAGTATGTAGGTGATTTTAGTGAAGGGGGATGCATGCAGTCAGGCGCACATTTTAACAGAAGGCTGCTGCTAGTCACAAGGAGTAGATGTCTCCTTTAATGATTTTAGTGCTCTTCTAGATATGAGAAGATATAAGAAATTGTGTTCATAAAATCTCCTAAAAATGGATATCTGAAGGCCTGTCCTACCAGTTTTTCGCAGAGCACAGAGTGCCTCGTTCCTGACTGTAGTGGGAATTTCTAATAATGTACTTTCACAACCTTGAGAAATTCCACAGAAATAGCACCTGGAAAAACAGCATATAATAAGAAACTGTGTTAATGATTATCTTTCATGTTTTTCTTAAGAATAATCTCCTTGTTACAAACCCCAAGGCCAGACCCAGAAGGGAGTATGATTGGGAGCATGGTCCTTGGAACACTGGGTCAGTGTTAGGTATGAACACTCCCTACACACTCGCTGTTTGTTACTGAGACTATCCCAGAAGGGAACGACCTGGGGTATAAACAAGGAGATCTGGACTATGTCGATGTAGTGTCTTGGGAAAGATAGATCAAAGAAAGTTTTGTAGTCTGCAATTAGAAATAAAAGCTGGACTCACAGTGGACTCTGCACCTCAGTCCAATAGAGGCTGCAGATGCCCTGACCCATTGCACCAGATTTTGCGTTCTGTTTTCATTCTCGTCGCTTGCTCCTGGACCTTTAGGGCAACACCTGATCTCCACCCTGAACTCCTTTCAGGGTGTGTTGAAGGTCAGCAATTGCAGTGACAAGTGACTCCATTATTGTAGAACCAGATGGCAAGCATCAGTTTTTAGCTGGCAGTTCCTAAGGAAAGGAGCCACACCTTTTTTTTTTTTTTTTGTAAATAACCAGATGGTAAATATTTTAGGCTCTGCTATAGTCCCTGTCACACCTACTCAACTCTGCCATTATTAGCATGAGAATGTCCATAAAGTGTTACTTATCAAAAAAATTCACAAAACAAAATGTGGTATAGAGTTTAAGTCCATTTTTGTGAACACACACATACAAGTCAACAGACATAAATTTGTTTATGAAGTGCTTACTATAAGCCATGAAATTAAAAGAGGCTTGCTCCTTGGAAGAAAAGCTAGCCATGCTTGCCAACCTAGACAGCATGTTAAAAAGCAGAAACATCACTTTGCCGACCAATGTCCTTATAGTCAAAGCTATGATTCTTCCAGTAGTCATGTACAGATGTGAGAGCTGGACCATGAAGAATGCTGAGTGCCAAAGAATTGGTGCTTTCAAACTGTGATCCTGGAGAAGACTCTTGAGAGTCCCTTGGACAGCAAGATCAAACCAGTCAATCCTAAAGGAAATCAACCCTGAATATTCATTGGGAGGACTGATGCTGAAGCTCCAATACTTTGGCCACCTGATGTGAAAAGCCAACTCATTTGAAAAGACCCTAATGCTGGGAACAACTGAGGGCTGGAGGAAAACGGGGTGACAGAGAAGGAGATGGCTGGATGGCATTATCGACTCAAAGGACATGAATTTGAGCAAACTCCGGGAGATGGTGAAGGACAGGGAAGCCTGGCATGCTGCAGTTCATGGGGTCGCAAAACGTCGGACATGACTTAGCAACTGAACAACAACACCTATGAGCTACACACTACTCCCATAGAGAACAGGACAACATCCAGACCATCATGATGGAGTGTATATGCAGTAAAGGGTTAGCAGTGTTTTTTTCCTATCAGTTACAATGATCATATTTTACTTTCTTAATTAAAAAAGTCATAAAGCCATTATCCTTCTCAAATATTTGAACCTTTTTTTTTTAGTTATCAGCATTATGAATTAGAACTAGATAAAGAACATAGAGGATAGAAAGATACTTTCCTTTAAAAAACAGAGATTGAGAGGGAGAAATTAAACCTTTTACATTTCTCGAATGATTTCCTGGGCTTTCCCCAATGGCTCAGCGGTAAAGAATCTACCAGCAATGCAGGAGACTCAGGCCCGATCCCTTGGTCAGGAAGATCGCCTGGAGGAGGAAATAGCAACTCACTCCAGTATTCTTGCCTGGAGAATCCCATGGACAGAGGAGCCAGGTGGGCTACAGTCCAAAGGATCACAAAGAGTCAGACAAGACTAAACACACAACAACATTTCATGATTTTCTAGTTTCTCATGACCCAGTTGGGGCTTCCCTGGTGGCTCAGATGGTAAAGAATCTGCCTGCAATGAAAGAGACCTGGGTTCAATCCCTAGGTTGGGAAGATCCCCTGGAGAAAGGAATGGCAAACCACTCCAGTATTCTTGCTTAGAGAATCCCACGGACAGAGGAGCCTAGCAAACTATAGTCCAATCTGAGATTTTCAGTGATAATTTTTCAAAGAAAGTTTTTACATTTGCAACTTCTTTTTAAGGAGAGTTTACTGACCTTTTGAAATATTTATTTATTTCATTTATCTGGTTATGGCTTATGGGCTCTCTCATTATTTTCAGTTAGTTGCTCCTCAGCCTGTGGGATCTTAGTTCCCCCACCAGGGATCAAACCTATGTCTCCTGCATTGCAAGGCAGATTCTCAACCACTGGACCACCAGGGAGGTCCCTACATTTTTATCTTAACAGCAGTGAACTTGACTCTCATACAAACTGCTCAATTTTATACTGACATCCTTTCCCCTTTCTTGAGTGTTTGAATTTTATTCATGCTTCTCTATATATCTCAAGGAACCTTTTAGGATAGGTTTGCAGGTGGTTTAGTCTCAGAAATAATGTGATAGTTTTCCCTCTTAACCACTGTGGAATGGCATCTTGTAAAAGAGATTCTTGAAGCCAGCCTATAATTATTTGACCCCTTAAGAGTAATCTAGTATATCTATTTTTTAGATCCTCACACATTTTTAGTTATGTCTAAAATGTAAATTTCTATTTCATATATTGACTCATGTATGCATGCTAAGTCGAAAGTGTTACTCACTCAGTCATGGTGAACTCTTTACTATCCTGTGGACTGTAGCCCACCAAGCTCCTATGTCCATGGGATTCTCCAAGCAAGAATACTGGAGTGGGTAGCCATTCCCTTCTCTAGGGGATCTTCCCAACCCAGGGACCAAACCCGGATCTTTTGCATTGCAGACAGATTCTTTACAGTCTGAGCCACCAGGGAAACCCCCTTGGGAGTAGTCTATTATATCTACTTTTTAGATGCTCACAAAATTATGCTTAATATAGATATATAGATTTCTATTTCATATATGTATAAAACATCCGTTCACCTATACACACACACAGAGTTTATTTTATATTTATATCTCTCTTAGAAAACATTGTGTTTTGCTTCTCTTCTTTGACTTTCTTTCCTGACCCTCAGTAACTTCCTCAGATCAATGGGTTCAACTCTGAGGTTTTTTTCTTTTATTTCAACTCTGTCCCTTCATTTCTTCTACAATTCCTATAGTGTGGTCTCTGTGATTCCATTTGTTTCTCCTAGATTTGTCATCCTTACATTCCATTTTCTCTTGTCATTTTTAATATCATTATCTTTTTTATTTGAGTTCTGGGTAAATGCCTTGAGTTTGTCTTCTGCTCCGCCCATTCAGTTTTTCACCATATCCTATTTTTAAAACCCATCTTCCACTGATGTTTTCACTTTGATAGTCAGATTTTCCATCTTCAATCAGTTTTTCCTAAACTTGGATTTTTTCCCCCCACTTCTGAGTGCTCATTCTAGTATCATGATGGCATTTTTTAAAAAAATCTTTATTGTTAACATAAATCAGAAATTGTATATAGTAAATCCACTTCAGATTGTTCCTGTTGATCTTTTCTTGAGCTGCAGTCTCTTTTCTTATGTTCAGTGATTTTTCTGCTTGCTCATCCTTAGAAATAAAGACCTGCTTGCCAATATAATGATTAACATAAGTCGTGGCCTAAATCAGCCAGCATTCCTGATAAGACTATTCACACTTTAAAGGGAGAAGAGATTTTTTTTTTAATATAATTGCTTTACAATGTTCTGTTCATTTCTGCTGTACAATGAAGGGAATCAGCTATATGTATTCACATATCCTCTCCCCCCTTGAACCTCACTCCAACCCACCCCTCTAGGTCATCACAGAGCACCAAGCTGAGGTCCCTGTGCTATACAGCAGCTTCCCACTAGGTTAACTGCTTCACACGTGGTAGTATATATATGCCAGTCCTAATCTCCTAATTCATCCCACCCTCCCCTTCTCTGCCTTTGTCTACATGTCTATTCTCTCCGTCTACATTTCTATTCCTGCCCTGCAAATGGGTTCATCTGTACCATTTTTTATATTCCATATGTATGTATTTAATATGGTATATTTGTTTTTCTCAATTTTCATGACCAAAGTCAACAGCCTGTGAAATGGACGAGAGATGGCTATAAGGAAACCCCCAGTGCTTTTCGCCCAACCGTGAACCTCAGACATACCCTATTCTTTCCTGTGGCCTTTGGCTGGGGGATAACCCTCCAGCAGCCACTAGCCTTCCACTGTGGGCGGGCATTCAGAGCAGAAGCCACATTTGTACCCCATAACTAAACCTTTTCTGCTTTGTCTCCCACAGGATCGCTCGCATGATTCGTCAGGAGAGAGGCAACGCCCTGCTGGTTGGAGTGGGAGGCACAGGAAAGCAGTCTCTTACAAGGCTCGCAGCTCATATATGTGGTTATAGATGTTTGCAGATTGAGTTGAGCCGGGGATATAATTATGACAGTTTTCAGGAGGACCTGAGGAAGCTGTACAAACTGGCTGGTGTAGAAGACAGGAATATGGTTTTCCTCTTCACAGACACCCAGGTACGTATTTAAATAACCAAAGAGCAAGAACAGGGAAGGGAAAGGCTACCCACTCCAGTATTCTGGCCTAGAGAATTCCATGGACTGTATAGTCCATGGGGTCACAAAGAGCTGGACACTACTGAGCGACTTTCACACAAAAACAAGAACGGGAAAAGGACACGTGTTATAATCGCACCTGTCCTTCAAATAGCTTGTATGAATGATGTAGTTCAGGGAATCTTCCCATCTTATAACAGAGTTCTTGGACCTTATAAAATACTACTTCTTTTAACAACTATTACTTCCATCTTTAAATTCTACATAAGAAAATGTAAGCAGAGGTTCAGAGCATTAAGAAGGGACTTAACTTGGAGAGGAAGGACGTAGACAGCAGAAGGTGATAAAATCTTTCTGTGGAAGTAAATATAAAAAAGTAATTCCCTAAGTGAAATCAATTAGGGAGATATGCTTTACTCAAGAAAAGGAAAAAATAATGGCTATATTTTAGTTAAATTAACTTTAAAGTAGGATTACATTCATGTCTACCACAACCAATTTAACTGATTTTGAATTTATTCTCTAATAAAGTGGCTCAACTGCTAAAGAATCCACCTGCAATGTGGGAGACCTGAGTTTGATCCCTGGGTTGGGAAGATGCCCTGGAGAAGGGAAGGGCTACCTACTCCAGTATTCTGGCCTAGAGAATTCCATGGACTGTGTAGCCCATGGGGTTACAAAGAGTCAGACACGACTGAGCGACTTTCACTTCACTTCACTTCATTTTCTACATTGATTACACTTGGGTATTTTAATATTAGGGAAAATAAATAACTAATAAGGACATACTGTACAGTACAGGGAACTCTACTAAATATTCTATAATGGCCTATATGGGAAAAGAATCTTAAAAAAGAGTAGATACAGGTATATGTATAACTGATTCACTTTGTCTTACACCTGAAACTAACACAACATTGTAAATCAACTATACTCCAACAAAAATTTTTAATACATATATATAAATTTTAATTAATTTTTTAAACAGAAATCATCCAAAAAATAAGTGATAAATCTGACATATAAGTATTTTAACTTCATTTTAGTTTCCAAAGCACTGTAAACATGACTAAGTATGATCACAAAATAGGAAAAATATTTTTAACATATGTTACATGCAGTGAGCTTATATCTGAGTTTGTAAATATCTTTTACAAACAAGAATTGAATATGTGGCCACCAGCAGCCCCCTGCCCTGGGCCCTGCACAGGGAGGCACCGCTGAGGACGGCAGTGACCCTTGCAACCCCTGCGAACCTTCTGCAGTGTTTGCAGAGTGCGCATGGTAGTTGATCCTGTGGACCCCAGTAGCCTGAGTGGAAGAGACATAACCTTCACATACCACATGCCCCCACATCTGATGCCCTGCCTCCCTAGACCTGGAGTCTAACACCCCAGTGTGCCCCAAGCTACAGGTAAAAGTCTTCCCTTACCAAAGTCATCCCATGAAATCTGGAAGATCTGACTGCCTCTTCGAATACACTGACACTACTTATGTCTACAGGGATCGTGAAGAATCAGGGGAAGGTAACTCCATGGTAAACCTCCTATAACTGGCCCCAAGAAATGGAGATCCACAAGCTGGCCCACAAAGAACTCAAAATAATCATTCTAAAGATTCTCTGAGAGTCGCAAGAGAACACAGATAAACAATTTCATGACATCAGGAAAATAATGCAAGAACAAAGTGACAGCAAGTGACATCACCAAGATGGCCATGTAGCTCAGTCCCCGCTTTGCTCCCCCTCACAAGAACAACTGACAGTCATTCATGGATAAGACATGGAGAAAGTCCTAGGACATGGGGGGGAGGCCGAAGCGTACCCCCACGCCACAGAGACTGAGACAGACATGTTAGAAGGATAAGAGGAGCAGTTACACACTGACCTCACTGCCCTACCCCCAGGCCATCGCAGCATCACATTAAGAGGTCTCCCCCGAGCCTACCAGTTCCTCCAGTGGGAAGAAAGAGGCCAAGATGGACATCCTGCTCCCCGGTATTCTGGGCCCCGTTGGGGTTTCACTCCAGTCTCGAATCACAGAGATGGTGAGAAACTCTGTAGCGCTTGACCCCTAGGAAGCCAGTTGTGTCATAGAAGGCTTGAGGATATAATAACCAGCACTCCGATCATGACAGACCAAGTTTTTACCCTCAGCACCCAAGTAATGGTCCAAGCCAGCAGCTTTACTCATATGCAGAGTCAGTCTGACCAAGGAGCTCAGCAGATGCAGATCTGCCTGATTCAAAGTCCTCAAATGAAATGCCTTGCCAGCCCTGGAGCCTGGTCAGGCCCCCCACTCACCCAGGCAGGGGAACTGAGTCACACTCTGCTCTCTGCTGAGTGTACCTCTTGGCCCTTCCCAGTCAAAGAACCTGACCAGAACACCTGGAAAGCTGTGTAGCCCAGCAGTGCTTAGGAGAGTCTGGCAGGAAGAGCAGATCATCCACACAGCAAAGCCAGTGACCCACTCAGCCAGGCAGGATGGCTAGAGTCAAGACCACAGACATCCTTGTTGCACATGAAGCCAGTTATTCCACTCTGCCAGGACAGGAAAGCTAATTCCTAGTGCCACCTACTGCTAAGTATAGTACCCAGTTCTGATAGTCTAGGAAACCTGATCAGAGAACCCAGGGAATCACAAAGTTCATCCTATAGCCTTGCTCATTCAAAACCAAGTCGGAAGTCCTGTCCAACTGTTCTCAGCCAGTAGCATCACCCATGACCTCAGAGCTCAGGCATTGTCCTCACAATGTCCCCAAAATAGACACTGATAGCAAGTCCCACCTGCTCAAAGATGTTACCAGTTGACATGTCCAGAAACCCAAACTGAGCTGACTGGCAAAGAACAGTCTCTGCCAAAGTAGACCAATAAAATCTGGAAGGGGACATCATTTACTCTTCTGGGATTTTATCTCATTCCTGGAAATGGCAATCCACTCCAGTATTTCTGCCTGGAGAATCCCATGGCTAAAGGAGCCTGGTGGGCTACAGCCCATGGGGTCACAAACAGTCAGACAGGACTGAGCCTCTAACACTTTCACTTTTCTTTTATTTGCAACATGCTCTTCTGTTGCCTCATTTTGCCTAATTCTGTTTTTATTTCTATGCATTAAGTAGGTCATTCTCATTCATCATTGCTCTGTAAATAGTTGTAATTTCGGTGTGCCCGTGGGAGGAGGTCAGCTCAGGGTTATCCTGCTTTAACATCTTGGCCACTTCCCAAGATTGTTTTAGTTATTCAGTCGCCAAGTTGTGTCTGACTTTTGCAAACCCATGAACAGCAGCACGCCAAGCTTCCCTGTCCTTCACTCTCTCCTGGGATTTACTTAGATTCACGTCCATAGAGTCAGTGATGCCATCCAACCATTTCATTCTCTGTCGCCCTCTTCTCCTCCTGCCCTCAATCTTTCCCAGCATCATGGTCTTTTCCAATGAATTAGCTCTTGGCATCAGATAGCCCAAGTATTGGAGCTTCAGCATCAGTCTCTCCAGTGAATACTCAGGGTTGATTTCCTTTAGTATTGACTGGTTTGATCCCCCAAGGCCATCTTCTTTTAAAGATAAAATTAACTCAATGTGAATTTTAGATCATATGTTTGCTTTATCATGTATAGGAAGTAAATGTAAAATGGTTGACTAACTTACAATGACCACTCTGCTTTCTTCTACAGATTGTAGTGGAAGAGTTTCTAGAAGATATAAATAACATTCTGAACTCAGGTGAAGTGCCTAATTTATTTGAAAAGGATGAACTGGAGCAGGTTTTAGCAGCCACCAGACCAAGAGCAAAAGAAGTAGGAATTTCTGAGGGAAATAGAGATGAGGTAGGACATGTCAAAATGGTAATAAGATTTTGGGAAAGAAAAAGCTGTCTCAGCCTTTTTCCAGTCATCCACAAACCCTTTTAAGCAGTCCATGGGTAGAATTTTTTCAGTGTAATTTGTTTTTAATCCTATGTACTTTATTTCCTACATTTAAAGCATTGGTTCATGAGACTTCCGGAGATGGTTAAGGAAAGCACAAAACAGAATCCCTACTACCTACAGAGGGTCATGCTGCTGCTGCTGCTGCTGCTGCTAAGTCGCTTCAGTCGTGTCTGACTCTGTGCGACCCCAGAGACAGCAGCCCACCAGACTCCCCTGTCCCTGGGATTCTCCAGGCAAGAACACTGGAGTGGGTTGCCATTTCCTTCTCCAATGCATAAAAGTGAAAAGTGAAATTGAAGTCGCTCAGTTGTGTCTGACTCCTAGTGACCCCATGGACTGCAGCCTACCAGGCTCCTCCGTCCATGAGGTTTGCCAGGCAAGAGTACTGGAGTGGGTTGCCATTGCCTTCTCCACAGAGGGTCATCGTCCTATCCAAACTGGAAAGCTTCTCTTATCCTTCTTAAATACAAGTTTATTTCACACACCCCCAGTGCCCTGCCTGAGGAGTTCAGTGCTTTTGATTCCATGTCCTGTCAGCAAGAGGGCTTCCCAGGTGGCTCAGTGGTAAAGAATCCTCCTGACAATGAAGGAGACTCAGGTTCAATCCCTGGGTCCATCAGGAAGATCCCCTAGAGAAGGAAATGGCAACCCACTGAGGTATTCTTGACTGGAAAACCCCATGGGCAGAGAAGCTTGGCAGGCTACAGTCCATAGGGTTGCAAAAAGAGTTGCACATGACTTTACAACTAAACAACAACAATAGCCTATCAGCAGAATTATGAAATGCATTCTCTTTCTCTCTCACACACACACACATGCACAAAACACAGCTGCGGTCCACTCTCATTTCTCCAACACTGTGCTAGATTCTCTAAGCCACTGTTTGTCTATCCCAGGTCTTTCTCTTCTTTCTGCATCTTATCCTTTTTGGCCACTCTTTCTCATATTATCTCTTCTGTGTCCTTTCATGAGAATTCCCTCCACTGCTAGGTCAGGACTTATGGGCACAGACAACTATTATAAGCAGAAGTGGCTTTAACATTGGGAGGGCTAAACAAAGGGATGCCATGCTGAATTCCTTGAAATGATTATGAAATGACACTGTAGAAGTCAACAGTCAAGGACACTGCTGTGTCTGCCACAGTCATTCTGCTGAGCCAGGAAGCCTCTAACCCAGAATGCTACTGCTTCAGCTCCCAAGCCGTGTGTCCCCCACCATGTTGGGAGGAGCTGAAATAAGGAGCCACATCCAATGATAGTGACAACAGGTCCATGCCATTTCTGCTGGGCTCTGCACCTGCAAAAATATTTGCCCTGCACCGTGTCTCTCTCTCCCAGTGGTCTTCTACCTCAAAGCAAAACTTTGTATGAACACACCTCTCCACTTTATTCAAGGGGTCTCTTAAATCCACTGATGAGGAGTACTCATATCACATCCCAAACCCAAGTTGCAACAGAGTCTGAAAAATAATTAATCTTTTGAGTCTGCATGAGAAGAAGGGACTTGGAATGGGATGTTAAAACAATTCACGCGTCCACTCCACAAACTTTATATTTGCTATTGGTAGAGTCAGATACATTAGCCGACACTTATTTTCATCATGGGTTCAGCCTTATTCTAAATTGAAAGTATCTTTCTTTTTGTCAGGTGTTTCAGTATTTCATCAGCAGAGTCCGTCAGAAGCTGCACATTGTGCTCTGCATGAGCCCCGTTGGGGAGGCCTTCCGGTCCCGATGCCGGATGTTTCCATCCCTTGTGAACTGCTGCACCATTGACTGGTTTGTCCAGGTCAGTGACATCACAACATATCTCTTTGAGAAGTTGGATTTGCTTGACTTTTTTTAATTAAAGTGTAATTGATTTACAGTGTTTCAGGTGTATAGCAAAGTAATTCAGTTACATATATATTCAGTTATATATGTGTGTACATATACATATGTGCACATATATATATATATCGGATTATTTTCCATTTAGGTTATTATAAAATATTGAATACAATTTCCTGTGCTATACAGAAGGTCCTTGTTGTTTATCTGTTTTATATAAGTGAAAGTGTTAGTCACTCAATGGTGTCCAACTCTATAACCCCATGAACTATAAGCCACCATTCTCCAGGCAAGAACACTGGAGTGGGTAGCCATCCCCTTCTCTGGGAGATCTTCCCAACCCAGCGATTGAACCCCAGTCTCCTGCTTTGAGGGAAGATTCTCTACCATCTGCTGCTGCTGCTGCTGCTGCTGCTAAGTCGCTTCAGTCTGACACTGCGACCCATAGACGGCAGCCCACCGTCTGAGCCACCTATATATAATTGTATGTATATGTTAATCCCAAATTCTCAATTTATCCCTGCCCCCACCTTTCCCCTTTAGTGACCACAAGTTTGTTTACTATGTCTGTGAGTCTTTCTGTTTTGTAAGTTCATTTGTATCGTTTTTTTAGATTCCGCATATAAGTGATATCATATGATATTTGTCTTTCTCTGTCCAACTTCACTTAGTATGATAATCTCTAGGTCTATCCATGTTGCTTTTAAATGGCAGTATTTCATTCTATTTTGCAGCTGATTAGTATTCCATTGTATATATGTACATGTGTGTGTGTGTGTATATCACATCTTCTTTATCCATTTATCTGTATCTGGACAATTAGGTCACTTCCATCTCTTGGCTATTGTAAATAGTGCTGCTGTGAACACTGGGGGCTACGTATCTTTTCGAATTAGAGTTTTTGTCTTTTTCAGGTATGTGTCTGAAGTTGCTTTATTTTAAAAAGGTAACACACTGTCCACTAAGAACTCAAGGGTACTTACATTAGCTTCAAAACCCACTGGGAATTTGCTCACATGCAAGGGTTGACAATGACAATCATTGAACAAATGCAAATAGAATCTATAAAGAAGAGGAAACTATCAAATTTGTCAATGTAGAGGTTATCAATGATCTTGACAAGAGTTATTTCAATGGAGTGATGGGGGGATGACGCTGTGAAAGTGCTGCACTCAATATGCCAGCAAATATGGAAAACTCAGCAGTGGCCACAGGACTGGAAAATGTCAGTTTTCATTCCAATCCCCAAGAAAGGCAATGCCAAAGAATGCTCAAACTATCGCACAACTGCACTCATCTCACACGCTAGTAAAGTAATGCTCAAAATTCTCCAAGCCAGGCTTCAGCAATACGTGAATCGTGAACTTCCAGATGTTCAGGCTGGTTTTAGAAAAGGCAGAGGAACCAGAGATCAAATTGCCAACATCCGCTGGATCATCAAAAAAGCAAGAGAGTTCCAGAGAAACATCTATTTCTACTTTATTGACTATGCCAAAGCCTTTGACTGTGTGGATCATAATAAACTGTGGAAAATTCTGAAAGAGATGGAAATACCAGATCACCTGACCTGCCTCTTGAGAAACCTGTGTGACATGGAACAACAGACTGGTTCCAAATAGGAAAAGGGGTACGTCAAGGCTGTATATGGTCACCCTGCTTATTTAACTTGTATGCAGAGTACATCATGAGAAATGCTGGGCTGGATGAAGCACAAGCTGGATTCAAGATTGCTGGGAGAAATATCATAACCTCAGATATGCAGATGACACCACCCTTATGACAGAAAGTGAAGAGGAACTAAAGAGCCTCTTGATGAAAGTGAAAGAGGAGAGTGAAAAAGTTGGCTTAAAGCTCAATATTCAGAAAACTAAGATCATGGCATCTGGTCCCATCACTTCATGGCAGATAGATGGGGAAACAGTGGCAGACTTTAGTTTGGGGGGGGCTCCAAAATCACTGCAGATGGTGATTGCAGCCATGAAATTAAAAGATGCTTACTCCTTGGAAGGAAAGTTATGACCAACCTAGACAGCATATTAAAAGCAGAGACATTACTTTGCCAACAAAGATCTGTCTAGTCAAGGCTATGGTTTTTCCAGTAGTCATGTATGGATGTGAGAATTGGACTATAAAGAAAGCTGAGTGCCGAAGAATTGATGCTTTTGAAGTGTGGTGTTGGAGAAGACTTTTGAGAGTCCCTTGGACTGCAACGAGATCCAACCAGTCCATCCTAAAGGAGATCAGTCCTGGGTGTTCATTGGAAGGACTGATGTTGAAGCTGAAACTCCAATACTTTGGCCACCTGATGTAAAGAGCTCACTCATTGGAAAAGACCCTGATACTGGGAAAGGTTGAGGGTAGGAGGAGAAGAGGATGACAGAGGATGAGATGGTTGGATGGCATCATCGACTTGATGGACATGGGTTTGGGTGGAATCCGGGAGTTGGTGATGGACAGGGAGGCCTGGCATGCTGTGGTTCATGGGGTCACAAAGAGTCAGACATGACTGAGTGACTGAACTGAACTGATGGGGGAGAAGGTTCAAGAGAGGAGAAGGAAGAAGAATCAGAGACAAACCTTTCAAGGAGTTTTGCTCCAAAAGAGTACCAAGAGATGGGTAATAGCCAGAGGGGTATGTGAGGTCAAAAGAGAAGTATGTTTAAGTGGGGAACACAAGCAACACACGTGTGCTGATGGAAATGATTCAGAAAACAGAATTATATTGATGGTGCAGCAGACAGAGTTAGGCATTGCTGGACCAACATGACTGAATAGGCAAAAAGAGATGGGACGGAGTTCCCAGTGAAGGGGCTGACCTGGGCAGGGAGCACGCATAGCTCACCCCAAAGCATAAAATGCACGTAGAGGGGAAGACAGGGTGAAAGCTCACTGAAATTCTATTTGCATTGCTTCTATTTTTTTAATTATGTGGGGATCAAAGTCATGAATGGTGAAGAAGAGAGAGGAAGTGTTAGTAGTCTTAGGAAGTAACATAGGGTGTGAAATACTTGGGGGAATTAGAAGTGATGGGTGAGACAACACAGAAGTTTTTCTGGGCTGCACTAAGAACTTGCTTGAGCTAGTTGTCGTGAACTGACAATGAGGCCAGTTAGCACAGCTGTGAGTTTTTCTCTAGCTGTGCTAGCTGCATGATTGTAGACATGAGGGTAACAGAGAGTTGCACTTGACTGACGTCCAGCTGAGCTCAAAGTGTTAGGAGAGGAGCAAATGAGTTGAGGTGAACAGGACAGTGATTACACCAAATTCAAATTGTATAATAGGCAGAGTAAGGACATGAGATCCCTGCATGTGATTTTAGTTATGAAATTAAAAACAGCCGCGTTTATTCATTCAGCCTAGACATTCATTCAACAAACTTAGACAGCATATTAAAAGGCAGAGATACTACTTTGCCAACAAAGGTCTGTCTAGTCAAAGCTTTGATTTTTCCAGTAATCACATATGGATGTGGGAGTTGGATTATATAGAAAGCTGAGTGCTGAAGAATTGATACTTTTGAACTGTGGTATTGGAGAAGATTCTTGAGAATCCCTTGGACTGCAAGGAGATCCAACCAGTCCATCCTAAAGGAAATCAGTCCTGAATATTCATTGGAAGGACTGATGCTGAAGCTGAAGCTTCAATACTTTGGCCACCTGATTTGAAGAACTGACTCATTGGAAAAGACCCTGATGCTGGGAAAGATTAAAGGTGGGAGAAGAAGGGGATGACAGATGATGAGATTATTGGATGGCATTACCGACTCAATGGACATGAGTTTGAGTAAGCTCTGGGAGTTGGTGATAGACGAGGATGCCTGGCATGCTGCAGTCCATGGGGGTCACAAAGAGTCGGACACAACTGAGCAACTGAACTGACTAACTTATCCATTCAACCAACAGTAGTTATTGAATAACTTCTATATAGCAGACACTGTGCTGGGGTCAGCAAATGCAGACCCAGACGCTCATCTATTGAACACAGCCATTCAGTTCATGAAACATCATGGACACAAGTAGGAGTAACAGTGAAGGGGAGCCAAGGTGAGGAAGAGTTGCAGAGAAGTGCATTTTTCTTAATAGTTAAACCATGCATTATGGAAATGAGCAACTGACTTTCCAAATCATATCTTTATTTACAGTGGCCCAGAGAAGCACTTCTTTCTGTATCAAAGACGTTTTTCTCAAATGTTGATGCCGCAAATGAAGAACTGAGAGAAAAGCTTTCCCTCATGTGTGTGAATGTCCACCTGAGTGTCTCCAATATGGCGGAACGCTATTACGTGGAGCTCAGAAGACGGTACTACACAACACCCACTTCCTACTTGGAACTCATCAATCTCTACCTGTCTATGCTGACTGAAAAGAGGAAGCAGTTAGTTTCTGTAAGTTTAATATTATTAATTTAAAAAAAAATTTTTTGGCTTGGTCTCAAAACCTTTACCAGAATGTGTAAGATCTATGTGCCATCTTGCCTGTTGGACATCTCTCCATCCTAACATGCCCTTGACAACCTACAATATGACCAAAAAGTATATTGTGTTGGTCATTTAGAGGCCTTACCCTTCCTTAATATTTTGTCTTTTATCATTTACGTAAGATTCCTTGACTCAGCGATGTGATTTGGACATTGTAACAGAATTAAATTAAGCCCATATCTAGCCACCTCTGCAGTGTTTAGTAAGAAGGAAAATTTTTGGTTTAGTAATGGAGATGGGAGTTTGGTTGTCTTACCTATCAGTGGTTCCCATTCAGAGCAAGGACTCATGTCAGGCAGACCAGGTAGCACCTCTATTCTGACTCTTTCTTCCTGAACAACTTGGAGCAGGTTTTGTAACTATTCCAATCTTAGTACAAAATAAGATTTTTAAAAATCTGTATCTACCTCTTGGATTGTTGTAGAATTTAAATAAGGTACTGTTTGTGAAGTATTAGAATATGATCTGATACAAATAAGTGCTCAGAATAGTTACTGTTTACTACATTGTCATCATTGTAATCATCATTAACATGACCTAAAATTTTCAACATTTTAAATAACAAAAATGAAATCATTTATCATTTAGATATTTTAAGTGTTTTTCAATGGATATTACCTGGTAAATGTATGCCTAGTAAAAATAATGTGACAGATATTTTTGAAACCAGCCTATTTGAGCCACCTTTTCTGTCTCATCCTCAAAAAAGTTATTTCCAGGTGGCTTCTTTACCAAATACTGCCCTTTGATCCTAGTCAAGGGTTTCCTACCCCTGTGGTCACATCAGCAACCAGAGATAAGTATCTGGGACACTGTCTCCATTGGGCCTCAGCCCTGCTGGTCCATCCTAAGGAAACAAGCTCCCAGAGATGTGAACTCCAGGAATTTCTATCTAAACTTGTCCTTAATTCATTCACCGTGCTACCAAGCTACCACAGAGGCTAAAAATAATACAGTGTGATCCCTCAGTGATGCCCTACTCCCGTGGCCAGGGGACAGGGATGCAAACCCACTGTGGTGAACTGCAGGGCCATGTGTTCCTGTACGTTCAGTGTTAAGTATTACAAACTGATTCACTAATTCTGTGAATGCAAAATTCTAGCACATAAATCGAATAGAGATACCAATAAACTCATAGTTTGTAATACTCAACATAATAGTTATTTTCTTTGTCTTTTAGGCACGTGAACGGGTGAAGAATGGTCTCACCAAGCTATTAGAAACAAATGTACTAGTAGATAAAATGAAATTAGATCTTTCAGCTTTAGAACCTGTCCTTTTAACAAAATCACAAGATGTTGAAGCCCTGATGGACAAATTGGCAGTGGATCAAGAAAATGCAGATCAGGTATGCAGCATCACCTGACAGTGGGTGAGGACACTTTGACCACCAGCTGACCCCTTACGTACAATGATAAAGAACTGGACTTTTTAGATATGTTATTAAATTTAATTTAAATATGTTGCTAAAACAATGAACCGGTAGATCAGTTTAGCCATGCTTTTAATCCTGGCTCTCTCCCTGAGAATGAGGAAATGGGACAGAGAAAGTTGTAAGAAAAGTACAAGCTACAAATAAAAAGCATCCAATCTTCTCCCAAGAATGAATTAGTTATTCATTCTTATGACTCTATCTCCATTATTTTATCATCATGGCATGAGATGGACAAAGAAGAGTATAAAATGCAGTATACCTAATCTTCTTTCATCATTGGTCTGATTCAAAGGGGTAAATATAACTCACTATTATTTGCCTTGTTTTTTTTTTACTTTTTAAACTTTTTATTTTGTTTTGGGGTATAGCCAATTAAGAAACAATGTTGTAATAGTTTCAGCCATACATATACATATATCCATTCTCCCCCAAACCCACCTCCCATTCAGGCTGCCACAGAACATTGAACAGAGTTCCATGTGCTATACAATAGGTCCTTATTGGTTATCCATCATTCACTTTGTTTTTAAACATTGAAATTAACATACTGAGATCACTTGAGCAGTCACATTTCAATGATTAGGTCCGTAGCATTGTGCAAGAAGATGAAGCAATAGCAAAAGTGAAAGCCGAAGAGACCCAAGCCATAGCTGACGATGCTCAGCAAGATCTTGAAGAAGCGCTCCCTGCCCTCGATGCTGCTAACAAAGCGTTGGATTCCTTAGATAAAGCGGATATATCTGAAATCAGAGTTTTCACAAAGCCTCCAGATATGGTCATGACTGTGATGGAGGCCATCTCCATTCTCTTGAATGCCAAGTGAGTGCCTCACAATCACCCAATACAAAATGCCTGGTGGAATTTCTTTGCTTTTCTCCTTCATTCTCACTTACATGTTTCATTCTTTTCTCCACCCTCTCATTGATTCGATTAGTCATCCAACAAATTGATTGGTACTTTAATAGTATTTTTTAATTAATTAATTTATTTTTATTTTTGGTCTTCATTGCTATGCGGGCTTTCTCTAGCTGCGGTGAGCAGGGGCTGCTGTCCAGCTCGGTTATAGTATGCCAGCTTCTCATTGTGCTAGCTTCTCTTGATGCACAGCACAGGCTCTAGAGCAGGCAGCCTTCAGTAGTTGTGGTGCTCGATCTTAGCTGGCCCATGGCACGTCATGGAATTTGCCCAGATCATGTCCCCTTCATTGGCAGGCAGATTTCCAACCACTGGACCACCAGGGGAGTTCCAATAGTATTTTTTTTTAATTATAAGTGACACACACATCACTAAACACCTATCTTTATAGCTTCTTTAGATTATCTTCGATTTTCTCTCTTGCTTAGAAATAACAATAGTAATAGTAGCAGTAAAACAAAACCCATTTTAGGTGGAAAATAACATAAATATCATTCTACAAATTTTGCAAGTCAGATACAAACAAAGTGAGTTTTTATAACTATAGCTCAACCAGTAAATGGGGCTTCCCTGGTGGCTCAGATAGCCTGCAATTCAGGAAACCCACGTTTGATCCCTGGGCCAGGAAGATCTCTTGGAGGAGGAAATGGCAACCTACTCCAGTATACTTGCCTGGAAAATTCCATGGACGGAGCAGCCTGGTGGGCTACAGTCCATGGGATCGCAAAGAGTCATACACAGCTGAGCACCTAATACTTTCAACCAGTAAATAAGAACATTTTAGGAAACATCATTGTAAATATTAAAAAGAAAAAACAGGCTATACACACTATGAAAGTAAATAGCATAAATATATGCCTAGAAAACAAAAGTAGTAACTCATGGTGCTCTTAAAGCCTAGCAAAATGCTTTCAGTAAATTGTGTTGTATTTCCTTTATAATAGGAAGACTCAGAGCAAGTTAAACTTGTTACATAACTAATGACATAGACAGTTGACGTTGTTGTTCAGTCATAAAGTAGTATCCAACTCTCTGCAACCCCATGGACTGAAGCATGCCAGGCTTCTGTGTCCTTCACTATCTCCCAGAGTTTGCTCAAATTCAAACCCACTGAGTTGGTGATGCCATCCAACCATCTCATCCTGTCATCCCCTTCTCCTCTTGCTCTCAATCTTTCCCAGCATCAGGGTCTTTTCCCATGAACTAGCTCTTTGCATCAGGTGGCTAAAGTATTGGAGCTTCAGCCTCAGTCTTTCCAATGAATATTGATGATTGATTTCCTTTAGGGTTGACTGGTTTGATCTCCTTGAAGTCCAATTCCTTAAAATCATGCATAATTGACATATATCTGTAGAATAATATCTTAACGTTCTCAAAGGAATACATTTCTTTTGTTGTCACATTCCTTTATTGCAATGCTATTAACTTACCATTTGTGTCTTTTAGACCTGACTGGCCAAC
Organism: Capricornis sumatraensis; assembly: GCF_032405125.1. Classification (NCBI taxonomy): domain Eukaryota; kingdom Metazoa; phylum Chordata; class Mammalia; order Artiodactyla; family Bovidae; genus Capricornis; species Capricornis sumatraensis. Next base: position 56,415,466 of record NC_091069.1, read on the forward strand.
AGCAAAGCAACTTCTTGGTGACTCTAACTTCCTAAGAAGACTTTTAGAATATGATAAGGAAAATATTAAGCCTCAAATCCTGGCAAAACTTCAAAAGTATATTAATAATCCTGATTTTGTGCCTGAAAAAGTTGAGAAAGTATCCAAAGCATGTAAATCCATGTGCATGTGGGTAAGAGCCATGGATTTGTATTCCCGAGTTGTCAAAGAAGTCGAGCCAAAGAGACAGAAACTCCGTGCTGCACAGGTATATTGTCTGTGTTGTGATATCTTATAGAATCAACGACCATGATCATCAGACATTCAAGCTTCTTTTGTGGTGCCACTGAGACCCTATGCAATATAGATAGTAATCATGCTCTTGAAGATTATTTTTCGTTTTCACAAAAGTGTTAGTCGCTCAGTCGTGTCTGACTGTTTGTGATCTCATAGACTGCAGCCCACCAGGCTCCTCTGTCCATGGAATTCTCCAGGCAAGAATACTGGAGTAGGTTGCCATTCCCTTCTTTAGGGGATCTTCTCAACTGAGCAGTTGAACCTGGTCTCCTGCACTGCAGGCAGATTCTTTACCATCTGAGCCATCGGGGAAGACCAGAGTAGCTAGTAGAGATTGTTATTTCACGTTCCCAGTGCTGTGGGTCCGGTTTGATCCCTGGTTAGGGAACCAGATCTCACACGCTGCAATTGAGAGTTTATATGCTGCAACTAAAGATCCCACATGCCACAACTATGACCCAGCATAGCCAAATAAATAAGTAAACATTAAAAAAAAAAAGATTCAAACATGAACAAGTGTGGCTGTGTTTCAATATAACTTTATTTATGGTCATTGAAATTCAAATCATATAATTATCATGTGTTATGAAATATTATTCCTTTGATTTTGTTTTTCCCCTAACCATTTAAAACTGTAACCACACAAAAATAGGTAGCAGGCTGGATTTGGCCTGCAAGCCATAGTTTCAGACCTCTACTCTAAAGAACTAGTTAGGAAAGATTAGTTTTCACTATTGCATGAATATTTCATTTGTTTTATCATTTTTAAAATACTTATTTATTTTTAGCTGTACTGAGTCCTCATTGCTGTTCAGACCTTTTCTCTAGCTGTGGTGAGCAGGGTCTACTCAGTGAACAGGCTTCTCACTGCAGTGGCTTCTCTTGTGAAGCATAGGCTCCAGGGCTCATGGTGTTCAGTAGTTGTAGCACATGGGCTCAGTAGTTGCAGCTCCCTGGCTCCAGAGTTACAGGGAAGCCTTGTTTTAGCATTTAAAGTTAACAGTTCATTGTAGTAACTAATTCACCTCCAAATGCTTAGTACATCTGTTTTGCTAATCTTTCTACGATTCATTGGGCTTTGTTTTGTTCTGTTTAGTCCTCCTCTTATATTTTATTCTACTTTATATTTGGTTTAATTTTGTATGTCATATCAAAATCTTTTAGAACAAAGGGAGAAAGAGAAAGTAAATCAGATTTTTTTTTAAATAGCCCATTATAAATGGGCAAATTCAACCCTCTTTGGAGCTTATTCTTAAAATATTTCTTGATTGTATTAGGCTGAACTTGATATCACTATGGCTACTTTGAAAGAAAAGCAAGCATTACTAAGACAAGTAGAAGAACAAATACAAGCCTTACAAGATGAATATGACAAAAGTGTGAATGAGAAAGAAAGTCTGGGTAAGTAACTATAAAATCTGTGTTGGTTAGGAAATGCCAGATTTTCCAAAGGAGACAGTGTTTTCAGACAGTCAGATCTCAGTTTCCATCCAACATATGGGCGTATTTGCATTAGATGGATGGCCTTAACCTTCAAGTATCACATTAGAAGAACTGAGTACATTGTATGCATTCAGCTTCTCTGTCTGAATAAGACAGAGCAGCACGTGAATTTGATCCAGAAAATAAATACTACAGAGACAAGAAGAGAGCTCTGTCTTCAGCCAGAAGAAAGGAGTATCAAAAAGGGGCTCTCTGTCACAGATGTGAAGAACAAACATATGGATACCAAGTGGGAACGGGGAAGGATGAATTGAAAAATTGGGATTGACATATACACACTGTTGATACTATGTATAAATTCATATCAGATTCTTTGCGACTGTAGCCCACTGGACTCTGTCTATGGAATTCTTCAGGCAAGAATACTGGAGGGGGTTGCCATTTCCTTCTCCAGAGGATCTTCCTGACCCAGGGATCCAACCCAGGTCTTTTGCATTGCAGGCAGATTCTTAACTGTCTGAGCCACCAGGGAAGCCCCCATAAAATAGATTACTAAGGAGAACCTACTGTATAGCACAGGGAACTCTACTCAGTGCTCTGTGGTGACCTAAAAGGGAAGGCAATCCAAAAAGGATGGGATATATTTATATATATGGCTGATTCACTCTGTGGTACAACAGAAACTGACACGGCTGTGTAAAGCAACTATACTGCAATTTAAAATTAATTAATTTAAAATAAAGTGAAAGGAACTCTCTGCATAGGCGATTCAAAGCACTTGGACTTGGCTCTGAAATGAGAACTTGGGCTAAATTGGCCTGAGGTTTCCCAGAGATGTATTGACATCATTAACCAAATAATGGTCATTCTGCTATAAGCAGAAGCAGATGAGTAAACTTCTTATACTGTAGGAAAATACTGAATGACATAACCTGATTTTCTTTCGATTTTCTAGCAAAGACAATGGCACTGACCAAAGCACGTCTGGTACGTGCTGGAAAGCTGACGGCTGCATTAGGAGACGAGCAAGTCCGATGGGAAGAAAGCATCCAGAAATTCAACGAGGAGATATCGAATATCATTGGGAATGTGTTCATAGCAGCAGCTTGTGTGGCCTACTACGGGGCCTTCACAGCCCAGTACAGGCAATCGGTGAGCAAACGTACTTCCTGTGAGGACTGAGAAGCAGCTGATACTGGGGGAGGCGGGATGTGTGCATCATTTTTCTGGATTTAGACGGAGGTTCTCTATGATGGAAACTTAGGTTTACATTCCACTACCCACCACCTCCCCTATTGTTCTTCAGTCACTAAGTTATGTCTGACACTTTGCTACCCCATGAACTGCAGCACACCAGGCTTCCTTGTCCCTCACCAACTCCCAGAGTTTGCTCAAACTCATGTCCATTGAGTTGGTGATGCCATCCAACCATCTCATCTTCTGTCACCCCCTTCTCCTCCTGCCTTCAGTCTTTCCCAGCAATCTTTCTGAGCTTCAGCTTCAGCATCAGTCCTTTTATTGAATATTCAGAATTGATTTCCTTTCGAATTGACTAGTTTGATCTCCTTGCAGTCCAAGGGACTCCCCTGTACCCCTAGGCCTTCCTTAACACAGTCCTTCTTTTCCTCTCCTGTCTTAGAAAGTTACTCGCAGCTTTGCTTACACAACACAGCAACCTGGGAGAAGAAAAAGAGACAGGGAGTCTCCCACCCCTAGGATCAGAAGTGGCACCAAATTCAGCCAGGATGAAGTGTTCTGAATTGCCGAGGCTGCTACACAGGCTCAGCAATGGGAAAGAGCAGGGATTATTTGGAGATATTTGCAAAACACTTTTATGAAATGCCTTTCAAAACATGTTTTGCCCTGACCTTGAGTTCTAAAACCTAGTTGGTGTGAGACTCATAGAGACTCTCCAGGAGCTCAAGGGTCAACTGATTCTAATCAAGCAAGGGGGCCAGGAGTGCTGTTGGGGGAGACAGGTCCCTGTTGTGCGTGTCTGCACCACTCATTGCAGGAGGTAAATGCTAATAGCCTCTGCCTCATCTGCTAATTCCCAGGATCACCCAAGGTCATTGTGGGAACCCCCAACTTCTCCACGTGGTCTCAGACTCTCCCCAGAGTGAAGACTACCATGACACCCCCTGTGTTTTATACTTGAGAAACCTGGGGTCCTGACAGCACGTATGACGTGCCCAAAGCCACACCTAGCTAATGGTGTAGTTCTAGCCCCCAGATCTCCTAATTCTTTGTCCACTTCTTATGTCCTGGGCTCTGATTCCAGGATGCCTGTGGAGCCTGGTAGGACTTGTTTTGTGGATCCTCATTTACTAAGTGTTCCTGACTCATATACAAGTAAGCTTTTCTCCTTCGACAGCTTATAGAGTATTGGATCCAGGACTGTCAGTCTCTGGAGATCCCAATCAATCCCGACTTCAGTCTTATTAACACTCTCGGCGATCCCTACGAAATACGGCAGTGGAACACAGACGGGCTGCCCCGGGACTTGACATCAACGGAAAATGGCATTCTGGTTACTCAAGGCAGACAGTGGCCTTTGATGATTGATCCCCAAGATCAGGTGTGTAACCAGTTCTTCAGATGAAGAGCAGCTTATTAACTCTGCTTAATACAATTCTATTACAAATTCGAAAAGTAGACTTCAGTGTACTTATAAGATCTTGGATGTAAACCTACAAGGCCACCGAGATGTCTTCTAGTTCACATCCCTCATTTTATGGAGAAAATAAAAAGGGAAGAGACCAAGTGCTCTGCACACTTGATATTAGTTGGTTTTATTTAGAGAGTTGACCATTTGTTTTCTGTTTTCTATGGGAGCAGAAATTCATTCCTGTATAGTCCTTGTCAGAGGAGTCAGAAGGAAGTCAGTATGATGAATTTGGTGCTAGTGGTAAAGTATCTTCCTACAATGCAAGAGACCCGTGTTCAATCCCTGGGTCAGGAAGGGAATGGTTATCCATTCCAGTATTCTTGCCTGGAGAATTCCATGGACAGAGGAGCCTGGTGGGCTACAGTCCTTGGGGTTGCAAGGAGTCAGACATGACTGAGCAACTAACATTTTCACTTTCAGGTGATGAATTTGGGACCAGCTTTCCCGGAATTTACTGAATTCCATTATCTGACTCCCTAAATGGCTGTTGTTTCATCGCTAAATCGTGTCTGACTCTTTGCAATCCAACGAACTGCAGCACGCCAAGCTTCCCCTGTCCTTCACTATCTCCCAGAGCTTGCTCAGATTCATGTCCATTGAGTCAGTGGTGCTATCTAACCATTTCATCATGTTCTAAATGGGGTTTAGAAAATGGAGTCAATTTGAAAGCAAGGGAGACAACCTTGAACACCTTGTATGAGCTTTATTTTCATAGATGGATCTTGAACACCTTGTATGAACTTTTTTTTTAGCCTAGATGGTAAAATAAATAAATAAATAAATCTTTATTTGTCCCAAGTTTGAACAACAACAAAAAAGAATCCCAAACATTAGAATTTAAAAGTGTTTTTATTTGCAAGGGGAGTGATTTTTCTTTTATTTTACATTTTTTTTAAATCAGAGTATAAGTGACTTCCAATGTTGTATTAGTTTCAAGTGGGAATCTGTAGGCCATTGCAGAGTACTGAGTAGAGTTCCCTATGCTATACAGTAGGTCCTTATTAGTGATCTATTTTATATATAGTAGTATGTATATGTCAATCCCAACCTTCTGATGTATCCCTCCCCTACTTACTCTCTTGGAGAAGTAAATAGGAATCCACTCCAGTATTCTTGCCTGGAAAATCCCACAGGCTACAGTCCATGGGGTTGCAAAGAGTCAGACACGAATGACCGACTTCATTTTCACTTTCACTTACTTTCTGGTAACCATGTTTGCTTTCTAAATCTGTAATTCTATTTCTGTTTTCTAAATAAGTTCATTAGTACCGTTTTGTTTTAGATTCCACATATAAATGGTATCATATGATATTTGTCTCTGACTTACTTCACTCAGTATGGCAATCTCTATATTTATCCACGTTGGTGCAAATATCATTATTTTGTTCTTTTTTTGGCTGAATAATATTCCATTGTATAGGTATACCGCATCTTTTTT